>NC_139511.1:5581137-6037091 GCF_008360975.1 Lichenostomus cassidix
CTTGGCTTAAAATCAGGATCAAAATTTAAACAACTTCACTTGATGTTTCTTATTTAATACACCAAGGATTTAATTAGAAAATGGGAAATTAGAAAGAAGAGCTAAATTGACTCTCAGGGCATGGGATGAGCAGGGGAAAAAAAAGTCACACATCTCTTTTAAAAACAAATACAGTCTGCATGTGATGGGACTCAGGGAGATGACAAAGGGGACAAAGGGGCCACTGGGATGTGCTGTCCTGAGTGGACTTGCAATGCCTCTTGCTGCCCACCTGAAGCCCACAGTGCTGGCCAGGGTCAGAGGGGCTCATCCTGCATGGGCATCCTCAGCTCGCTGGGTACTTTTCTCTCATCAGGCAGTGATGTTACTTCCCTCAGCAGGGGACAAACCCAAATGAGCTAGGAGGTGTGATGTTTTTTAGGTCCTCAGCTGCAGACTTACAACCTTTCAACACCAGACAGGGATCTGAACTTCCGAAAACACACCAAAGCCTGGTGGTTCTACCCACTGCAAACGTTTTAAACGCTGCTCCCTACTTTTAATTCCCAATACCAACTTAATACACTGTCATTAACAAATTGACAGAAACCTGAAAGATGAGCATGCCGCGCAGAAGTTTTGTGGAAATTGCTTTTCCCGAGCGTGCAAACCACAAAATGAGGCAAGATCCTGCAATCAGGAGGCGCCCACCCCCCGCCCCCAAAGGCAGAAGCGTTTGAGTTTCCAATAAAGCGTTATAGCAACGACCCACAAAAGTGTGTGACTGCACAGAGCCTGTTACTAGGCACATGGGGAGAGGAGGAGGAGGAGGAGGAGGAGAGGAAGAAGAAGAAGAAGGGGCACCGGCTGGCTGTTGAATATGGAAGCTGAGCAATCCGGTTTGAGATCCCTGCCTCATCTCAGCGAGCAAACCCTGCTCTGTAAAATGGGGACAACCCCCTCCACAGTGCCCCAGGGGGACACATCACCACCAGCCTTCTCACCCATCCTAAGGCTTACAGCAAGAGAAATACTTCACAGGCTTTTACACAGGCAGGGATCAGAGGGGAAAGAGGAAAAAAAAAGAAAGGGGTTAAGCAATACATCTTGGAGAATAAACAAGACTTTGCCAGAAGCAGAGTATAACTCTCAAATATTCACTTTGCTGTGCTAGACACAACTGCCTCAATATATTAAAAAAAAAAAAGGAAGTAACAGCCATTTATTTTGTGTGTTGTTAAATAATTTGGTCATTTGCACGATTACACTACCCTGGTGCATTGGTATGTCCTTTCAACATCCCCCTGACAATCACCTCATCAGGAACCAATGTCTGTGAGAATTTGGGTACAGTGATTTCCTCCTTAATTTTAAGGGGGTAAGCAACTTACTAATGGTGCACTGTATTCCAAAAGAGTCCTGGATACAGTCATGAAATGAGACCTTGCTGAAGTAGGTATCTCAGAGGGCAGAAAGTGGTTTACAGACAGTACTGTGGGGAGGTTTGGGAGAATGTGCCAAAAATCATCACCCATCTCTGTCTCATTTTTTGATTTATAATGTGCAAGATCATCAAGTAAGAATTTACAGCTCCTGCTTGTGACTCAATCTTCTGAGCTGATCTAAATGCCTGACAGAAAATACACAACAACTTCACCTCCCTATTACACACAAAAACTTGCACCGACTACTGCTACCAGTTTTGTTTAACTCCTCACCTATCGTGGTCATTTAGATCAACAATGAAGCGATTGCACAAAATTTGTAAATCACAATGAAATATGAATCATACATCCCTCCTTTGAATCATGTTTTGATTCAGTGGAGCAGTGGTAACTGAGGCTTTAAGCAATGTGTCTATCCATAAATAACTCAGCATACTGCTCCTACCAGGCAAGAGCTTTCATGGTAGGGAAGTTCAGTACACTTGTGGAAAAAAAATGGTGAGAAGCAGGTGGACAAACTGTTGAGACAGAATTAAATACCAGTTTCACTTATTTATAAATTAAGTTCTTTATCTTACCTATTTATGGAAAAACTTATGTGTACTGATACCTGACATTGCTTGAGGGGGAAAGGGAAAAAACTTTTTTTTTGGGAGGTTAAAAAAGTTAATGAGAGATAATGAGAGATAATGAAAGCAACAATTTAATAGCCTGGACGTTACTGATGGGAAGAATGCTTTGCAGCATGGAAAATATTAGAAAGGCCTACAAAATCTAGTTTTTGATGCTGGTTATATCTTCTCTGTTGCAATTCCTTTTACTTTCCACTGGCTAGATACCCTTCTATTACAAAATAAAATCTTATCATCTCCCTTATAAGTTAACATGTCTCCTCCTTAGAATGATGTAGGGTTTGCAAAACTCTGACAGCTGAAAAGCCACTACACTCATCGCAGAGCACCAATTACCCAAGCACATTGGGCTTTTAGTTCCTTTATTAAGAGCTTTGAGCTTTAGGATCTGCTTGGGCTGCACATTTCCGTGAGTCAAAAGGTTCTCAAACATGCTGAACGAAATGAATCAATAAACTCTTGTCTGCTTGAGCTTCCTACAGACACACAAGATCTTTCTCCCTCATGGCTCAGCTCTCCCTGCCCTGATCCGTGGGGTGATGCCTACAGACACTACACTCTCCACAAGTCAGCTTTTTGACCCTCTAGACAGCCAATGAGCTATTGCACCCAACAAAGAGGCTCTCAGCTCCTAGAAATTGCCTCTCTGAGAGTTTTGATGCACTTGGACAGCCACTGATTGGGTCTGTGGGTGATCCAGGTGTGGCTGGGACAAGCATCATCTTTATCTGCATCTCTGCAAATCTGAAAGCATCAAATGCATTAATGGATCTGTCTGCGTAGTCTGCCCTCCTCTGCACTTAGAAACTTCTAACTTACAAGTGACTTGCAGACTCTAAAAACACAGCAGGTGTGACTCCTCTCAAACAGCTCCTCAGTCATCAGAGCCACTAATCCTCCGACAGCTTCGCCAGTCCAGTGTTAACAAGACTAATTAACACAGTCAAGACTAGCACTACCAGTTCTACAGGCTAGAAGAAATAATGACATTCATGAATTTAGCAAACAAGACAGAAGTTATGAATTTAATGATCTGGGAGCCTGTCTTGAGTTATGCAAAACACACTGAGTTAGGTATTCACAAAATTGCTCCAGCGTAATTGTCGGCACGTGGATTGTTTGCAAAGAGCTTGCACAAACTACTTAGTGTTAATCATTTGTTCCGTGACATAGTTAGTCATGCACTATTTCTGCTCCTTGAGTGGGTGATTGTATCCTCCTGAAGGAGAGGGTAAGAACCAGCGAAAATGAGGCGCGCCCCGGGAGTTTAACACGGATAAGCGCCTTCGACAAAATACGGGAGCGTCATGTCTCACTAATCTCTGCAAGATGTTTGCCTCTCTCCATCCCCATGCAAATAATCCACGATGACTCTGCAGAGTCTGGTGAACCAAAGCCTGGGGACGAGGAATTCGCGTCGGCTATTTCTGGCACCGCGATTTTTTTTAACGCTCTGAACAAGGGGGAGTGTTGCAGAGGAGTATCTAATTCCCCCAGACAACCTGAGAGGAAGGGATGACAGATCACCGCTCCTAAGAGTTTGGCAAGAACATACAAACTGCTGTCTCTTTCTCTGCAGGAAACAGTACTGCTTCAGGGAGAGAGATCCTCCAATAAAAATAGTCACAAAAAAGAAGGATATTCCCTGAAGGCACAGGAATATCGGGATTTTTCTTCTTTTCACGTTTCAGTTTTCACTGTTTACATGACTGCAAATCTGACTGATTGACTGCAAGTCTCGGTCAGTTTTCCAAAAGATACAGAAACCTAGAATGGTTTGGGTTGGAAGGGATCTTAAGGACAATCTGGTTCCAACCCCTTGCCGTGGGCAGGGACACTTTCCACCACACCAGCTTGCTGCAAGCCTCATCCAACCTGGCCTTGAACACTTCCAGGGATGGGGAATGTATTACAGTTATTGCAGAAATGTGCAGAATTATACTGCCACACACTTCAGTGACCTGGGATGGAACTAAAGAAGGTGAAAAACTATAAGCTGAATTGAATTTTGTAGTAATAAAGCTTTGATACCCCAGAAGTACTCTGTTGAGGTACCTGGCAGATTGGAGTGAAACTGTCACCCAGCAGTGAGAATAAAAGCAACAGAGGGAGGCTCAGAGAAGCCAGAATCTTCTGTTAAAGGTTTGCTTGTCTTTTCTGGAAGGTAGCAAGGCAATCTTTGGAGAGCACTCTGCAAGAGACTGACAATTTTCTGCACACTTGAGCATAGATTGACACACATGAGGACTGAAACCAGGGCAGGGGTGGCCAGGCAAAGAGGAGTGAGGACCAAAACTCATGACAAGCGTGGATGCCACAGCACCACACAGCATTTTCAGTGGCAACCATGTCGTCATTGTCATGTCAGGCAGTCGTTGTTTGCAGACAGACAACATGTCATGGATTATTCTGACATCCCTTGGCAGCTTTTAATCTTCCAGAGGAGACTTCTGACAAAGCAGAGAAATACATCTGGACTTCTTCATGCCTGGCCTGGCAGACCAGCAGTTATTCCAGTACGCAGCCTGGTGTATTTTCCTGTGGTTTTAAATGTATTGAAGAAGATTGAATTTCCCGTTTGAGTCCTCTGTTCAGTGGTCAGACTGCAGACTCATTTCTCCCCTTCTTACTGACAATAATAACCCATTTTGCTGCTTATTATTCTCCAATAAAATTGCAATAATTTTGTATGACTCTCAGAAGACATGCATTTGCTCTCATAGTGCTGGCATATGGATCTACAAAAAGATGAATTGTCTGAATTATTCTTGATCATACTTAGTAAATGGCTTTCTATAGGTTTTTAAGCAAAGTGGGAACTCTCTGGTGAAAATAAATCAAATTCAGGTAAAATTAAAGGTCAGAGTTGATAGAAGTCTAAAGTTTACTTATGAATATATTGTTAGTATCACAGCAACAAAGCCACAGATGCTGTTGGACTAGTTCTTCATTCAAAGTTAAGCAATACCACACTTAAATGAAGTCTGAATAAATTTTTTTTAATGACGTCAATTGCATCAGAAACAGCATGCAGGCACTCACACAACTGAAATTACTTGCTTCAGCTGTTCTTATTCTCCTCAACATGAACATTCTCCCTTTTCCATGAACATTTCAGTAATCAAATTACACTAGGACAAATGCTCATAGAAAATGCTTGGCAAAACCAAACACTTGCAGTGTACTTGCAAGTTCCACATTTCATGTACATCTCCAATTCCTGTGTTAATCAGACTAGGCAAAAAAACCCTCATGGGCTTAGTTAAGCAACCAAAACTGTATCTCATATTGCTCGTTACTCAAGGCCAGTGAAGTAAAAGGAGGCACTCTCACAGATGTTTTGGAAAGCTCTGGGGTGCTGCCACTCCTTTGTTCTGGCTTGTTCCAGAAATTTCAGGTGGTTTTTAGGCAGAAAAAAAAGTCTGTGATTATCAGATGTATTATTCACTGTGAATTCTCACTTCATTTTCCTCTTAAAATACACTTCTGGAGAGGAATTCAAGGGCAGTATGAGCTGGGCAACAAGCTCCCATTCTCTGTCAAACAGAGCATCTTCCTCCTGGTAATCATGTGGCACTGGCTGCATCCCACCACAGGTCTAAATTTGCCACTTATGAACCTGTCAGGGTTGTGAACACCCCAGGAGGACATCGTGGCACAGCTCACTTCCACATAACTGCATGTTACATATTTATATGCACTGTCAAAATGGTGGGAAGATACGAAACTGTGTTTCACTGGAATCTAGCAGGCTGAGCTATTTATAAATAAGTGCCTTATTTTTGGTGCTCTTCAGTGCAGATGAACAGTGAGTGATGAGCAATTTATGTTGCTGATCATTTGTATCACAATAGAGCCTTGCAGCCTTTTTCTGCAGTTTATAGACTCTGTAAGTTCAGGATCTGTAGTATCCTACAGGACCTCAGAACAAAGACCAATGGGCAAGATAAAGAAAGGATGAAATGAGCATGCCACACTGAAAATGGAAGAGCAGATAGATAACAGTGCAACTGAAAAAATATTTGAGCACTCGTGGGGATTTTGGCCATCAATATTCAAAACAGACCCACCACCCATTTCTCTCCCTTAAAACAAACTCTCAGTGTGAAGGAATCCTTTCCCAAGAGTATTCCACACTGAGGGGTTTTCCATTTAAACAAAAGAAGATAACATTAAACAAAATATGGCGTAATGAACATGAAATAAAAGTCATTAGAAGGATGACATGCTCTGAAGAAATCTTAGGGGTATAGCTGAAGGAAAAAAGCAGGTTTTAATTAACAAGCTTGTAAGCACCCTGTACTATGTAAATAATTCATGTGTATAAAAAGATAATCATAAGGATGACTGAATAATCACAATTTTGGCTTTCCTGTGTTGACTGCTGATGCAAGATTCCTAATCAGATGCCACAGGAGCATTGTTAACCATACCAGCCTATCCAGCTTGTTTCTACTCCGATATATTGTGATAGCAACTTTTAAAGAGGTGATTAATACGTGTTTTTTCTCTCCCCAGAATCTTTTAAGATCAAACACTGGTGCCATGTTTTAGTATTTCCCTGATCATGAGCTCTGCAGCAGATACTTTCACAGATCACAGAATCATAGAACGATTTGGGCTGGAAATGACCTTAAAGACCATCCCATTCCAACCCTCTTCCAGGGCAGGGACACCTTCCACCAGACCAGGTTGCTCAGAGCTCCATCCAGCCTGGCTTTCAACACTTCCAGGGATGGAAGATGAGACATCCGAAATTTTCACTCCTCAACGCTTAAACAAAACATACTAATGCTTTTTGCTGTAACTATTTACTCAGGTTTGCCTCAAGCCTGTCAGTAGGTATCTGTTTGTCCCCTTGGAGCTCTATAGTTTATCACCCATCACACACAAAATTTAGGCAGAGGAAACCCAAGACCATAAACCCTTCACCTTGTTGCCCTTCCAAGGCAGAGATAAAATCAGCTCCATGGTATTAGCACACTAAAACAATGTAAATCACAGATAAAACACTTTCAGAGGTCTCTCAAAGGAGGGGAGCCATCAGCTCCAAGTAAAGGTCAGATTTGTTTTCCCCACTTTTGATACTTACCCTGAGTATAGAAAATTCTTAAAAACAACTGCTGCCCTACAGAAAGCTGTTGCATATGAGTGAGCCTTGCACACTGAGAAAGTGATAAATAATTATGCTTTCACCTAAAATAGCACTGGAAAATTATCAAACTGTGAACTCAGTGATACCAACTTTTCATCTGATTTGCAAAATAAAAAGATCTTTTTAAGCCAGTTTGAGTGAATATGCTATTAAAATGAGTGTAATGCAACTGCTTTATCAGTAGCATCATTGAGAGGGCCTGGTGCATAATTCAGCTGCTCTTTCTGGTTATTATTTGCTACATCTAATAGTTCTTTCTTTGCAACAAATGCAAAACTTCATTTTTAAAATCTCAGTTGATGCTTGAAGATCTATCTTGTCTTTTAACACTGTCTTAAGTTAGAAAGTCTTGTAAAATGTCTTATGAACAGCATGGGCAATCATTTCCTTCAGAGTCTTAAAGAAGCTGGAAGTGGGATAGCATGCCTTCAGGGAAATACTAAGAGTTTAAAATATGCCTGTGCAGCACATTCATAGATTTTTATAATCCATTTCAAATACTTTCCACATTGTAAAACAGGCTTTGGAAACTATCATCACAGATGAAAGCTGGTGAAGAAAGAGTAATAAAAATACCATAGAAAGAAGAGAAAAAAATGGTGCCTGCTTCTTCTGAGCTCCCCAACATTTGATTTTTCCTGTATAACAATAAGAATGGAATGATCACAGTAATTTCTCCATTTGCTGAGGTTTGGTGTCAGCTGAGGTGCACCTTTGCCCACCTCCACTCCTCCACCTCTCCATCTGCAGCCTGCAGCCACCCAGGCTGAAACACTTCAGATCAAAGTTAATTATCCAGCACTAACACCACACACCAGACCTTTCCAAACCACTGCCAGCTGGAAACCTTCCCATCAGCTCCTGAGGGCTCTCCCAGCTCACCATTCCTGCACAGGGAGCACCAGAGAGGTTCAGTTCCCTCCCCACTCCCTGCTCAGGCACGGAGAGCTTGCCTGGCATGGGGTGGCATTTGCTCTCTGCTCGTACCAACAGGGCTTTTCTGAGCTCCAGGGATGCAACATCCTCACCAGTGGCTGCAGGGATCTACACTGTGGGGAAATGACACACAGAGCTCAGGTCTGAGTGGTGAACATGACATAAACAAATTCACAAGCCGGCATTTTTAGGAACATAATATTGAAGATTTATTAGGAGAGCAAAGACTTACAGCTGGGCGGGATTGGCTGGTTTGCCTTATTCTCAGTCCCGCGCCTTATTCATTTTAATGTGTGCTTAAGTACTTTCTGTAACTGTTACATATTCATTAAGTCCAAAAAAACTATTTACACTCCAATCATCCCTCCTTCTTCACTCTTTGCCCCTGTCTGCTCGGCTGGCCACATCTTGGTCTTCTGGTTTGTCACAGGGCTGAGAACTGAAGTCTTCTAGAGCCCTAATTCACTTGTGGCTGACACTCTTCTCAGGGAGGTGTGACTGTAAATAACAGATTTCCTGGGATGCATGAGATCTGTTTCTTTTTCTTCCTTCAGGGTGTCTTGATCTCTGGCTTTGTGGCTTATCAGTTTAAAAGACATGTATTACCATGTATTTCTTACTACATTTCTAGCAAGCATACTATTTATATACTATATAAACTATTACAGAGTTTATAATTCACTCTTTGTTTCTACTTAATTGTATTTTATCTAAGTGCTACTTTACATAGTACCTTATCACTTATAAATGCTAAATTCATGTATGCAAAAGCCAACTTTCACTATCCACTCATTTATCCCAAACGTGAACAGGGGGATGTTCTGGAGCCCTGTCTGCAGCCAAATACCAGTCTTGAGGCCTGCTGCACAAAAACCTTGGGCTGAAATGCCCCACAAAGGCAGCACATAATGTAACAATGATTGTGGTGTGCCTGTCCCTGCTCTTAATGGAGCTGTCCATAATTACCAGGAGCGATGTCATCAGCTTGCTGTGACAGCTGTGAAGCACTTGGGGCCAGGCTGTGAACTTGTGAGTCACACTGATGAGGAGCCCCTTGAACAAGCAGCTCTGCTCGAGTGTGACTCCCTTAATAAATGAATCATCTATCAGTGCTGCCTACTCAAGCTTAAATCCTTCCCTCAGTTCTCCTGCAACTTCCACCATCTGTACATCCTTTCCCTGTGGTGGTGAGAACCAATTTGGCTGATTGACAGGGTTTTGGGGAAAATGCGGAGTCTTTCAGGGCCAGACCAGAAGAACAGTTGCTAATGTCCACAGATCCAACCCTAAAGTCCCTGTGCCTGCATCTGCTCCTGTTTATCAGGAAATCACTTCTGGGTACCTACTGCCATGATGCTGCATGCATCCCAGTAACCTGGTGCTCTGAAATCCTAACCAGGAGATGTCTTACCCAGGGACCTAGAGCATCACGAGGGACTCCTACCATAATTCTCAGCATCAAGTACAAAAAAAGGCTTCCATTAATCACAGCCAACCACACCAAGTCCTCACACCCTTCACAAGACATCACTGGCATCAGCAATGAGCCACTATCTACTTTGACATAACTACTGTTCCCATCACTTCTTCCTAGATGGTGGTCTAATCAGTTTCCTGAGAGGTCTGCAGGGAAGACAGAGCATTTTTGGGGGGCAAAATGCTATTCTGGACAAGCATTACTCACTGTAAGTAACTGTCCTTAGCCAGGGATGAATACAGCCCTGTTAATTCAACCCTGATTTGGGCAAGCTATTTTTCTCTGTGCTTGCTGATCCAAGCTCTTGGTCCAGTGCTTTCCCACAAAATTCAGTTCCCTTGTTTTCATGCTGCTGGAACCACAAAAAGTAAAGAGATGGGGAAGGGCACCTCTTCTTCCTCTTCTCAATTCAGCTTATTTTCTCCCTCTCTCCTCCTGCGTCACTGGCATGTGATGTTTCCAGTTTTCTTGCTTCCTTTTCTTGTTTTCTTCCTCCTCTTTTCTCTGGATGCTTTCAGCTCTTCAGAAGAAACTCTGCAATGCACAGCTATTTGCATTGCAGTGAGATCTGGTGCACTCTCCCATTCAATCAAATTGGGTAGACAACCCTTCCACTCTTTAAAACCCCTTCAGTAAGATCTACAGAAACATTGGTTTGCAGTCTGAGTCTTTGTTGGAAGGCAAATTTAGATTTTTTAAAGAAACTGCTTTTCCCAGTGTTCTGCTGATTACAATAAATACAAAAATTCTATCCATGTTATGCCTGGTTTTCTGTCACGTTTAAAAACTAATTAGAAATCCAGAGAGGGAAATAATAGAACAGGATAAAGATTTTATTTGAGGGCTTAAAACTATAGCTAGATCCAGCACAGCCTACAGTCGTAACACTACATGTTTTCAATATTTCATGGGTTTAAATAGTAAAAAATTTATTAAATATACCCTAAGTGAGAACTTTTGTAAGTAGTCTTTGAATTTAGTCACAAGCAATAAATTGAATAACATAAAACATTGCACGATCCTTGGTTGTTTTCTACTTTCCACAGCTCTGCTTCCATTTTTTGTGGAAAGATGGGTACTTTCTCTTGCTTTCATGGACAAATTCTTGTGGGAAATTATACTGAATACTCCAACTTACTTTTCTTTGTTAACAATCTGTTCAGTACAGCAAGTTATGTACTCATATAGAATCTGACAGCAGGTTGTCTTTAAATTTGTCTATTTTAGGCCAAATTATAATTTTTACTTAGTGGATTAAGCCAAGGATTCTTTGATGTTTCTTCTGATAATGCCTGTCCTTCAGCAAAGTAATAATCAATGATTTAACGCTGTCATTTTTAATCACTCATCACTGACAGGAGTTTGTGCAGTGTGTTATGAAAGACCTAGCAGTGAGGAAGACATTGTTTTGTGAACACTCAGAAGAGAAAAAAAAAAGCTAAACCCAAAATAAACATCACGTATGGTACTGAATTTGATGTTAACTTAGCTTTTCCTGCATCAGAGAATCAGCATGGGATGAGGAATGAGAAAATCTTGTTACTGGCCAGCTCCAAAAGAGAACTATCCCAGTGGAGTTCTGGCTCTTTCTTTCTCCATGGCACTTTAAAATTAAGGATCCAGAAGAGAGAACTGAAGTAAAAACATTCTCACCACTTTTCTGCATTCTGAAAAGGGGCTTTTTACAGCTGTGATTAACCTATTCCTTCTTAAAGTCTCTAAATCTAATAAAGAGAGTATGGGTTTTTTGCATCTTTCTTTGTTCCATGCCAAGATTCTGGATAGAGGAACTACCACCGAGGTGTCTGGCTGAAAAAGAAGCATTTTTTTGCACATCCTCTCAATTTCTGTCCTTGACTCTTCTCAAGGCCCTTCTCATAAACCCTCCTGAAGTGCCCAAAAGGCATGTGCCACACTATTTACCCAGTGTGAGGTGGGGTGAGGAGGGTTGGTGACCACGGGGAAAGACTGAACACACATTCCTCATCTACACAGAAACTAGCACAAGCTTCCAAAATCTGGATGAAGACAGATTAGCAATGACAGTTTGAATTACCAGAGCCTGCAGCCAAGCATGTGTGTTGCATCGTCTCCCTGGAAAACGGAATTATTACAACTTTTTTTTCCCCAACAAAAATCACTTTTCTGCAAAAATGAAATTCTGGCTCCAAGGAGGAAAGAAAAAAGTAACTTTGGGCATTTAGTTGGGCAGGAGCTTTTCCACATCTCCATCCCTTTGCTGTAATTTCTGCCTGCCCTCACTGGTGCAAAGCACAGCCAGTGTCTGTGACCCCTGAGGACACTGCATTCACACTGGTATTCCTGTCTATTTCCAAAACAGAAAGACCTACAATTCCTCATCCAGGGTGGTTTGGTATATATATGTCTATAAATTAGAAAGCTGTTAAAAAAAAAAAAGCTTAATTCCTTTCAAAACAAATGAAAAAATTAAACGTTTATAGGCAGTTTCTTTTTATAACATCTGTTCTGAGGCTGAGCTTGCTAATTCACTGGAAAATTCAGTTTAACCTGGATTTAGTTTATTTATTATTTTGACCCTTTTTGAAGTCATAGCAGTAATCAGTAGTTCTGCAGTTGCAGTTTGTCAAGAAACCAGGTAAAGAACAGACTGGCAGGGACTGATGATTTGCAATTACTTTATTCTGTTTAGTTGCTCTGAAAAGATTCCTTTTCATGTTAACAGACATCAGACATGCTGTTTTATCTGAAACCCACTAAAAATACTCCCTCAAATTCAGAGAACACTGCTGCAAACATGACCTCCCCTGTGTTTCTGATACTATCACCAACAAAATGGATATCACGGGCTATTCTTCCCAGACTCTCAGCTCAGTGCTGTAGTACTAGAAACAATATCACTCTATTTATTTATGGTTCATGTTCTCTGGATCTTTCCCTGTTCCATCCCTGGGAAAATTATTAATGATGCTGGCAATATTGGAACGAAAAAATAAAGTGCTTCTCTTGATACAAACATATATAAGGTGACAAGCCCTGCCTCAGTGGCATCAGTGCTTGTGAGCTGCTGTCTCCAAAATAATGAGCTGTCAAAGCTTCACTGCAATTTGCATTTGTGTTAGTAGTAAAGAAATACAGAGGGTTTTTTGCTTGCTGAATGACAGTGTTAAATTGTTACTTTTGCTTCCTGAGCGTGAAAATTTACTGAAATGACAGTAAAGTGGGAAAAGTAAACAGCATTTTTCAGGTCACAACAACATTTGGATTTACTATCAGTGCATGTTAGTAATTAAATCACGGATGTAAAGTAAAAAAGCATGTCATGTTTTACTCTGTGCAGCTTCTCTTGAAGCCAACACACTCCTGAACCTCCAGAGTAAGCTGTTGCTCGTGGGAGAACAAGTTCTGTACCACACGTTGTGATGGCTGTTATCTTGTGATTGTTAAAGTCATGGGGAAAGACTCTTTGCTCTCTCTCTTTTTTTTTTAGCTTCAGGGTGGCAGAATTTAATGAAAAATGGATTTTTAAAGATGCTTGAACAGACAGAAAACTGTTGAAAAGAAGTCTAGGTATCTTAGATGACAGTAGTCGCCCATCTGTGGATTTCCTCTCACGTTACACATCTGAAGCATTACTATCATCAAATATCACAGAGACAATAGGAAATATCACTGAAATGTATTTCAGTTCCACATCCTTATCTTCCTTTCCATTCTAAGCTTTGGTTTTTGCCATGTTAGGGAAGATTTGCTCAAAGATCAAAGTGCTTTTCAATTGCAGTGAATATTTGCCTATTTTAAACTTCTCCTTGAGGTAATAATTTTAACACCCACCAGCAGTACAAGACATTGCACCTGTCCTGGTGTCATGTGGAAAATAAGACCTTGCTAGACATTGCTTGCCTTAAAACCACCCTAATAAAAGATTGGAATGCTGAGGAGAAGCAGTATGAGGCAGCATCTAGTGAACACTGGGTTTGTTATCATGTTTGCCATGGTCTTCACATGCAGACAGTGCAAAATGCTCCCCAAGGGCAAACAAGTTTTGGGTGTGCTTCTGTTCCTGCCTGGAAGGAAGATACCTGCAGGCACTCCCAAGCTGCAGTGGTTTTGTGGGAGGGAAGATGTTCTGCCCAAGCATCAGTAGGAAGGGTGACCCCAGGGGTGCCAATTTAGAAGCAGGGTTAGGTATCAGTCTTCTTTTCTTCTCTCAAAATCTGGATGCTGGGCCTATCAGCAAAATCTGCCTCATCTACAATGACTTAATTTACAATTGCCTCCCCTGGGATGGCCAGTCAGTAGAAGAGGCCAGTCTGGAGCTCCAGACAGCTGCAGAGACAGGAAGGTGACAGGTCTATGGCATGCTCATTTCATGCCAGTGCTGGCATGGGACTGTGAGCAACACCAAATCCCTGCCTGCAACAGAGACTGCTGAGGCAAACAATTTCAGGCACTCCCAGGTCCAATTTCCAAGCTGCTGGAAATCCTGTGACTCTAGGAAGTATGCAAGGTAAGGCTGCTGGAGCACTGCTTCCAGCATTAGCCTTAAAATTGTATTTATTAAGTGAAAGTTTGAAAAAAACAGTGTTTGGAAAGATGTCAGCCCCTCCAAGACAATCTTGAGAGATTAATACACTTGTATTGCCTGTTGGCTTTTGAATAAGACTGAGTTGTTGGGTTTTTTTCTGTTTTCATCCACAGAGCCTCAAAAAGTAATTTTTTTTAGCTCAGCTGGAAGAAAAATGGACTCTGTTCAGTACAGGTTCAGTGCCAGGCATTGGTTTCACTGTCACTGAAGACAAAGCCAGTTAAAGTCTGCTTAAGAACAGAGTCCTGATTTGGACAGACAGATCCACTGGGCTCCCTGCTGAGAAAAATTTGAAAGTTAAGCAGGAGCTTTGAAGTCTGTGGAAAGCAGCAATGAAATCTAACCCTGTGCCACATGTGTTGAACACATCTGGTGAACTTGGGCAGCTTTGGGTGAACTTAGACCCTTCTCTGAGATGGAAGATAAAATAATTCCAACGGCCAGAAGAAGGAAATACTGGGTTCAGGATTTGGTCCTCGGGGAGCTTTGGCTGTTGACTCCAGCACCATTGTGACTGCAGATGCCAGGCTGGTAAATGTGGCAGCAAACTTGGGTGCTACTGGCATTATCAATAACAGAATTCAGCAGCACTGGTTACCCCTGAGTTTCTGCATAAATCTAGAGACACCTGAGTTACAAGGGTTTTCCTGAGGTAGAGAAACCTAGCTGAATTAAAGGGGCTGCATAAGAGCTGGAGAGGGGATTTTGACAAGGGCACAGAGTGACAGCATGAGAGACAGTGGCATCAAAGCACAGAAGAGCAGCGTTAGATGAGATATTGGGAATAAATCCTTCCCTGTGAGGGAGATGAGGCACTGGCACAGGTTGCCCAGAGAAGCTGTATCTATCCCATCCCTGCAAGTGTCCAAGGCCAGAAAGGCCAGGCTGGATGGGGCTTGGAACAAGCTGGGATAGTGGAAGGTGTCCCTGCCCAAGGCAGGGGCTGGAATGAGATCATCTTTAAGGTCCCTTCCAACCAAAACCGTCCTGTGATTCAGAGCAGCATACAGCAGCCACATCTTCAGTTACAGACTAGGAGCTACCTAACACAGACTTTATTTTTCTATCTTTTCTGTCACAATTCAAACATGCAAGAACTGAAAAAAAACCCCACATCCACAGATATTTAACAGTGATCCAGGCTGTGGTTTATATTTGCTTCTGCAAAGCAAATTCACTTGGCAATCTTTTCTTCTGATCACATTTTGAGAGCAAAGTTGAGTGTTTTTATATAAAACAACTATTTATCCCATAATCGAAAGGCATCTTGTATCATTTTACTTAAGACTTCCCTTGCACAGGCCTTACAGAATAGCACATTTTCTTCCAACTCTTTTACCTGATGATTACTCCTGGCATCAAACACACAGCCGTAAAATACTGTACTATTACCTTTTTCCAGAGTGTGTTGCCATCTTTGTATGATACAAAGTTTAGCTCCCGATGCTACTTCTATTTGTGCCTACGACTGTCAAACACAAAAAATTCAGTTTCTGCTATTTAGCTACACAATCAAACAGTAAGACCAGGCTGCAGTTACCACTACTTTAGTTAGGAAGCTCGAATTGGCAAAAATCTCATCTAGTAAAGACATATGAACTGTATGAGTACCGAAAATCCTGACACTTTAGCTCAGCTCGATGCAAAGTCGAGTCACAGTGAACAACTTCCCTGAGAAGTGTCACCTGGCGAACAACCTGCAGTGTCCATACGCAGACCACAGCATTGAGACCGACAACAAACATACACTCTGAGAGCCATTTGGGGGTTTCCTGGTTTGCCCTTCCCCCCCCCCCCCCAACGACCTGATGTGCAAAGCGTGTCATTCACAACTTAACGTGGTGAATGACTCCGGGTTCACAACTTTGCTTGTGCCACCGAGCTCTGCGTGCCTTTCCACAGAGAGGATGCTTGTCCCCGACCACCCCGGGGCTGACACCCAGGGGTAAAGCGGAAGGGGGTGCCCAAAGGAGGGAGGGACCAGAGAACGACGCTGGCTGCCCCGGGGTGCGAGCGCTTCTCCCTCGGTCAAAGTGCTCCCGCCGCGACCCCTGCCAGGCTCCCACGCCCATCCCACGCCCATTGCCCGCAGGGTACCCGGGGCGCTGCCCTGCCCACCGCTTCCCCCCGTGCCCTCCGCGCCTTACCAGGCTCCGCCGGGGGAACTCGCCCAGCACGATGCTGACCACCGGGATGCGCAGCGCCGCCGAGATGAAGTCCAGCTCGAGCATCTCCCCACGGCTCTGCGGGAAGGCGAGGATGGCGGAGACCCCCTGCACCACCACGGTGTGGCAGAGGCTCTGCAGGAAGGAGACGGGGTCGTTGCTCCAGGAGGCGCTGGCTGAAGAGAAGGGGAAGAGGGGCAGGTCGCCCAGTCCCGCCTCGATCGCCATCACCACTTCCAGGGACAGGTTGTAGGGCAGCAGCCCGGGCACGCCGTTCAGGTTGGCCACGGCCAGCAGCAGCGCGTCCCGCGGCGAGGGGGGCGGCCGCCGCTGTCCCCCGCCGCCCCCCGCCCGCCGACCCCGCGGCCCCTCGGGGCGCCCGCCCGACGCCTCCCCGGGCCAGGCGGCGGCGGGGGCGGCCCGGGGCTGCAGGTGGGTGGCCCCCACTCGCACCGTGTGCCCGATGCGCCGCAGGATCTGGCAGGGCTGCGGGTGGGACGCGGAGCCGGGCACCGCCGCCAGCACCAGGGCGCAGGGCGGCAGCAGCAGCAGGCACGCCCGGCCCAGGACCCCGCGCACCCCCGGCCGACACATGGCCGGGCGCCCCCCGCCACCGCCTCCCCCGGCCCCGCCACCCGCATCAGCCGCCCCGCGGGCGGGCGACAGCGGCATCAGCCGCGGCGGGCGAGCCCCGCGCAGAGCCGCCCCCGCCGCCGCCCATGGGGCCGCCGCCGCCTCGCCCCCGCCCCGGGGCTGCGGGGAGGCTCAGCCCCCGGACCGCCCCCCTCGGTTCCGCGGGCCCGGGGCGGCACCCGCCCCTGCGACCCCCGCCGCTCGCCCCGCCCGAGCGCTCGCTCCGCCCGGCTGCCCCGCCGACAGCGGGATGCCGCCGTGCCCGGCTCCCCCTGCCCCGCCGCTCCTCCGCAGCCCGGGCTCCGGCGGAGCTCTGCGCGGCTCCGTTCCCCGCTCCCCGCTCCGAGCGCGCCCCTGCCCGGCTCCCCGCCGCCGCTCTGCGCTGCCGGCCCCGCTCCCCGCCCCGCAGCGCCTCCGCCCCGTAGCCCCCTGCCCGGCTCCCTGCGCCAGCCCCCTGCCCGGTCCCTCCGCAGCCCTCGGAGCGCTCCCGCCGGCTCCGGAGCCGGGCAAAGTTGCCGGTGCGGCTGCGGGCTGTCGCTGGGCTGCGCTGCGCTCCCGCCGGGAGAGACGGCGAGCGCCAGCCCCGCTCGCTCCTCCCCGGGCCGCCGGGACTCGCCCCGCGGGCCGCCCAGGGGAGGAAGGGGCTTGGGGTTGCCGCCCCTTCGCACCCCCGGGGGAGCGTCCCGGGATGGCCCCGGCGGAGCCTCTGCCCGCTGCTGCCGCGGGGTAGCCCCCTCAGCGCGCCGGAGCAGCTTTCTGTGTCCCGGGGGCTGTGAACCGAAGGTGGGGCTTCGGTGCCCCTCGGATGGCGGGGGAACGGCGTCCCCGCTGCCGCGCGTTGGGGAAGCCAGCGCTGGCCGTGCGCGGTGCCTTCCCGTGCGCTGCTGCTTCAAGCGGAGCCGTGCTCCGACATGCGGGACCCGAGATCCCGGCTCCGCAAGCCCGGGGCGCTGCCTGACATGGCTTTTAGGACAGAACACACTTATCCTAAGGGAAGACAGGGCAGAGCAGAGATGCGGCTTTGTGTGCGCGTCTGAAAAGATCGCGGGAAGCCCCGTCCTGGTCTTAGTTCTGGTCGCTGGGTTTAATCCTCGGCTGTCGGAGCCGTGCTGACCCCAGGGCTGAGACCCTAATACAGTGACTGGGGCACTGACATGTTCCGCGTTCCTTTTCTGCCCCGCGGTGCATCGCCAGGATGTCAGAGGAATCCCTCTCCGCAGCCACGCTGGCCATCAGGGGGCAAAACAGCTCACGGGTCTGCCCGGCAGCGAGGTGGAGGCTGCCGGCTTGAGTTCACCTGAATGTATTTTCTGCCCGTGGGACTCCTGTCGTCTTTCCCTGTGTGATTGAGCCCTGAGTCCAGTGCAGTGTCCTGCTGCCCTGCATGGCAGGATGGTTTGAGACAGTCTCTCCTGAAGTGCTTACAAGTCTTTTGGCAACTCCTCCAGGAGTTTATCCTGACCTAGTGCTTTTAACTTAAGCTCTTCTATGAATTTTAACCTTCTTTCCCCTTTCTTTGAGGTTTATCTTTAGAGCTTTTTATGAAGAAAAGGAAAATCATAGAATCACAGAATGGTTTGGTTTGTAAAGGACCTTTAAAGGCCAGCCCTCCTGCCACAAGTGGGACGTCCTCAATCAGATCAGTTTGCTCAAAGCCCCACCCAGCCTGACTTTGACTGTTCCCAGGGATGGGGCATTCACCGCACCTCTGGACAGCATCTGACAGTATTTTATCACCCTTGCTGAAAAATCCTTGCTCCCTTTGTTTTTCTTCTGTTGGTAGTCACAAAATCTGCACAGAAATAAACACTTCCCATCACGCTGCACCACAGAAGAGGTGGTCACTGCCTTCCAACAGGTCTGAACTTTTCTGATTTATATTCATCTTTCTTGAGCAGGGGGTCACCAGAGGTGTACACAGTCTTCAAAGTGAGGTCTTACCAAGGTCTTGGGCAGCCATGGTGCTGTTTCTCAGTCTCTTATGTCCTCATCCCCATCATGTCCTTATCCCCAGCATGCTGGCATCATACCTGCCCGCTGTTGTCTTCCCAGTGACCTGCAAAGTTAGTGTTTCTCTTGTACTACTCTCTAAATTGGTACATGGTGGCAAAAGTTGTGGCTACATGGAAAACTTCAAATGGCAGCAATGGTGGTCTCCAGGCCAAGACTGACTGCACCATGTGGAGATGAGCTGATAACACGTGTAAAAGTTAGCAACAATTTCCTAGTTCCCCTTTTCTTCTTCTTTTTTTTCTTCTAGTCTTGTAATCACATTTTTATTTCCTGTCTGATCAGCCCGGCTTCCTCCTGTCACTTTTCCTTATTTTCTTTGAAGGAATGAGGTTTTAACACAGGTTTTCCAAGTCTCCTCTGTTAGCAATAAGGAATTATTTGCTGGGAGAGTTGGCTTTGGATATAGTAAATCTCACACAGTGTAGAGAACTTTTCTTTTTCTCTGAACCACAGGAGTTACCTTTCAGGTAGTGAGAAAGAAATCACTTGAGATTTGTGCAGCTCCAGAGGTGTTGCTTTATCTGCATCCTGTTTGTCAGTTTTGGAAAAAAACTGGTAAGAACATAACTTTTCTGCTCTGTAGTTAGATAATTACTAGTTTTCATGTGGGAATTATTTTTATAAGAAGTGGTTACTCTTCTGTGTCTTAACAGATTGCCCAAAATTGTCATTCATTTAAAACTCCATTATAGGAGCAAATCATTCTCTGGCTTTAGGGCACAGGTGACACTAATTTGAAAAAGCAAGTGCTTCAAAAAATGTAATCAACCTTTTTATTGAAAGAGCTCTGTAAAGTACACTGAAATCAATTAATAAAATGAAAATTCAATACTACTTTTTTTCCTTCTTGTTTGTGATTTTTCTGGTGAGTTTTTAGTTTGTTTAGGTTTGGTTTGATTTTGTTTTGTTTTATGGGGTTTTTTTTTGCTTGTTTGTTTTTCGTTTGTGGATAATTTATGACGAGATTGCAATCGGATTTTTTCAGTCATCAGTGCTCCTCTGGGGATTATGGCTGTAAAGAATTCCTGCTCTGGACTCAGTTTTGAGCAAGTCATAGCAAGGTGTCAAGGTTAGAAACCTGAGCTGTACAGAGTGGTCAAACTCCCGTGGGAATGTAATACCTTTGACTCCAATGGCTCTACCTCTTGAAACTATCTTTTCAACTTGATTATTTATAACAATGAATTGTGAATTTGTCTTCTCTTACATTGGTGTTTATTTTTACTCTTTGCTCAAATATTTTCTGTTGATAAAATTCTCTGCAATGTCCCTGATATAACAAAGTGCTTGAACACAGACTTTGTTTTTAAGAAGACATTAAGTACTCCTTAAGTACTGCTCTGTGAGAGGCTGGAATATTTCCAGAAAGTGCCCTGAAAAAGGATATAAATGCCACCAAAGTGTATATATTTGGAAAGTCATGTCATCAATTTCACTGCTTTATTTTCATAAATATTCATGCAGAAAAGAGCACAATTGTTTTAGTCTAATAAAGTACTTGGAGACTGCTCTGTGTCAGTTGCACCCTGCTTTTTAGAAGTCCCTCTTCCAGGGCTGAATAAAATACAGAATACAATTTTTGACAGATTTGTGGATTTTTTTAAATCTTCATGCTAAGGACTGGCTGCCTTCGAAGCTCCTCCCCTCTTTTCCCTTTCTGACAGTGGTTGCTGCCATAGGAATGTTCATTCTGCTCTTCTCCTGAGTTAGTTATTCAACTGAAACAAGACCAGGCAGACCCAGGCAGGTGGATGGACCTGCTCTGGCCTGGTTGTCCCCTTGTGTAACCATGAGTAGGGCAGTGCTGGTGGCATTGATTCCTGGGGATTGGTGGCCACAGAGTTTATCCATCCCCAATCTGTGTCTGAGCATCACAGCTAGAGCTGGTGAAAGCCCTTCAGCAATGAAAAATGCAGCAGGGAAATGTGATTAAAATCACCACTCGTATTTCTCCTGCTGCTCTTTCCGCTTGCTTGGCTCACTGTCATTTCTCTGAAGTAGGGTTGGTTTGTTTGCTTTCTGGGCTGTGGAACATTTGTCCTGTGTGTATCACAGTGACCTTCTGCAAAGCTTGTTCCCTCTGAGCCACTGGGCTTGTTTGGAAATGGGTTATCACTGTCCTTCCGTCCAGCTCTGGGTTGTTCTGCTCCCATTGCTGAAAAATACCCCCAAGGCCTTGCCAGAGCATGGTATTGCTTAACTCGTGTTCATCTGCCCCTCTTTTAGCTGATCACATCTTCTAAAAGGTCCAAGTCACGAGCTGAGATGCAGGACACGTCACACTGTCTCTTTAGCCTTGGAGTGAGTGAGAGATTTATTTTGGGTCAGCCTGGAATGATTTTTTCCCCCTCCCCCTTTCATAACCATAGTTAGAAAATGAGAGAGTTAGGGAAAAATAAACCATTCAGGTAAAGTTAATCCTTTCATTTACTAGGAATGGATTATTTTGTTTCTATTTAGGTGCTCCAATTTATCTAAATGCAGTTGCAAAGAATTCAAAATGCTATGCTTTTTATTTGAATTTGAAAGGGGAAAAATAGTCATCTGGATGTTCCTTACTTTCTGTCCTCCACACTCTTTCACCAGCCAGAAAAAAAAAAAAATTGCAGACACTTTCAGATGTCTGAAACTGCATTAAGGATGTTAATCCTGCTATGGTGGATTGTCAGTGCAGTGGCTGCTCCAGACTTGCCATGGGATTGTGGTCCCAGAAGGAGCCAGGGAAGGGCCAAGGCTTATTATCAGCAGCACACACTGGGTGCATTCTGTGCTATCTCTGCAGATGGAGATCTGCATTGCTGGCATCAGGAAAGGCTGAGCTGGCTGTTGGGGGGAGGTCCCATGAAGATAAGATGGGAAGAACAGAGCAAGGTCACACGACTAAAACTTTGAAGGACAGCACAGCCAAAAAGTGAGTTTTGCCTGTCAGTTAAAATTCACATCCCTGCATGTGTTAATAAGCTTAATGAAGTACATGCTACCACATGTGTGACTATATGACTCAACTCTCCACCTTGACCCTGTGAGAGAGAGGAGGAGGTTAACTTTGGGCTGTGTATCAGGAGGGTAGAAACTTCATTTAGTTGGGAAGAAAACCCAAAAAACCAGATGAAGTCAGATGACTGGTTAGTCTGCTCTCCCTTCTCTCAAGTGAGGATGTCTTCTTGGTAAGCTTCTGTGTAGGATAACTATTACCCAGGTTAACACAAGATTATAGTTTTTATTGGAGTTCAGTCACAGCTGGTGCATTCATCCATGGTATTTCTAAGCCTGTTATTTCTGTTTCTTCAATAAACTGCACTGTTTGTGAGTCTGTGATCATGACAGCTCCTACTGAATGTGACCAGGCTGATGGTGCTGAATTCCCTCTAACCAGAAATGAAACCCAGGCACACCCAGCCCCTCTGATCTGCAAGTGGATTTATTTTCTGCCAAAATTCATACGCTTAATGCTTAATGCCTGCAAATAGCCTTCTGTGGGCAGGCCTGGTGTCAAAGTCAAAACACCACTTTGAAGTCAACTGGATTTTCACCAGTGAGGGCTGTGTGCTATTTTATTGACTCACAGGAGAGGCTGAGACAGTTCCTGCAACATGAAAAAAACTTTCACTTGCTTTCTTTTGGCAGAATAAATCCAGACAAACTGATCCTGTCAGAGGATGCTCAAGCAGTGAGCGAGGAAAACAGGCAGCCAACCACTTTGTCTCTGTGGTCCCTTTTGGATGGAAGAGCAGCAGGAGACATTGTGACATTCTCAGGAAGTGGCACAGAGCCCACCACCCCCTCTGGCTTTGATAGTCTCCCCTCTAATGTTACCACAGGAAGACCTCAAGACATTCCGAGTAATGATAATAAATTAAAAAAAAAAAAAAAGGCTGTCACTAACACTCAGTCACAGCTTCTTTCTACCACAGGGACTGATTAAAGGTGCCTAAAGGAGACACAAATATGCTCTGTGAGCCCTGTTTCCACTGCCAGGATGAGGGAGAAAGTGTTCAGCTGCATGTGACAGCACTGTTCTCTCTGTCAGCGTGAGCGATCCAGTCGATTGTTTTTATTGCTCCCTGTCTGGGGTAGCAGTGTATATTTTTCTAAACAAGTAGCTGTAAAACCCTTCTGAGATCCCCACTTGCCACATATTTTGTTCATGTGTTTTGAGTTTGACACTTAGTCATGTTTTCCTCACTGACAGTCCTTTTTAATGCTCCCTGTTCTCCTTTTGGAGATACATTAATCCTGGGCAGAGGGACAACTGGGAGAGAAGCACTGTAGCAACCTGGTTGATTACTAAGCACCTGGCTTAGTACCTTGATCCTCTGCCTCAAGTTTCTGCCTCTGCCTGTAGTTGTTTTTATTTTAAAATCTGTTCCATTCTGTTGTATCTTCTGTCTTGTTTATTCATTTGACAGTGGTGGAAACAACTCCAGTAGGAAGGATTGGCCACAGCACTGTTCACAGCATCACATCATGATTGGTGGCACAGAGAGCAGGAAGGCTCACAAAATAAAGGATTCCTTCCCCAGATTTTATTCCAGCAGGAGATCCCCTATCATGGCCCTGTGCAGGACATCCCTCATGAAAACAGGATTCCATTCTGTGGACTTCTGTAGGACCTGGCTGGATTTAAGGCAGCTTTCCCTGTATGTATTTGCTTCTTTATTCCAAGATGACAGTTTTAGTGCTTGTGAAAATTCAGGGAGGTGGGAAGAGAAAAAACAAAAAAAATCTGTTTGAAGTCGGTGTCAAAATTGCTACCAGCATCAATGTCATTTGAGTAGTGAGGTCAGACAAACAGCTCACATAGAAAACACAGAGTTTTGAAAAAAATATCCATACTGCTTTGCTGGCATCGTGGTGCCTCTGCATTATATCTCCCCCCCGCCCCGAATTCTGCGGCAAATATAAAATTATTACAGGCTGTGTGCAACCCTTGCACTGCTTTGGTTGGCTTCAAAAGGCCACTTGGTGTAAACACTCAATAAAGATGAATAAAGACTGTTTAACTTTCAGGGAAAGGCTTCAATTTTCACAAGGTTAGGAGGGCACCCCAATGCTGCATCACTCTGGCAGGATCACAGGCTCCTTACTGTTTGTCCCCTCCTGCTCCCTCTGGCTTAGAGGTGGGGGTAAAAGGGGAGGGGGAAAGAGTAAGAAATCACAGGCACTTATCAAAGTTGAATTATAAGAACGGTGAAAAAAAAACACAGGAAAGGACTGAACAAGCAAGCTAAGGGAAAGGCCACAACAGCATGTATTTAAGAAATAATTCACCCAATTTGTCCAGCTAAACAATTCTGTCAAGTTTACTGAGGGCTGCAAAATTGGCAAATTGCCTCATGTCCTCTGAGAAGCGTAAAGGCAGCGTGGGCTTAACCCTTCTGTTTGCTGCTTTAGAAACTGACTTTGTAAACCCTTCCTCAGATCAGCTGGGGTGACCTTACCCAAATTACTGGCTTTAATGAGGATTTCTGGTACAAGCAAAGTGGATTTGGGCAGGAGTGAGCTGAGTTCCTGAAAGTCTGTGGGCTCACTCGTCCTCTGGGCACTGTGTGGAGCTGCACTGCAGAAGATGCAGCTTGCCAGAGGTGCTACCCTGACAGAGATTTGAGCTTCCACGAGGATCCAGACCTTGTGCAGAGCTCCCTCCCAGCCTTCCAACAGCGGAAAATACCTCCTTGAACCCAGTGTGTCCTTTCTAGCTCCCAGCCAAGTGTGGGACCTACACCTGTGGATTGAGTTTTACATGGTTGTGATATTGAGGAGCAGGCTGCTGATCTCTCCAATAACTTCCTTTGTCTGTTGTGGTCTAAATCCCCTTCAAAATGGTATCAGAAAAACATACGTGACAAAGAAAATGTCTTAGAAGGGCAAATAATTCTGAAGTTTGGCAGGACTGGGCTCACACAGGAGATTATGCTGGCAGAAGGAAAATGTCTGTAAAATGCTGACACATGAGATAAAGTGCAAGTGAGAATGGCACTCACCCAAGGTTGTGGTTTTAGGAGGAAATAAATGAACTGGATATGTGGCTTTTGTTCCAGGGAACCTTTAAATAATGTGATGCTGGATTTTCTCCTGGTAAGGAGAAGCAATAGTCCAATCAGACACGTAGAGATGACAAATGGTTTTTGTCATACTCCAGAAGCTGGAGAATTCACACAATCTACCCAATGAAAATGGAGCCAGATCTTTATAAAGTCTGTTTTGAAACTCACAATTCCTCTTTAACAGTACACTCACACAGTACACAAGCACAAGTGCTGGTGTCAAATTATTCCTGTTGTACACATGAGCTCTCTTGGAGCAAGCTCACCTGTTTTTTATGTGGTGCTGGAGAGCAGAGGTTAGGTATATCCTGTGAAAAGAAAGAGTAAAGACAGCTCAGAGTTTGTGATGCAATCCTGAGCTTTGAAGTTGCGATGGTGCTTTCCAGCTGTTATACACCCTGTGAATCCTCACTGCATTCCCATTTTTGCTGTCAAACCCAGAGCCCAGCACTCCCCTGGCCCCTCACGGGGAGGCAGGTGGGTGTTATTGGAAATAAATACCTCTGAGAAAATGAGCACCACTTTTGCACCACCAGAGAATCTTGAAGCCAAAGTCCTTTTGGCAAATTGCTTCAAGCACCTGAGAGCTCTGTGATGAAGAGGAAGGAGGTCAAGGTTTTTATCTCTTTTTTGCAAACCTGGAGAAGAGCTAAATGTCAGCTGTGACTCTTATAGATGGAGTGACTAATCACTGCTGTGTGAATCTCCAGCAAAACCCTCAAAGCATCAGCAATGGAGACATGATCATAACATGTTGAACTTGACTTACATTTTTTTGCTAGTGTGTGTCCAAAGCCTGGCGCATTCCTACTCCTTGACAAAGAGCTATGGAAAAAAGACTTCATTTTTGCTTTTTATTAGAGGTACTGAATAGGAAGACCAAGTAGTCCCTGCTCACTGCAGGGAGGTTGAACCACATGACATTTAAATGTCCTTTCCAACCCAAATTAATCTGTGATTCTATAATTATTAAGTAAGGCTCTTCAGCTAGCTCATCTTTTTTTGTCTTCTGTATTTTAAAAGGATTTTTGTGTGAGAAGTTGGTTGGATTGATAAGACATGGACAGTTTAGATGTCAGGCCTCCAGAATAAAGCAATTTTCCTGGTCATTTCCACAGCAGAGCAGCTTCTGTCACTGAGCTGGTGGAGTGAGGGTGGGAATCAGCTACATGCAACACATGCCTCTAGTAATGAAGAAATTGCAGAGACCTGGCACCCTGAGTGTAGCTGCTTCTCTCACTTCTAGATAAGCAAAATTATGGTCTGTCCTTGCTGTGTTTTAACCCCAGATTGCCCTGTTTTAACCCTCAGTGCCACATCGCTGCTTATTCAGTCCCTGCCCTGCAGGATGGGAAGGAGAGTCAGGGGAGGAAAATAATCCCAAAACCTCATGGATTGAGATAAGAACTATTTAATATTTGAAATCAGGACAGTGTACACCCCTTATGCACCATTTAGGTCATGCCAGGTCTCACACTTCCCAACGCATCATTAACTTTCCAATCTTTTGATAGATTTTCTCACAACTACCTTTCCCTTAGTCTGTGAACCATCCCCATAAAAGTCCATTGGGTTTATTTAAAAAATGGCTGGAGTATTTAATTCCTACTCAAGTCTATTTCATCTGCTGTCAAATCAAAATATTGCCACTCCAGCCTGAAAAATCTAAGGGTAAGAGGCAGATTTTGCATAGTAAAAGGATAATCAAGGACTTTTTTTTTCTCTTAGCAGCCCCCGCTTGGTGTTATTCCTGTGTAAACTTGTGCTTGTAGCACAGTTCATGCTAGTTTACACAAAGCAAAATTCACATTTAGCACAATTATTTCATATTAGGCAACGTCTACCTATCATATACTGAACGAAACAAATTTTTAATTTAATGTAATTTTCAGACTGAAAAGCAGTCCAAACCACAGTAAATCATTGAAAAAGTGACAAACATCTGGTTTTAAATATAGGCAATATGAAACTCAGACAAAATTTTTATATTTTCAGGCTAAAGCAACACTGTCACAACTCTTATCAGCCACAGCAATGAACTTATACAGCTTTCCAATTATTTTTTAAATCCTCCTTTATGCCCAGAGCAGTGTGCAGTTTTAGCATGACAATGACATAGGCACACTTTATAAAGCACTGTAAAAAAAACCCCCAGTATTTTATTACTTCACTTTGTGTAATTGTTAAATTCTTCTCATCTTCAACAACCCTCAAATCTACCAGTGCCCTGTTCTGTGATATTCCTCAAGCACTCAAGTTATGAGAGTATTGGTTATATTGCTTCTAAAATAACAAAACTCAGGATTTCTGCTGCAGTAGAATGCCAAGACAAAATTACAGGAGGCAAGGGTAGGCTGCTCCATGTTTTCCAGTTTAAGCTGCTCCACAGTCTGCATTTAATTTACTTTAAAATTAATTTAAAGGTGTGTGTACCTGCAGAATGACTCACAAAACCATTCAAAACCCCAGACCTGGGGTGCTCTTGGCCAGGCTTTGTCCCAGCAGGTCACATCAGCATGAGGAGTTGGCAGAAGGCTTATTTTGGGTAGTATTTGGGGGTCACAGGAAGATTGGAGGATGGGATGGCAACCAGGACTCACAGGGGGGAAGGTAAATGTAAATGTTCCCATTAGAGCAGTTCTGAGTCACCTCCATCCCCAAAATTACAGAAAAAAAAAAAAAAAAAAAAAAAAAAAAAAAGGCATTTTAAAACTGCCCATGGGTCTCAATGTAACTAGCATTTCACTTCAGAGACGGAAACTTCTTGCACAGCCAGCCCTCCCCATGCCATTTTTTAGGCTGCTGCTCCTGGCTGAGGCTGCTGTTAAAACAAGAAGTGAAAATTATATCACTCAGGAAGGAAGCTAAGGGTTAAGATTGGCTCCTGGTGCTGATGACACCAGGGCAGGGGGTTTGATCCCTGTGTGAGCCATTCCTGTGTGAGCCATTCCCCTGCAGAGCTGGCCTTGATGACCCCTGTGGTCCCTTCTGACACAGAACATTCTGATTCACACCTTGCCCCTGGGGAGGCCACAGTTGTTCAGGGCAGGAGGGATGCTGTGTGGAGGTGGATTGTCAGGTGCTGGAGTCAGCCCTGATTCCATCCCTGCAGCACTTGTCCCATTTTGTCACAGCTCCACATTCCTCACTGGCGTGGTTGGGCTCAGACCCCCAAATGTGGAGTGGCAGATTTGGGCATTGCGAGGTGCCAGGTCTGGTGATGGACACACAGCTGGGGGAGGAAGCCAATTCTCACCCAAAATCAAACCCCACTGGGGCTCACACCAGAATTCCCCACCCTCCCAAACAAATGCAGCCAGGTCCTTGAGCAAATCAATCCCACAGATGGGTTTGTCTTTGCCTGAGGCAGGAATAACCCAGGCTGCTTTCCCCAGCACATTTTTAATGTGTGCTGCAGGAACTTTGTCCCTTTCTGCATTACATAAAAGTTTTGACTGGGCAGGAAACCAGAAGAGTCCTTTGCTCAGTTTTCATGAAAAGGTTCAGACTCCCACTGGAGGCCAAATCCTGCTGAATCTGTGCATTGCTTGCCCCCAGCAAATTGACCTCGGTGGGAGCAGGGGTGGAGTGAGGCACAACTCAACGGGAGCAAGCAGTTTGTCAGTGACATTAACAGCTGGCCACCTGGGCATTGGCTCCTAAATTAATGGCAGAAGCATTTTTATGGCTGACAAAGGCTGAAGAGAAAGAAAAATTTTGGAGTCTGTTCAGAATGCAGATCAGATTTAAGTGCTCAGGGTCTCCTACCTCAGAATTTTCTGCAGGCACCAGGAAACTCCTTGGGAACATCGCTTGGGAAGATATTATTTTAGCTGCTGAATTTCAATATGAATGGGAAAGATGTTCTAGATTCTCAGAGGCATTTTTGCCGTGGAGGAGGCATCTTCAATTGCAAACTGAATTGTTTCCCACACACACAAATTGTTCATGAACTAAACCTGAATAAATATGTAAGGATGAAAGCAGAGCTATAATACAGCCACACACAAAATTCCCCCAAATCTCCAGCCATTTGGGATATCTTTTATGGAACTGTAAGCTGGGAGTACATAGATACTTGGTTTGTCTAGGAGTGGAGCTAAGGTAGAAGAAAAATGCAGGAATATACCCACTGAACAAATAATAGTAAAAAAGAGGTATCTGATGTGACTTAGATAAAATCTCTCTCTAATAAGGAATCATAAGTATTTTGGAGTGGAGAAAAGTGAGCACAGGAAATCCAATATTCAACAGCCTCATGACAAATTGATATGATCTGAGTATGTCAAAAATAGCAGGTGGTTTCTGCAGCTAGTATTTTGAGAAAACCTTTTTTTTTTTTTTTTAATGAAGCTACTGGTTTGTTTACAAGAGTGGATTCAGTTGTGTGTAACAGAGTTCTTGTAAGTTCTTGTACTCCAGCTGAGTAAATTATGTGCATTTTGTCCCCTACAGTTACTTATACACAGAAGCTTATTTGTCTTGGGTTTACTTTGTTCTGCAGATAGCCTAACAAATTAAGAAGAGGAAATTCCATAAGGACACTGGACTTCTTTGAATACATTTTAAAAAAATAAGTATTTCATGAGATGTGATCAGAGTCCTAACCTATATTGATTAGTTGGAAACTGCACGAGTGTATCCTGTGTTCTTACAGTGGGAAGAAGCAGCTAAAATTCCCTTAGTCTCCCAAATAAATCCCCAGCTGGTTAATTAAATGAATGAGTTCTAACTAAAATCCATGTCTTCCAGTCATAGTTTTGCAATTAATAGAATGAGAAAAGTGTCCTGAGCTCTGTGTGCCTGATGAAACCTATCATGAATTTGAATTGTGTCCAGCAGTTGCTTGCAAAACACTGCATTTCATATATCTGCAAGCTGAGACTGCATCTGACAAATTTTTTTTGGGGAGGGAGCAATAAGTACTCCAGAAAGAAGCATAAGTTAAACGCAGAACAGAAAAGAAACAAGATTCACTAAGGCTGTCATGAGTTATTCACTGATGACTAATAATAATTAAAAATCCTCAAAACTATTTGCCTAGATGTGCTGTCCCTGCCTTGCTAACAACCCACAGCTGATCAGGAGCACTGTGAGTTTGTCAAGGAACTAAACCTGTCTAAGGAAGAAGTTGACTCCCTTTAGCCTAATATAGCAATTGTGAGTTAGTTACAGTGGTGCCAAACACCCACGGAAACAATCATAACCCAAAATAAGCACTATTCATACTAAAATATGAATGCTTTTATGCAGTGCTGCAGACTGGTTTAAATAAGTCCTTTAGGAAAAAAAAAGTCACACTTTTGTTTAAAACTCTGCTATTTTTTCTTTGCTCGGTGCTTACATTCTCCTGTGAGCTAATCCTTGTCACTTGAGGTTGTGATGACAATGGTCACGTTGACAGCATTTTAAACAAAGACAGAGCTATATTTTTAAAACAAGCTGAATATTACATTTTCTGTGTGGAAAAAGGTCAAATTCTAGACTGGTTGTGAGCCAGAGATTGCTGTCCATGGTGTCACTTGAGGGAAACCAAGAGGAAAGTGTGACCATTGCATCTTGGTGACCTGCAAATTGAAGACTCTGAGGAGTCAAGGAAAGCAAAGAGTGTGATTGAGCTTATTCCTGTGTGTTTAAAGTTAGCTTGGATACAGATGAATCATATGTTAATGTAATACTAGACCTAAATGAGTTTATGAATATAAAGCCAATAGGCATTCAGTAGAAACCAGGCTCCCTTTGACTATTGCAGCAAGAAGTCATCAGTCGTGGGAGGAATAAGCATATGTGAGTGTAGTAATGCTTTAATCACACAGAACACATTAAATTATCTCAGCTGAAGGCCTTGTCATCAAACCACATAACTTGTAATAGCAGCAGGGTCCTGGTGGAATTTGGCAAAGTGGGGAGAGACTTTGATGGTTTATTTGCTGTTGCTCTGCTGTGGTCCATGAGGTTGTACAGATTCATGGCACCTGCTGAAGACTGGGAAGTTTTAAATATTAGAACCCTCCCAAAGGTATTAATACACTGAATTAGGAAGGAAGAGCAAACATTGAGTTCTCCTGGTACCATGCCAGGGAAGCATATCCTGTAGAACATTCTGCAGAGGACTGCCATAAAATCAGTGAGCATTTGCTGTTAGAAAGTTGTCAAAATACTCTTGTAAAAATAGACTCACTGTGAGTAATGAAAAATACAGGTGAAAAGCACGTACAGTTAATGAGTGAACAGAAAGCCAAATGAGTTGAAGTGCTTTAAATGCCATTTTTCTTTGTGTTAGATAAAGGGCAGCTTTCTAATTAAGTCAACAATTATTTATAAAGTAGAGCTATATGTTTGCATCCACGTGAGGATCAGGGGTTTAGAAGAGGTAATAATCTTTTTATTAGGGATTCAGAAGATTCTCAAAAACTCTAGAAGCAAACAGCTTCCAAATGACTGCAGGTTTTCCAGAGCAGACATCAGTGTCATGGACAACAAAAGGCAATTTGGGGGGAAGTTCTTTGCCTCTGCTGGGGAATGCTGTGTCATCTGAAAACTCACAGGGATGAGGATAAAGATTTTAAATGACAAGAGCTTTTGAATGATGAAACCATGATGACCTTGGATCAAACCTATGATGGCAATTAAAAGGAAAAGTTGCTGTTAGGTCTCAACCCTTTTCTAATTGGAATGGCTTCCTTGAGGAAGGGGTGTGGAGTACCTGGAAAATGCACAGCTGTCTGATTGAATCAGCCTGATGTCTTGATGTGTGCTTGTGTGGCTCAAAGAAAGGTCATGTGAAAAATCCTACAAATCTGAAAGGGTGAAGAAACTTATTCATCCCCTAATTTGTGCATTTTTACACCCTTCACACAGAAATAGAATAGATGATTTTGATCTCTGCTGGTGGTTATGCGTTTAGCTCCTGCTGCTATGACCTGCTGGAGAGGACAAGGCTCCAGAGAGTCTTCATTGTGGCATTTCAATACTTTAAGGGGACCTACAGGAAAGGTGGAGACTGACTTATTAGTAGGGCCTGTAGTGATAAGTCAAGGGCTAATGTTTTTGAACTAAGAGAGGGTAGATTGTTTACACAGAGAATGAAGAAACTCTGGCACAAGTTGCCCAGAGAGCTGATTCTGTGCCTGGAAATTTCCTGGTCAGGTTGGACAGGGGACTGAGCAACCTTGTCTGCTTGGAGATGTGCTGAGAGTTTGGACTGGATGACCACTAAAGGTCCCTTCTACCCCAAACTATTCTGTAATTCTTCTGTGTTCACAGTTTTTTTCATCTAGATGTCTGAATATGACATGTAGATTTTGCAGTTCAGTGGTGGAAATAAGATCAGTGATGTAACCCCAGAGGTGAGTGAGTCAATCAATCAATCAATCAATCAGTGAATTAATGACTGGTTTCACAGGCATTTCAGAATATTGCCTTATTTCTACCCCAACTCTGATGAGCTCAGTAGCACCCTGTGGCTGATGGTGGGCAATTACTTTCTCACTTAGAAAAAATTGTGTCAAAACACAGTAGAGGCTTGCTGCAGCTGAGTTGGTCAGTCTCCTATGTCCTTTCTTTGTTTCTTTCTCTTCCTTGCCTTTTTCTGTCAGCTTACATCTCCACAGCCCGAGTTCTCTCAGCACTGCCTTAAAAATTTCTGCTCCCTCCAAGCACCATCAGTAGTCACCCCACAGACAGTAATGTTTCTTTTTCTGTCTTGTCTGTAATTCATACATCCATTTTCTGCCATTCTGCAAACCTTGAGTGAGCTTGTAACTCTACTCCAAGGGACATGGGAGTGAAGTTGCACAGGTGAGTATGTGCACAGTGGATTTTTGCAGCTCTGTGAGGTATGCTTGAAAGGTTCTGGAGTATTTTTGTGTCTGAAATGCACCATACAAATTATATTTGCAGTCTACTGTCTATTAATACATTGTGTTAACCATAAAAGATACAGGGAAAAAAAATCAATGCCAAGCCTATTGACTTACAGAATGGCAAAAGATTGGATTCCTGATGTAAATATTATTTATTTCTAGCCTATTCTGGGACATGGTTAGGCTAGCCTAAGCAATTTTCCTCATGCTGTCTCAGAGTCTTCTTTAAAACTCCAGCACTTTGCCTCTTTGCTTCTCTTTTTATTTAATGATCTTAACAGCATAGGAACCAATGGGAAAATTGCATGTCTTGAATGTTTTTCTCCCACTCCTCATTATTTTCAAGCAGAAACTGCTCGAGAGAGCATTCCCTGTGCTGGGTCATTCAAGGGACTGAGGATCAAATTCCCAAAGGCACCTGGATGTGCTTATGCAGCTCTTACACCCTGAGGAACTGTCACCTATGCATGACTGCTGGGGCTGAAATCAGGTTCTCAAAACCAGTTTCCCAGTCTCCCCAGGAGACATCTTTTCCCCTCAGTTTCCTGACACTGACCAATGAAAGATGTGTGTTAGTATTGTTGTGACAAAGATGTTTTCCTTCATAGTAAAGAGGCAAGAATGGATATTGGGTTATTTAATTAGAGCAGGACTGTTTAAAAGGCAAATTAATTAGAGGAATGATGACTCTTCTGTAGTATGATTTATAAGGTTTATGCTTCAGTAGCAACAAAAGAGCTGCAAATCCTAACATTACACATTATACTTTATGAGTTTAGGGTTTGTCAAAAGACCAGAAAACCTTGAGTCTGGAGATTAGAATCAGAGTTTACACACCTGGGAGTGTGACGAGGCAGCACTTTGAATTTACTGTTAAGTACATAAAACCTGAGAGAACTTCACATCTTTTCACAACAGCATCTAAAATGGATAGAACCTCTTCCAACAGTTAAAAGATTTTTACTTAAAATTCAGCTTTCAGACATCCAGATGAAGAATGTCAATACTAATGTCTGGAATTTCGTAGCAGAGAAATATTTTAAAGCATCAGAGCTTCTGGGATTTAGTACTGAGAAGAGTTAGGATTTTAGTTTGGGGGTTTATGTTGTTTGGGTTTTTTATTAAAATGTTTCCTATTTATTTTATGACACTTGGTGGAAAGATTTCCTGGTTATGGAAGGTTTGTCGTGGACTAATAATACTTATTTTTTAAACTTTTTTATGTTCCAAACCTGTTAATTTCACTTTTCTCTCTTTGAGTTACTGTCAGTATAGGTGAGAGATGACATTCAGCACCTAATCTCAAAAGCAGCAGACAATCCCCCCCACTCCAATTTCAAGAATCAAGGTAAAATACTGGGAAAACAGGGGCTTGTAGTCAGAAAGGAAATTAAATACAAAGAAATGAAAGAGAGAAAAAACAGGCGAGGATATTACCAGCTAAGAAAGCTGGAATACTGATGCTTTTATTCCAAGCCTGAGGACAGCAAAAACTTGTGGGCAACAGAAAGCTATGAAATGGAAAGCAATTTTTGCCAGACCACCATGACAGCCTTTTTTTTTTTTTTTTTCCTTTTAGCAGAGGTGTTTGGCTCTAATATCAAGGAAAGAGCAGCAGTTGTTGTATTGTCTGACTTTAGGAAGGAAAGGAAGTACTGGTGAAGGGCACAGTGACCATGTGAAGACCAGAGGTTTTAGCTCCTGAAGGTAGAGGAGGGAATTGAGAGAGAAACCATTCCACTTCCAAGAAAAAAACCAGAAAACTTGCAATTGTTCAAGACATGTTTTGGTTGGTTTGGATTTTTTTTGTTTGTTTGGGGTTTCCTTTTTTTTCTTTTCTTTTTTATTTTTTTCCCTTTTGTTTGTGGTTTTTGGGTTGGTTGGTTGGTTTTTTAGGTGGGTTTTTTTTTTTTTTTTTTTTTTTTTTTTTTTAACATGAACTCCAGATTTGTCTAATGCCCTGCTTTCTGTCCAACCTATATGCTTTGGTCTTTTAGCAACCTGCACAGGCAGTGCTGGTAGAGTCAATGTTTGGTAGGTGGATTAGACTTGCTCAGTACTGGAGTCAGAAATTTTCTAAATATACACCTTGTATAAGTTTAGCTTTTCATGAAAGTTAGGCTCACCTTTATTATTTGGGTATATTTAGCTCTTAGAGGGCCTGAAATAGACAGGATTATGTCTGTTTCATCGGCAGGAAATACCAAAGCTGATTTCATAATGGCTAGGAAGTGAAGCCTCAGCTCACTCAGGTGCTTATCCTTGTCAAAAGTGGGAAAATGAATAGTCCTGTGGACTTCAATCACCCTTTTATTCCACCCCATGGGAGGAGGTGCTCAGAGGAAGGGTTTTCAAAACCTTGAGTCATGGCCTGTTTCTGCTCCTCTATGCAGGGTATAGGGTTTTATCACCTTCTAAAATAGTTTCAGTTACTTTAATCATCATGACGATGCATTATGAAGTGGGATTTCTTTTCCTGTCTGAGGTGAACTTTTGAAGAGCCATTCATGTAGTTTGTGTTGATTTTTATTTCTCTCTCTCTTTTTTTTTTTAATAATGTGCAAGGATTCCTGACTTTTTCTCCTCTAAGCAACAAAATAAGGGAGTTTGGAAATTTATTATGCTGTAATTTGCATAGAGCTTTAACTAACTGCTTGGCCTTTATCTGAGCTTAGTTCTCTTGGGAGTTGTGAATGAACAGGATATGGATTCCTGTTTCCTTTTGTCGACAGGGATGACAAAAGGTAGTAATTTCTTCCATCTGTAGGTGTGGAAATCATCATAATGCTCTGGCTTCTTCTAGTTCAATACCATAAACCATCAGGTGATGGAAACTAATAAACTAATTTTATTTTTCTGTGACAGATATAAGAGATTCTGAATAGAAATTCGTTCAGACTACAACTTTCTGAATAAGGGAAGCCAGTTTATGCTTCTTGCATGGAATTTTTTTTATCTGTTGACTGAAACACTTTTGTGGGAAGAAATGAACTTGTTTTAAAGGTAAAGTTTGCTGCTTAGGATGTTCACAATGAAAAAAAGGTCCTTATCATGATCTGTGGTAATTACCTGAAGATCTAATTTTAGCTGGTCTTCTGACACTAACTTCTTGTGGTGTTGGATCCACATAAATCACTCTAGATTGCTTTCATTCCCATTTTATTTTGTGTGCTTTGTGTATAATAAGTAACAGAGTGAACCTTGCCATCAAAGTTTGTAGCACTTTTGCAAATTATATTGAACCTACTATTGCTGATTCCTTGAAAGTCCTTCTTTAAGTGACCTGAACCATTCACTTGCAACAGATGCAGATAAAATGTTGTGGGGATCATTTAATTGTGCTTTCCTGGATTTCACAAACATGAAGCTCTTTTAGAACATTTTCCATTGCATTAACCTTTTGAAGAACCATCATAACAATGGTGTCTGAGAGATACTAGGGTCTTCAAAAAGAATCAGAAAGTGTTTTAAGAGTATAATATTCACCATGAGTTTTGGTCCATAAGCTGTTATAATGCCTTCAGAGGAAATCACTATAATTTTCTTTCTTCCTGCGAACTCTAAAGAAAGCTCATTCTTTCCTGATTCTTGCAACAACTCCAGCTTGCAGGACAAACCCCAGATCTCTTCCACTTTTCTCTATTTTCCATTTCCTTAACAGGCCCTTTGTCCTCCACACCCTGCCCTGTTCTAAGAAAGTCTCATCCGAGATTCTTCTTCCCACCCTTCTTTCCTCCACATTGGGTCTGCATTTGGCACTGCAGGAGGATTCTGTCTATTAATACTCAGATCATCTGCTTCCAACACACTTTCAGCTCCCTACAGCTTCCTCTGGGGATGATCTGCCAGGTGGTGATTTCCCAGGTCTGTTTTGGGGGATGGAATCCTAAAGGCTACTGCACTGAGTTTCTCTAATATCCATGTGTCTCATGTAATCTGTTTTTCTCTCTGATATTTTGCCTCATGGAACATTGGCAAATGGAGGGAAAGGATGGTGATCTCTGATCATCAGCTCTTCCCTGAAGGTCTGACTCAGGCAGACACTTTTGCTTTGCATGATGGATCACATTCCATATTCCATATACAGAGCCAGACATAAAACAGGCTCTGAAAGGTTTTGGTGGCTTTTTTGTTGTTTTTTAGATTTTTGTTGCGTTTTGGGGATTTTTTTTTCTTTGTTTTGTTTTCTTTGTGAGGTGTTTTTTTTGTTTGTTTCTTTTGGGGTTTTTTTGGTGGCTTTTTTTGTTTTTGGGGGGTTTGTTTGTTTGTGGGTTTTTGCTGGTGTTCTTTTTTGTGTTTGTTTTTTTGTTTGTTTTTTTAACAGTCTATGTTAGTTTAATTTGTTTAAATAATGCAGTGATGCAATGCAGATGGTAATTTTTAAAGATCTTGGGTGAAAAAGGTGACTTAGCATCCTGACATGCTGTTATCAAGGACAGGCCAGTTCCTTTCATTAATCCACAGCAAGAGAAAGTAAGATCATCCTGCAAATACACAGTCAAAGTTGATATACTGCAACCTCATGACTCACCAACTTCCTCTTCTCCTTCTCAAAACTAAATTTTGGATTGAAATCCTTTTAGAAAAATTCCTGTGGGCAATAAATGAGGGTGTTCTTCACCAATCTGTGATGGGTTGGATTTAGTAGAGCCCTGATTCCAGACAGTCATTCCTTGCAGACTCAAGTCTGACTCATGGTTCATTGCTGCTTCTCATTTTTTTTTCTTGTGCCTTGATTCACCACTTTTTTTCCTTTGATGAGTAAATGAATATGTCATTGAAGAAACAAATCCAGCCTCTCTCTCTCTCTCATTGAAAAAGAGATTTGTGGCTGAGGGGCTAGGGAGTAAAATAAGAACTGGGGATTAGTGAATGGTTATCCTGAAGGTCCAATTTTCTGAGTCTGAATACTGAGCTATTCCAGAAAATTGATGTATCTGATGTAGGATGCACTAAAATGGAGAGTCCAAAATTACTAATGGATTTTGAAGAATTGGATTTTTGCTGAAAAAGGCAGCATCTTAGAAAGGGATAAAATTAAAAAAACCCAACCAACCAAAAAACAAACAAACAAAAAACCCAAAGCAAAACAAAACCAAAACAAAACAAACTCCAAACCCAAAAATCCAACCCAAACCAACAGTCAACAAAACCACACCCCAAAAAAAAATCCTAAAGCCATACAACCAAGCCAAAACCCCCCCAGACAAACAAACAAAACCAAAACCAATCAACAAAAAAGCCACGAAACCAAAATTAAAAAACAAAAAAGGAAAATAAAACTTTCCTATTATATAGCACAGTGGAAAATCTAGATTTTTTTGCAGACAGACAAGCACCAAAACAGCTGCAACTGAAAATTCAGGATAAGCATGTGGACTTTCTGTAGCCAGAGATGGGGTTGATTGATTCCCTGTGCTAGCAGTGCAAAAATGATGGACACCAGGGGAATGGCAAATGGAGAGGCAGGAAGGGCACTTGTGCTTTTTTATTAAAAGCCTGTGAACTCGAGATCTCTCTGTGTGCTGTGATTAACTGACTGAAATAAGTGGTTCTGGAGCAAAGGGGAAGCCCTCTGGGTAGTGCTGAGGTTTGCCCTGTGCCCTAGGTGACCTCAAATGTGAGACAGCAGGTGAATTATCTCTCAGATAATTTAGACGATGATGACGTGTTGCATTCACCATGCTAAAAACTGTGTGTAAATCAAATTGCCCCTCCAGGGGATTTAATGGCCTGGCATCCTTGTCTTCATTCTCAGTTTTTGTGCTTTATTGTGTTGCCAAAATTCAAGGAGTTTTGTGAGAAAGGTGTTGCAGACATCAGGTGTTACCCAAACTATGACTTCTTCCATGAGAAGTATCTTGCCTTGCCTACTGAAGTCTCTAGAAGTGGTGCTGCCTGAGTGTGCTGAGCACAAGCCTGATGGTGAAATGATGGAAAAGCACTGTAAATCTGTAATTTTCCATCATGAATTATTCATGGGTGTTACTCAAGCCACAAACAGGAAACTCGTGTAGAAAGTCAGCTCGACAGAGTCGTTCATTTGTGAAGAGAGCTCAGTCATGTGAAGGTTTGCCATATGGTGCCCACCAGAAGAAGCAGAGATCCAGAGCCATGTTTTCTCCTGGAGTGCACAGGCTGGATACATGGACTTTAATGAAGCTGCAGTTTTAAATGAGCTCATGGTTTGCCCTCTTTCCTTTGAGAGGTCTTGTTGTTGTTTCTCCACTGACCCATTTACTCTTCCTTCAGCTGGTTAGAATGTGGTTGTAAAAACAGGCTGATAACCTCTCCCCTACAATAGTTTTGGGTTTTTTGTCTCTTCTAACCCACAACATGGGTATTTCCTGGGGGCACTGGGTATTTTGTGCTTTGCTTGATATTCAAGAGAATTCAGATGTTTAAACAATGATAAGAAAATGGGCTTGAAAGTATTACCAATATGGTAATAATGGCTACTGTAACATATTCAGATTAGGGACTTGTTTTAGAGGATAAAATATCTAACAGGGTGGATTTTGGGGCTGAATGAAGGGTTTCTCTCATGACCTCACTGAGGTGGGCAGTGGGCAGTGGGCTGCATGTGGGGAGCTCTGGCTGCAGGAGTCCTCTATGATCAGTCAATGCTGCCTGGACCCAGACTGTGCCTCCAAAAGCCAGAAGGTGTGAAGATTAGAAAATTGGACCAATTTATGGAAGGTCTCATAGCAGTTTGGGGATGGAGATGCAATTAATAATAATTAAAACTTCCTTGGAATGTGGTAGGGCAATTCCACATATTTTTTAGCAAAAGACTGAAATTCCTTATTTAGTCCTTAGTTAAACATGGGAGGACATTAAAGAACAAGATTACATCCAAATGCATTGATTTATGTGATAATTCACTACAATTTTTCCTGAGCCACTGGTTGGACAAGACAGCCAACAGCCAGCCAAATGTATTTTAAACCGCATCAGGTACTCCAGTAACATTGCTAATAAATATTCCTGCCCTTGCCCAGGGACAATTACCCAGGATGTTAATTTGCAAAGCAGGCAAACACTAGCACACATTCAAAAAATCTATGCTGTCTTCAAGTGCAGCTTTTTAATGTCAAACTTTTGTGTCTGTTCAGCTTTTAGCAAGCAGTGGGCTTGCTAACAAGGTTTAGGAGTATACAGAATGATTCTCACTCATAAGATACTTTCTCTGAAGCACACCAAGGAAGGATTTTTGAGATGTGAAAGGCAGAGCCATATGCAAACACAAGTCCTTGTTAGTGCTGCAGCCTTGCACTCTGCCAAGTGTTGGAAGAGGCTGCAGGTGAGAAGAATGAAGAGCTGAACTGCAGAAACCCCATCTCTGATGCTGGCACCTGGGGAAGGTGACACCAGACCCAATGGAGTCCTGAGGAGGACATTAAATATCCTGGAGGGTTTTAAAATTCAACTGGATGTGGCCCTTGGGGACATGGTTTGGGGGTGAGCTTGGCATTGATGCATTAACAGTTGGACTCAATGATCTAAAAGGTCTTTTCCAGCCTCAGTGACTGTGGTTCTCTGGGATTCTCTCAGTCTGTGGCTCAAATCACACTGACTCTGCAGCACAGAAGAGCAAGAGGGGCTGCATGCTGGAAGCTCTCACTGATGGTAGAGCTTCCCCAAGTCCTGAGGCATCAGTGGATCTGGGCAGGCCAAGGAAAGGAAATGAAAGAATAGAAACTGGCTTTAGTGACAAACTGTGGAAGACTATTCCTAGCAGCTCCATACAGATCCCTGAATGGGAAAGCAAGGAGATATTTCAGGTCTTGTAACCCTGTCAACACCAGCAGCAGGTTAAAGAAAACATGGAATAAACAGACCTGTAGATAAGAGCCACACTGCTCTGGTTTAATTGATATCTCATGCAGCTGGCACACCATCCATGCCAGGAAAAACCTGACTTCTTTCATTAATGATACTCTGCAATACTAAAACAACACTAATTTTGAAAATTTGCCTATACTTCCAGTTTTAATTTTGTTGTTTCTCTTTCATTTTTGAATAATTAAGCTAACCTAATAATTCCATTTTCTCTCCCAGAAAAAAGGTGTATATTTGCATGTGCAATAATTCAATGTTTTTGCATCTTGCATCCAGGGACAAACCAGCTTTACTATTAAAATAAAAAGGTGTGTTTCTTTTCCTCCTTGCTTGAATAGCATAGCATTATGCTGATAAGTTTTTGCAAAATCTAAACAAGTGGGGCATGAAATAACCTGTTAGATATTTGTTCCTGATGTCTGAAGCAGCTGAGAACATCATGGTTAGAAAATAAGCTAATTCCTCACAATTAAGCAGTAAGTCTACATATGAAATCTGGCTCCTGTACAATATTTGAACTGGATGGGCTTGTCTTTTCTTCTGATGACAAAATGATTGCCTCAGTGCTGAGATCTCATGACTTCCTTTAGGCTCTTGACTCTCTCTTGGGCAGCTGTAAGGACTTGGAAATGAGAGCTAAGTACTTCTGTGGTTTGACAGGGAACCCTATTGCTTTCCACATCTCCCCTGTCATGGTCCTGCTCCACCATCTGATCCAGGCTGGTGGGAAAGGGGATTCTGCCACTCTGCTTGCCTTGGGATGAAGCTACTGCTAATCAAACATCTCCGTTTGTGGAGGCAGGTAAATCCAGGATCTGCATGGAAAATATATTCTAATGCAAGTAAAATACAACTTCTTTGAAGTTCCATGGCGGTCTCTAAACTGGAGGAAATGTTGCACATCAAGCCTGTGTGGGTAATTCTGGGTCCAGCATGGTATGAGCAATTGGAAGCATATGGTGACAGCATTTGTGTCACAGTTTTACTTAGAAATCAGAAATCACAGCAAAAGTTACCCAGGAACCTCAAATCACATCCAGATTTGGACTTAAATTTTATGTCTGCTGTTTCCCCCACTATTTTCTTTATGGTGAGCCCAGTAAAACAAAACTAAACAATAAATCCTGGTTCTCTGGGACATCTATTATTAGAATCGAATGCCTTTCTTACACTTTAAAATGCTTTCTTATACCTACTATATCAAGTGTACTAGGACTGAAGAAAACTCTTCTGTGTTCTTTACAAATCAAATGGGAAAACAGCTACTCAGTATAATATCAGGTGAAACAAAGTGTGATGACAATACATGAAAGAATAAACCAGGAAACATTAAATTCTGACATTCCCAGAGAAAAGAGTGAAAGTTATTTGTCACCTTTTCCATGTTGTGAAAGGTCAAATGCCATACTGGTCACAAGGTAGAGACTGCTGTTGTTTCAAGGAAGCCAAGAAGAGATTGTGACCATGTGTCTTCAGGACCTGCAAATTGTAGACTCTGAAGAGTGAAGGAAAGCAAAGGCTGTGATTGAGCTGCTCCTGGCAAATGGTGGTTTGGGAAGTTTTCTGACAGTATTTGCTGGAAGCATTTTAGGGCAGATGCTTTGGTTAACTTCTGACCACTGATGTGCCACTTCTTTCAGATTTCATGCTGAGACAAAGACAAAATAGAAGCAGCATCTCTCTCTTTTTTTTAAAATTTAATTTTATTTTTTTTTAGTCTTTTTAAATAAATGCCCTGCACATGACTGAAAAGCTGACTGTGAATTTACAACACATCTTTGCGTGCAAGTTAGTATTCTTTCATATATTCTTTCAACCTGATTCTTAAGCCAGGATTTTCATGCAAAATGAAAATTAAAAAATATGGTTCATCTTGTTTCCCCTGTTTTAGAGCCCCCAGTCTCTTGAATGAAATTCAGTTAATGCACAGATTTATGGCCTTTATTTTCTTATCCTTTTTAGACACAAAAGAAGTCATACTGTTAATTTCATATTTTTTTTTTTTTTTGGTACATTTTGGCTAGATTTGTCGTTCTTTGGGCTTTTTTTCTGGACTAAAGTAGAAGGGTTGAAATACTCCTTCCACAAGAAAAGCTTTCTTTCTGCAATTCGTATGATTTTCATGAAGCTACTGAATGAGATGTGGGATTGTTAACCACAAGAGTCAGGCAGTGATGTGTTTCTAGAAATGCACTAGGAATGGGAACATATATTTTCATGTGGCTAATATGTCAGGAGCTGAGACAGCCAGAGGCCACTGGCCTGAGCAAATGAGCAGTGACTCATGGATGTTCACTGACATTTGTCATAATGTGAACAGACTTCTTCGGAATCCTTATGGTAAAAAATCATCCCAGTTTAAAGAAAATGAAGATGAAACTAACACCTGCTATAACCCATGCCATTGGCTAAAAGCAGTCCTATAAAGAACTGCTGCAGTGCTTCAACAGGAATAAAAAAAAATGTACTCTCAAGAGAGACAGAATATGTCTCTTTGTCTTACAGCTCATGTCAATCCAGGAATCAGATATAACTTCTGAAATCATAGAAGAAAAGGAATTTCTCATAACTTCTGCTTCCCTTATAATATTTCACAGAATTGTAGTATTTGCCTGTCATAGTATTAGGATGTTGTAGTGACTGATCAGTTAGGTTTAATAAATACTCAGGTCTCAGGATGAAAAGCACCCATAATACTGAAACCAAATAAACTTCCCACCAGAACCAGGGTCCAGTTCTGGTTTTCTATCCCTCTGATTCATGGCAGGTGTTTCTCTCATAAATGTCATTTTGATAACTCAAGTTGGCTCTTGGTTTTGTTGCAGGTGCCAGGTTGTTAAAGCCACGTATTTTGGCTCAGCAAACAGCCAAAGCTATGCTAGAAAGACTTTCTGAGGAGCTCTGCTCTCAAAACAGATACAGTAGCTGGCCTTTTAAGTGTCTTGAAGAAAAGCTGCAAAAGTTATCTTTTCTCTGAGGACATTTTAGCATCAGGGCTCCTTTTTTGGGGGCAGGAGATTGAGAGCTCTGAAAATCAAGAATTTTCTGAAGCTTACATAGATTTTTTAAAATTGAAACGAAAATGATATGAAAACTAGCCTAATTTGTGAGCTTTCCAGTGCTGCCTTTTTTTAAAATTATTTTTTTGCTTATTGAAAGTTTTCATTGCGCATTTTGAGAGCTTTTTGATTTTGTTTTTTCAGAGAGAGTCCAGTCTTTCCAGTTTCTGAAGCATGAAAATTCAGACAATGAGAAAGATTCTCTCTTTTTTCTCTTACATTTCTCATCTAAAAGTACTTTCTGTTTGCTTTGAATTTCAAATATGACTACCTTGAAAAAAGGTGTTCCTCTTGCTTCTGTCTTTCAGAGATCAAATTTTCAGAAATAACTCCATCTTGAGCTGGCAGGCCCAGAAACCCACAGAATACTTGAAGTGGGACAACTGAAGCTAGCATGAATCCATTCTTTAATTTGCATCCCTGCACTGTGCACCCAAGGATGTCACCTCCATGTTTTCTATATGCAGAGGTGAAGCCTTGCTCTTTGTAAAGGTAAAATCTTTCAGGACTGAAGATGGCGGGCAGGACACACAGGGCATTTTTCTATTCACCTTTCACTTCTGTCTCCTTTCCCATGGTTTTTGTGGGTGCAGTGTTAAAGAACTGAGGAGTTCACAGGAGGGCAGGCAGCTGGGATGTGCTGAGCAGCCTTGAGTGCAGCTCCTCCTGATGTCCTGCAGCTGTCCCTCTGCTGCTTTCCTTGTATTTTGACTCTGTGAGCTGTTTTGAAGGTTCTGCTTTGTTGTCCTCCTGTGAAGTGCCCTGAAATATTGAATGGCTGCCCCATTCCCCAGGTTCATGGGAAGGAAAGTCTAGTACTTCACGTCACCCTGAACAGGTAACCAGGAAAAATAAATGCAAGAGGGGACAATGGCCATGTTCACTTCAGGTTTTGTTCTGAATATCATGAATTAAAGAGTGACTTATGCAGCAACAGCTTCTGCAGGCTCCTACTGCTCTAAAGGCCTCTGGTATAATTTCTAAATTTCTGGAGCTTTGAAACATCCCATCATAATGTATCTTTTCCTCTCTGCATCAGTGCATGACCTTTTGTCTTGGTGTGGTCCAAACAGCATCAATCCTGCCACCTTAAAAACAGCTGTTTTGATGAGCATGAATAAAAGCTGGTCTCTAAGAATTCTTTATTTTGTCTGTGTGCATGTGTTGTTAGGACGAGAAAAAGAAATCTGAGCATATAATATCTGAATGTCTTGTACAGTTATTACATGATTAAAATTCTCTCAGAATATCTGTCTGCATTTCTGACTTGCACAATGCAGCCTTAATGGCTTGTAAGTGCTGAATTTTGTCACAGATGAAACGAACACAAGAAGTGCAAAGCTTGTTAACATGAGCCAAGCCTGCCATTTATCTGATATTTTCAGCACACTGAATGTGAATGGCAGTTCTGCTGCTATTATGGAACTTATTTTAGACATATCAAGTGCCAATTTTCTTTCAGATCATAAAGAAAGACCAGAGGACAGGAATTTAGTTGTTCTGTTGATAAAGCTTGTCCTAGATCATCATAAAAAGGAGCTGCAACAAAGCAAGGCTGCTAGCTGCACACAATGCAGTAAATAGCAGCTCTGTCACACGTGACAGAATTAGAAGCCAATTCCTGCTGATGCTTCTTATCTATGCACCTAAGTGTAATTGGATCAAAGTGATGGGAGCCACAGGGAAGTTCAGATACACATTTTTGTGACAGACTGCTGAGTCTGGGGGCTGTGCTGAAGCAACTGAAATGAAGAGGACCAGGAGAAGACAGAGATGAACAGAAAATTTTCAGGCAGATGAAGAATAGAGACCAAGTATCTTTATGCTCCTGTAATGCAGGAGCGCTCATTGTGTAAAAGATCACAGATTCCTGCTTGTTGTTGGCTTGGACATTTATTTACTTTTTTGTCCTGCCTTTTGTGCAACACAGAGAGGCTGCAGGGTGAGTGTTTGGCTCCCTGTCTTTGAAAGTGACAATATCAACCTACACAATGCACTCCAGACACTTCTTTTGCTGATTTTGGTGCTGGAAGATGAGGACATCGTTACTCAGATGCTGTGGCTTTTAAAATCCTGGTCCTAGGAGAATTGCTGGGAGAATTTGGGAGCCAGGGAGTGTTTCAGGCACAATGGATGGATGGTAATTTTTACTCTCAGTGCTATAGCTCAGGAAGATGGACTGGTTAAGAATGTCTTTGACAATTTCCTCCCTTTCAAATTTGTCTTCACTGTCTGAATCTGCATGTATGGCTGTGTTTGCCCTCACACACGGGTGGCTGAGGTTTACATCACCATCCAGTGGGAAGGATGTGTGAACAGAAGGTGGAAAAGTGGCAGCTGATCTCAACATAGCAGCAATATGAGCTACAGGTTGGTATTGACAGCAGCAGTAAGATTTTGAAGAGGTAGGAGGATGAGAGATGTCCCACAAGAACTCAAATTCCAGCTCCTGGGGACATGTCTGAAGTTTTGTGTTGAGCTTTCCTTTTGAGTCCTTGAGGTGCAAAGAATGTTTAATTTTTCTGAGTTCAACTGCAGAAAAAAACAGGAGTTGAGCATACAGGTAGCACAAAGAACCAAATAAACCAAAATCACTCCAGAGACCAAATCAGTAACAGCAGTACCTGGTAGTTTGCTCACTCCAAAACTCTCTGCAGACTTCCCCAGGCTGTGGCTGAAGCCCTTAAATTGCCCCATTAATGACAATACCAGCTCTAATCTGAAGCTTTTTCCTGCCAGGGTACCTGGTTTGCAGAGTGCAAGAGAAACAGAGGATGTGATGTATTGATTCCTGACACAGTGCCGTGGGACATTCACATAAACTGCATAGTGGAACACGACACAAATTTAGGGCTGCCTGTTTGCTGTCTAAATTCGGGAAAGATGTTGCAAGTGATATCCTGAGGGTCAATTGTAGCAGAGAGATAATGTCTGGTTTAATGACTTAAATGATGAAATGGAAATGTTGTGCTAATCCAGATGGTGTGGGGCTGGGGAGGGCTGAGAGCATGATGGGTAATGGGTTTAAAATTAAATATGATTTTGATAAATTGCAGAAAGTGCCTGGTATCAGCAAGATGAAATCCAGTAAGAGCAAACGCAATGTACTATTTTAAGGTTAAAAAAAAAAAAAAAAAGAACAAAGAAAAGTTGGGTGACAGAGCTGCAGAGATCACAGACTGAGCCTGCATCAGCTGTGCTGTTGGGGAGGAAGGAGGAGCGGAAAGCAATTTTAATTAAAATGTCTCTTCAAAGGAAGATCAAACGTTGGATGTGGAAGGAAATAGTGCCTGGACACCAGGGAGGCCAGGGCAAGGCTCTGTGCCCCAGTGCAGGCAGAGGAGTGTGGGGATGTTTTGGGCAAGCTGGAGGAGAGAACGTGAGGAGTGAGGACAGATTTATGGAAAAGGACCTGTGAGGGAAGGCTGAATGAATTAGCTGTGTTCACCTTAGCAATATCAGGCTGAAGGGAGATGAAGAGTAGCTGTTTTCTAGAACTAAAATACTCACACAAGGGACAGCAATAAACCATTCTGCATGACCTCTGCTTGGGGAAAGTTAAAAGAAACTTCCCACTTATAAGAAGAGAAAAAACATCTGGTGAGAGGTTGGGTTAAAACTTTTACACTAAGGTGTAGGTGATCAATAAAAGGAGGTACCTAGAGAAGGTAAGAAATGTATTTTTCTGAATGCTTTAAGGAGAAATACGAGTAATAACTTGTTGATGCTTACACAGAGTCTAAAATAACCAAATTATTCCTCAGGGGAGGGGGAAAAGGGACTTACCTGGAAATAGTAATCCTCACCTGCAGGAATCTAGAGATCAGGGAAATAGAAACTGCGTGTACAAATCCACAGCTTCTTTCCTTCTGGAAGTCATTCAATTCAAGAAATCTTCTAGCTTTTCTGGGAACAGAATGTATCAGTTACATGCCTAGGAATATTTTCCTGTACTTAGTAGGTACTACTTCAGGTAGCCAGAGACAGATAGAAGAGGTGTCCAGAAGTAATAATGTAATGAAAACGTAGACAGATAAACATGACAGATATGGTTTTAAAATTCAATTATTTTCTTTTTCGTTAGGAAATTGCTGATGTTTACAATGAGGGTGGGAGGCAAGACAGACTGTAAACAGCAGTTTGTACATCACATTTTTTATATTGTGTTTCTTCACCAAAGACCTGTCAAAATAATATGTATTCAATCTTTTGGTAGCTGTGCTCTTCCCTACCCTGCATTATCTGCAGTATTTTCACACAGAAAAGGCTTCACTTTTACCTTTTGGTAGTTTACAAGTCTGGTTTAATAGATCACAATTAATATATGGATTTTAAAACCCTGGAAGATGTTCTTGGCTTGGGGCAAAGGGTTGTAATTGGATGATTTCTCTGAAATCCCTTCCAGCTCTACTTTTTCCCTGTTTCTATGTTTATCTTTTCATGACTCAAACATAAGAAATTCAGAGAATATTCCTGAGCATGGAGTTTACAGTGCAGATGTATTGGTATTTTCATGTACAACATGATGGGATTTTAGGCCTAAACAAAGAAAAACATTGAGAAAATGTTGCTTTTCTGTTTGCAATTCTCTTGTCAAAAAAACCCCAGAAATAAAAGGGGGGAGGATATAAGCTTCTTTCACAGGAGAGAGTAAAGCAACTCTATTGAGGTTTACACTATAGGGGAGAGGAAAATTACTTCCCCTAAAATACTTTAGGACACACAGTCCCAGGGGCTAGTGAGGCCCCTGTTTTCACTGAATATTAATTAATTTTTTAAATTATTAACTGTTAATCAGAAGGAGTAAATAACATAAACTGTATGTAAATAACATAAACTGTTTATGTTCCTGTTTAAGTAGAAGAGTGTATTGCTTCAAGTGGTTAAAAAGTTTCAGATTTTGGATCTCTTTAAATGTACAACTGTTCAACTCTCTTATTTAACCTGGTAGCGACAGTGAAGAAACAAGGTGTCAGAAATGGTTTCTGCTCTGCTTTTTTATAAGTTGACTTTCCTGTGTGAAATTTCCAGGCAAAAACTCTCATTTCATGAGAACTCCAGATTTGTACCCCACTGACAGAGGAAACATTTGATCTTCTATTTGTTAAATCAGACCTTTGCTACTTTCATGTTCTTTTAAAGTCTGATTGAAAAGATTGTTCTTTTCTTTTGTTAAATTGGGACTAGTGTGTGAAAAGGAGAAATTTTATCTCTTGGCAACCTCCTTAAAAACCTCTTTTGTGTTCCTTTTGGTGAGTTAAGCAGCCTTTCCTACATTTCCAGGCAGGGAGGACCTCATGAGTCTTTACACTTTCCTATACACCAAGAAATTAAGTTCGTGGTGACAAATGTGCACCTTCTGGGGGAGTAGCTGGAATACAACTGGGAAAATTATAATTTCTAGAGCTAGTGAAATTATCTCACAGGTCTCTGCATCTTTTCCATAAGCAGAGATGCAGACTCTGCATAAATCTTCATGGAAGATTTTGGAAGGACTTTTTAATGTGGATGGTCCCCTTAACATAGAGACCTATGTGGAAAAATGAGAATTCAATTTATTTATTACTAATAATTACATTAGTCTTCTTTTATTTTTGCAGAGAAGTTTTTGGATCTTTTAAAATCCTAGGATCATAATTTTTGTATTGGACCTGAAAAGGACCAACTGGTGTGGTGCTGCGAAGATATTTCTCCTTTCTAAACAAAGAGAAATTAAGCTAAATTTCTTAAAATTATTTTACAGCAATTTGCCTGCTCGCTTGTGTTGGCAGGAGTGTATGGATTTGTTATTTTATGGCAATTTTGAGGATCTCTGCTTGATGTTTTCTTCCCTACTGTGGGTCTAGCAGGTTCTCACGAATCAAGAAGCTCTGCCTGCAGGAAAGGTACAGATCCATCAAGCAGCCCATAACAGAATTGTCTGGATGGATAAAAACAGATTTTCACCTTTGTTTGAGGGCTGGGTACCCAGCAGTTGCTCCTGCAGTCCATGACCCTGAGCTGACACCTTCCAGCTGCCACAATAATGGTTTGCTAAGAGAAGCACTTGGATTTTCCATGTTCTCTGTTTTATTACATGGCAAGACCCAGAGTGCTTCCTTATCTTCCTGAGTCACTATCCTCAGTCCCAGTGAGGCTAAAGTAAACTGAATTACATAATTAAAGTACCAAACCCCTCTGTTTACAACAAATTCAGACATAGTTGTGTCTACACAACAGGTTCTTACAAGGCAAAATAGAGTTCAAGATCAGGATTTATTAATTCCAATCCTTGCTATTAGGGCTCAGGCTGAGGAAGTGGGTTACTGAGTAGCTGAGCAGCAGAGAAACACATTTTCATAAATTATTCTATTTGCAAGGTTGTGCAGACACATTTATTACTACAGCAAGGGACATTGTGGCATGAGGTGCAGGGATTTTAAAAGTTGTGTTTGAGGAGGAAGGGACAAAAATGAAATTGTAACACACCTCCATTCTTTTCTGTAGCTCATCTACAGATAGTCTGTTACAGCATTCCTGGTCTTTTCCCTTCTATTGTTTTTTAGCTATTTTCCTCTGGGGTTTTTTTGTTTGTTTTGGTTTGGTTTGATTTTTTTTGTTTTTATTGGGTTTTTTGGGTTGTGTTTTGTTCTTTTTTTTTTTCTTTTTTTGGTTGTTTGGTTGTTTGTTCTGCTGGGGTTTTTTTTGTTTAGCTTAGTTTGGTTTTTTTTTTTTAATACTTGAAAGCCACAGAGCTTTAGTCAACTCTGTTTTTTCTGGTTAATTGTCAGACAATGTAAAAGAAAAAAAAAGTTTGACCTATCCCATCAATCCCTTCATGTTTTTAAGAAAAGTAAGCACTTTTCTTGGTGGTTTAATAAAAAGTAAATGTTTCTTCAGTAGTTTAAATAATGGGTATGTAGGAGGGATTTGAGTACCTTAAGTGTGACATAAAAAAGAAGCATCAACTAAAAATTCAGCAGTTAAACTTTCTCCTGCCCCAAATATACCTTGGAAGAAGAGAACAGTGGTTAGCTGATACACATTACCCTGAAAACCTAAAATTACAAAAAAAAAAAAAAAAAGAAAGAAAAAAAAGAAAAAAAATCCAAAGAAGTGACTGAAAAAATTAGATAAAATTCTGATTGTGACAGTGAAAGACATGTAGCAGAAAATTCAATTTAAAATGGTGTTTTAATAAAATTGACTCTTTTGCGTCTTTTGGTCTGATTTCTGTTTCTTCTACCAGCTGAACTTGACTGCAGCAAGTGCTGGATATGCATTAGCAAAATGCCTGATAATAATAGGGATAGCAAAGCAGTGTTGACACACTGACACTGCAGCTGACATTGGATGAGAGAGTTAAATCAGCAAAATTTGAAAGGTGCATTTAAAAGTGAAAATTCCTTTTTAGACCTGTTATTGTGAAGGCATCATATGAAGTGGAAAGCCATAAAGGAAAAAATGATGATCTGATCCATGGGTCAGAGAGAAAAAGAAGGTTGGTCTCATGAATACAGTACAGTGCTTGCTTTGGTATATACAGAAATATATCTTGGTATTATGTTATTGTCATAAATCAGTAACTCAATTTCACATCTTTTCCTGCTAGATACACTTTTTGGAGAATCAGGTGTCATAAATCTGTCTGATAATAATGAAAGGAATCTGTCCCTTTATTGGCTTGTGAAGGAGTTAAAAGATATCCATGATCTACCCGAGCCTAGGAAATTATGAATGAATTCTGCTGGGACAGGGATTGTCAGACAATGAGGCCACAAAAGAAAGAGCTTGGGCTTTCCCAAAAGATGTCTTGGAAGGAGCATAAAGGGTCTGCTGACAATATTAGCAAGATGCTAAAGAGTTCCTGCAATTAATGGTGTTTCTTCCTCTCCCTTGGAGTGCCAGCAGCAGCTGTGGCTCTGCTCACAGCAATCCTGAGTGCTGCAGCAGTGAATTCCAGGGCAGTGCTGCAAGCCCAGCGTTTGACCCCAAAGGCAGCACAAACACAGAGCTTTCCCAGCATGGATCTGTCCTGCCACATCCAGGAGCTCCCAAAGCAGCTCAGAGACACCAGCAGGTACAGCTGGAGGAGCTGCAGCCCTGGCAGTGACCTTCAGAAAAATAAAGGCTGCTCAGAGGCCAAGACACTCCTGCCTTGGCATCCAAACCTCTGCCAGGATGAAATCCGGCAGGAGATGACATAATTGTAGGGCTAAAATATTGTCCTTTGAGATACCAGATTTGGTAGTGGTTAATGGTTTTGTTCTGATTTTATTTATTTTGGAGAGGGAAGCACCCATGTGAAAGTAAGGAGATATGGGACATGCCTGAAAAATGTAGTAACTGATGCTTCCCAAATTTAGGACTGAGGCTGAATGTGTGCCCTAAAATCAGCAGGTTATTGAATGCTGCACTTAATTGAGGGCAAATAGGGAAATCTGCCTGGGGCCTGATTTTTTAATGATAGCTGCTGGCCTGAGATATCATAGGGACCAATTAGAGACTAATTACAGTCTTTCTGTGATACCTTGAATTTACACGTGCAAACTCAATGGGTATTAGGATTCATGATGGACAAGGTATCTGACTTCCTGTTGCTATTTTCTTGTTCTTTCCTTCCCTTCCCAGCTGCTGTTTTTAGGAAAAAACCTCTGTTTATTTAGTTTCAAAAGGTATAATCTGACATCTTGCAGGATTAGTTCTACCAGTCAATATAGATAGGAGTTTCATCACACATGTAAGCCAGAGGTCTCACCAGACTGAAAGGGCACAAATGAAACACATTTATTTGTTTTTGTGTGGGAAGCATAAAAAACTTTAAAAGCAATCCATAATAATCATAAATGAGCCATCCCCAGGGCTGTAATGAGTAGAAACTGTTCTTTGTTTTATGCAGATGTCAAAAGAGCTAATGTAGCAAATCAGTAGAACAGGCATGTATAATAGAATTTTCATAGTCTGTTTACCTGTCTAATTGAATAAATGGATAAAGCCAAAGTGAACACTTTGTAACCTGCCTTTGCCACAACTGCTGCTAGGAATAATCATCCCCACTCTATGTAATGCTTTGTGGTTTAGCCTCTTAAAATAGAGGGTTGAGGTCAGGGGCTGAGGATAAAGGAACAATATTACTTTAGCTATTTGAAAATGATGAGAAAGCACAGCTGAAAAAAAGAAAAGGAATTAGTGTTAAATGTTTGGACCTTCTTGCTAGATGATGCTATTAATTCTCAGATTGCAATTGGTGCACTGTTTATAGAATTTTCTTTGTTTATATTCTTATGTACTACATTTAATGAGAGCCATCATCCAGAATTCTTCTCTATTTGTCTTTCTTTTTGCTATTGTTGATTTTTCACAGGCAGTGTACTTAGATATTTGAGACTTTTTGTGTTTAGTTTGTGTAAGTTGCATACTGTACTTGGAAGACATGGCAAAATTGTGTGATGATTCCCCATTCGACTGCTTTTAAGCTAACAACTCCTTTTTCCGACTATTTTACCATATTTAGACCAGAACAAAGAACAAAGCACTATGTGACAACACAATTTATGTATGCCATATGCTCCTAGGATCAGTGATTAAACAACTGTTTTTCTATCTAGGTCTCAATGATAATTTAAACCTGTGTGTTCTTTGGAGTGCCACAGGCGAGGAGGAAATGTCAGACCTCGTGATGGATTTCTTTTGGACAGATCTTCCAAATAATTCCACAAAGCTTTGCTTTAAAACGGGGTCAAAAATCAACCTGACTGGGCACCTAAGTGCTCTGACTGGCCTGAATCTTACTGACTTGTTTGTTCAGGACGAAAAACATGCAGTTGGTTTCCATGCTTGACCACAGCTGGATCTCCAGCTTGTCAGGTGAAACCTGGTCAGAGCTGAAAATGAAATCTTTTTCCTTCCCTCACCAAAGGGCTCACAGCTCCATCCTCCACCAATTTGGGGAGGCTGTGTAGGTCTTCACCTACTCAGCTGAAAGCTGGATGGGTCTCCAAGGATGCTGTAACTTCATCTTGGCTGTGTTCAACCTTTACATTCAGTACCTCGAAGAAACAGCCATATGTGGATTTATGGATGACAGTGAACTCTCCAGAATTCCGTACCTTGGCTTGTACTGCAGGCTATTATCACAGCCATTAATCTCAAACCATCAAAAGGGTGAGATAACAGATGAGCTGGATTTTGTCTAATCTGCCTTCAAAGTAATGAAGAATAATGACACTGACAAGGAAATTCTACAGAGAATCTGCAGAGCAGCCTCAGCTTGAAATTGCTTGAGAAACCCATACCCCAAAGCCTAACTGGCCACAAGGATTTCCATATCAAACAGCCCCACTCTGCTCCAGGTGATATTTACCTTTCTTTCAGCCCAGTGGTTAAAATCAGTGACAATTTTCCTGGTGAAAACAGGACAGGATGAAAAAATGCTGATATATATTCCTGTGCCATGGGGCAATAGGTGATCTGGATGTGTGACAGGACATCTTCAGGACTCTGTGTGGCATCCAGTGCCACTTGGACCTGCAGCATCCTTGGCCAGCAGTTTCACAGCTCTGCCACACCTCTGCTTTGCTGAAACCTGCAGCAGCATGACTGGGATTTAGGCAAATGAGGCTCCAATGTGTTATTTCTGCTGCAGTATTGAGGTGGTGACAAATATGCTTTACAGAACCAATGCAGAGACTGAAGATTATTTGAAAGTCAAGAACAAAAGGACAGAATGTGAGTAAATGATGAAGTTGCTCACACATCTATACTGAACTGCAGTCCTTTCAAGGCATATAGAATGACTTTTAACATTCATGTTTCTGGAATTATAGTTTCCAGATGTTAAAAATTGAAACACACACTGTTTGTCATTTGCTCTTGACCTTTCAAAAGTCTTATTAAACATCTGGTATGCTCTGCCTATTGTGTAGAAGAATAGAGTTGTCCAGCTAACACAGGTGCAAAATGCAATAACTGTTGAAATTTTCCATTTATGTTTTAGAGAAATGGTCAAAGTGTCATCGTGTTTCTGTTACTTTGAAGCAGAAAGTTACCCGGTGTTTACCTACAGACTTCACAAGACGAAGACTCCTTCGTGTTACTTATTCCCACAGGCCACGTTTGTTTTCACTTGCACAACTTTTGTTTGCAGAATTCATTGTTATGTCTTTACATTCTTCCTTTCAAGGGCATTTTTAGATGATGGTTTTTTCCTCTTTTATTGAGGTTTGAAGATGTCAATTTTCTCTCTTTACAGACCAAAGAGGAGATCCCTCAAGAAAACTCTCCTCTTTTCACAGAGTGAGAGGAACAGAGGATTTGTCAGGAGAGACTAGATTTGCAAAGTATCATTCAGTATCTGCAAGGCAGTCTTTACCTCAGAAGTAGATGTAAGAATACACAAAATATTTTTATGAGTAATTAAGTAAATTTAGGGCATAATTAGGTAACAATTTAAGCTATGACTTTATAACGAGAAATTAAACCCCAGCATTTCAAAATCCTTTATAACTAACAACCTGCTTGTTTTTCCTGTAAGCACAGCTAATCTATGTCCTTGGGGCAATCATGATCTTGTTTTTAGTCTCTCATACCTTCCTCCCACCCAAACTGCCTTGTTTTGCTACTGTTGTGGTGCATATTCAGAATGCTCCTTGCTCTGACAGGGTGAAACACTTGCTGTCTGCTGCTGCTGCAATCTGCACGAGGGAGGATTTTGTGGTGGTGTTGATGTTTTTGCATCACCAGCAGATGGAAAGGAAGCTACATTCACAAAACACTCTAAGCTGCATAATGGCTCTTGAAAGCCAAAGGAGGGCGAGGAAGGGAGAGCACTCTGAGTGCTCTGGAAGGGTACATGATGTCTCTGCCAAATGTCACGCTGTGGAGAGGTGCCAGCTGAGCAGGGGTCTGAGGAGTCAGTGCCTGTGGGACTCACACTGCTGGTGCTGGTTGCTCTCCTCCTCACACTGCTGTGCTCCAGCTGTAGAGGGTCCAGCAGTGGGACTGAGTCCACTGGACTGCTCAGTGTGTCTGTCAGCCCCAGCTAATCCTTCTCCTGGTGATGCTGGTGGTGCTGGAAAGAGGTCTATACCCTTTCTCCCTGTCCTGGGGCACAGATGAATAGGAGAGAACAGGCTTCTGGCTTTCCCTCTGCATGCAGGCAGTGAAATTGTTGTCTTGCTCTATACACTCAGTGGAAGAGAGCTATGACTCATTTCAAATCACAGTCCTTGAAACGGAAGAAATAGAGTTTTTCCATGTTGGCTTCTTTGTCTTAATTCTTTCCTTTTCACTTGAAGAGTCTGAGCATTATATGGGCAGTCAGATGTTTCACCATCTGCATAATGAGAGGAGGGGAGAAGGGTACAGGGCTTTTTTACCTGTGGGGTTATTTCTCTGATTTTGCTGCAGAAGCAGAGCTCTCCTTAAGATTCTGTGCTTGCACAAGGTTTCCTCCCCACTGGAGGGCTCAGGGTGGGATACTTAGTGAGATAGATTTTCCCATTTTATGTATAGATGGGTAAGCTCTCCCTCTTCTAGAGTTTTCAGGTATATTACAAAACAGCAGCCTTTCCTGCTCTCCTGGTCCAGACCCCCCAGACTTGCCAGTCATGAACTGTAAAACCATGGGAAAATGTGTGGTCTTTTTGGACAGAGTTGGTTTTCAATCTCCACAAGCAGCAGTGGTTCTGCACATGTAAAAGTGAAGATTTCCTTGTGTAGATACTCTGGTCAGGTTTGAGAAATGTCTTTGCTGCAAAGTTCTTTTGATTTGCAAAAGGCCCTCATCTCTTTCCCTTGATGCTGGCTCTTCATTCCTTCCTTCCTTTATTCCTACGTCTTTCTCCTCTTCCTTCCTCTCTCCTTGCCTCCTGTGCCACTCTCTTCCTCCTCCCTTCTTTTCTTTCCTTATCAGATGTTTCAATAACCAATTGCTCAAAGCCAGGGCTTCTCTTTTAAGCACTGTGTTAGGTTTTCTCTTAGAGAAACTAGTGCATGTTTCAAAAGCTGGAAATGAACCTTCTTCATTTTGTATTTGGGGGATAGCAGAGAACATTGTTCGTGTAATGGGTGCTACATTTTCACCTCACTTTTCTATTTCTTCATTATAGGTAATTTCCCAGGTGAATTTTGAATCTCCCTTCCTGCATGAAGCTTTCCTTGCATTTGTTCTTTCAATCCAATCCACCATCAATGAATACCAGATTAATCATACTGAAATCAACAGTGCCATGGTGATTTAGAATAGATAGTGTTGTGGTTGTGTCTGGAATGGAGTTAATTTTCTTATTAGTATCTGGTACAATGCTGGTATTGGATTTCATATGAGAATAATGTTGATAATACACTGATATTTTGGTTGCTGCTAAGTCATGCTCACCTTAAGTCACAACCTTTTCAGTTTGCCAGCTCTGCCAGTGAAGAAGTGGACAGAAAGCTGGGAGGGAACATGGCCAGGAGAGCTGAACTGGCCACAGGGACACTGCACACCATGGAGTGTCATGTTCAGGGCATAAACTGGAGGGAGTTGGCAAGGAGCTGCTGATCACTGCTTGAAGACAGTCTGGGCATTGGTCAGTGTGTGGTGAGTAATTGCATTGTGCATCACTTTTTTCTCTTGGGTTTTGTCTCCCTCTCTCTCCCCCCACCTTTGTTTATTTATTTATTTATTTATTTGAATTGTTTTTATTACTATTATTATTATTGTGGTTGGCATTACTATTCCCCCTCCCAGTTATTAGGATGTTTTTATTTCAATCCACTGTTTGTGGAGATTAATTTCTTCTGTGGTTTTCCTGCAGGGTAATGCACCTAAGGTGCTTCTGGAGAGTCTTTTCCACTTTCTGCTATTCACACTCTAATCTTCTTGTGCTCACATATATCTCACCTGTGGGTCTTGTGTACATAACATTATCATGATGTGTGGTGCAGGGGCCATATTTTAGCACCTTTGGCTTAGAGAAAGAGTACATGATTGCAACTGTTGTCTTTCATTTATTCTTTGGTCTTGATTCGGTTTCAAGCTTTAAAATGCAGAGACAGTGAGCTCCATTTTGCTCACAAGTACAGGAGGAACAATTCTTTTATATGTGCTACTCCTTTATTCACTGTTTCATGGATGTGGTTGAGTGTCTCCATGACAGACTAGGTCAAGAATATAACAGGATTCTACACCTAAATATTTGAGGAAGAGAGGCCTCCTTTCTTTTATTCGGTGTCCACAACACTGGTAATGTGTTGGTCTCTGCATTAATGTGTTTGCAACTCTCCCAGGGCAGTGAGGAGTTTCTCCCTGGCTCTGTTTATTCTCTGCCTCACCCAAGTGCAGATTTTACCTGGTTTAAGAGTGGGCTTTTCTCTGGTGACACCTGGGAAGAGAACAGCTGTGTGCACAGCATATCACCACTGGTGCAGCTGTGCTGCCTTCTGGCCAGAGGAGGATTGGAAAAATGCCAAGCCATTTTAACTTTTAATAAGGCAAACCTGTGGCCTGTGGGTTCAATACAGACTCAGAGCTGGAGAGTTTGTTTGCCCTAGGGGCTCTGTCCTCCTTGCTCAAACACATGTTTTTGATTTCTTGCTTTAGCAGCTGTGTGTACCTGGAGGGGTGTTAACAAAGCCCTTGTTGCAGATGATATCTTGAAATGGCTATTGAATTGCAGTAAATAATAGTAAATGGAGGTTACCTGTTTGGAGAAGTTGTACACAGCCAAATCTTCACTGATAGAAATGAAAACGTGTTTAGGAAAAGACAGCCAAAATCTTGTCTTAAGGCTGAAAAAAGTCACATTTTGTCTATATTTGTGATGTACACAGCATTACATTTTCTATCCCCATTTTGATTTTTGTTTTAGTACTTAGCCAGGAAAATTTAATTGTCCAGAATGTTCTATTAAGAGCGTGGCTCTGGTACTGTGCTGTGCCTCTCAGCTTCACAAACACTGCAGGCCTCCAGCTGGGTACCTCAGGCTGATCTTTCATTTCTCATTCACTTATTTGACATAACATCAACATCAGATAGCATTAGGGTCTGAATGCTAAGAAATAATCCTCCTAGTAAATGACTTGGTTCTTTATTTTATTGAAACTAAGACATGGGAAATAGTCTGGTGAATGGTTTGTACAGAATTTGGGCAAGCTATCATCTGCACAGTTATGAGCAGTAACTGCATCACTGATCTAAATGGATTGTGAGATGCTTAAGTGACCTCCTTCAAAGCAGAGGCAGAAGTGTCACAGCATAACAGGTACACACTCCCCTGGGACGTGGGAGTCTTGGTAGAAATCCTATTTTTCCTGATTCAGCAGGGTTGGCTCCAAGGTGTCACACATCATTAGTGACTGCATTAAGTGGTATATGAAGAGCTCTGGAACAAAATTTTCTAAATATCTCAGGGCAAAGCTGTTCCACACGGACAGGTCAAACAGACATTAGAAGTATAATTGCAAACTGGTTTTTCAATTCTCGTGGAAGTGTCCCACTGGCTACTGAGTTATTTTTTCAGTCTCAGATCTCAGTATATAACACTTGAACACTTGAACAGGAGAAACTGAAGTGAGTTCTTTGAAGAGCACTGTAAATTAGGTTTATAAGCTTATTCTTGTAGGGGGCTGCAAAAGTAATGCAAGGAAAGTTCTCTGCTTTTGTAGCTACTTGAAGCACTTGGTTTCTTTGTTTTCCATATTAGTTTTTAAGTTCAGTGTTGTAGGGTTACTCCATCCTTCTCTGATTTTATAAATCTGCTCTTTTACTTTTATTAAAAATATTCCAGAACAAAAAGTCTTTTTCACTTGAGTGTTCATTTTTTTTCTGAAAAAACAACCCCCAAACCAACAGTTGAAATCCAAGCAAATCTGAATTTAAATATTTAAGTCATTTAAGACAGTGAATGCCTTCACACAATTGAAGGCATGCACTTTGGCAGGCATCAGAGCATGGTTTTTACCATATTTTACTCATACAAGTGAAATAGATTTTGCATTGTGTAGCTCCAAAAATTTTGTTTGCATTTGCTAGGGGTTTGGCCTATGAGCAACATATGTGTAGTCCTAAATAGAACAAATATTGTGCTCTGTTAATGAGTTAGAAATAAAGAATGTAATTGCTGCTGTACATCCACGTGACAGATGAGAGAATTTGACAAAGATAAAAATGTAACATCTCAGCATTTTTGCTGTATGCCTGTCAGTTGAAGCATTTTAAACCTTGTTGCTGTACACAGAGAAGAGTGAAACCTTGCCAGAGTTTTGTTGGTTGCCTTTGCTACATCTCTTTTTCTGCCTGCAGAGACCCCAGTGACAAGAATCTTGTATGTCCCAGCACCCTGAGGTAGCCCTAAATTCAATAAATATGCAAGGAGCATATAAATTCTTTAATCTTACGTATGGCATCTCTTTATAGAAGTGAGAAAAAGCCACTTCTCTCCAATGAATCATTGCAGATTTCTATGGGAAAAAGACATTTGAGGCAAACAGATATTTTCTAAAGACCTCTGTGAAAACTGTGTCTTATAGGAAATGCCTCTAATGAGCTAGGAAATGGAGTGAGACATGGCATGAGAATAATAGCAAGGAATTCTAGTGGACTCATTTGCTGCTATTTTATATAACTCTTTTTCCCAATTTAAACTTGGTCATTGGTTTCATATTCACTTTTGAAAGTATTCTCCTCTGGATGACCTATAAATTGGCATTTGCAATATGTCTAGATGCTGGAGGAACTGCACTTCAAAATATCGGGAAAATTTTTGTTTGCCAGAGAAAACATTCCTGTGTAATGTGCTGAATTATCCTGGTGATTTCTGAACATCTCTTCCCTTTTCTTCTTTCTGCCTTTCTCTTTCCTTTGCCATAAGCCAAGTTAATCTCTGATGTCACACTGTTTAGCCAATGGCTTAGTTATTTAGCATGCCTAATTTAGTCCCTGCTAAGCTCAGTTCCTGCCAATATCCAGCTCTCCATGGGTTTCCTGTGCTGTCTTTGTTAAGGTAATTGCCAGGCTTGGCCACCTGTGAAAAGGATGACTTACAGATATGCCCAAATGGCAGTGTGGAACTGGTTGAATTTGTTCATGGTCTGGTGTGTTCATGGCTGCTCTCCTCAGAACTGAAGAGTAAAAATATTTATTGAGAGCAAGAGCTTCAGCTGACCAAAACAACCCCACAGGTCAGGACAGGGTTATTTGCTGAGAGGGGACCAAGGCCAGGTTAGCATAGGTAGATTGTTGCTGAGGTGGATTTGAAATAAGACAATTCTGAATATTAGCAGGAAGCAAAACCTCTCAGGGAGAAAAAACAATCCTTTCTTTCAGGTTAAGTTGATTTACCAGGTCAGCTCTCATCACAATGCTGAAGCCCTAGAGGACTCTAAGAGAAGATTTCTCACAGATTTGCAGCAGCAAATTAAGAGGTTTCTTCCTCCAACTCTCTCCTCTCTCCTCTTCCAGATACCACCATGTTCAGAGCAAAATCAGTAAAGAATACTAGTACATCAATAATCATAGATGGCTTGGAAAGGGGAAAATTGTGGATTTTAACAGAGGAAGTCTGTGGTGTACAGAGGATATAATTGCAATTGTTTTCAGATTGGTGAAATCTAGAGGCCAAGTAGATTTTTGTTGTTGTTGTTGTTGTGAGCTACAGTTCCATTCAGTTGAAAACAGCAAACAAAATATTTTGACATCTGCGTCCTTATCTCTCAGGGTAGCTATGTGGCATTTCTGGGAGCAGTTTTGGGAGGATGTGTTGAGACTGGCTGTGAAGGGAGTTTCAGGTGCAACGATTTAGGTGGAATGAGAATGTATTTCCTCCCCTCTCACAGGAGAAAGCTCAGAAGAGATTCTTCTTGTACAGTTTTACTCCACTTGAAAACTGTGCTTGCAGACCTGACTTTATGCTAAACTGATGCCAGCAGAAATTTGTGTACCCTGCCAGCTTCCAGAGGGATGGATGTGCTACAACAGGATCAGCTGGTGTGAGGGACACGCTGTTGTACCTGGGGCAGGGAGAAAAACAGTGAGAAAGGAATCCATACCTTTGTTGGAACCACATGAAATCACCACCTAGAGTCTCCCTGCACACTAACATCTCCTTTACAGTACAACACTTTGATACTTACTTCCCCTTTTTTTCTTACAATTGATTTTAGGCCAAATGGTGAGCCTTTTAAACCCTTTTTATGCAGAGAAATCAGCTGCCAATCACATAAGAAACTAATTCATTTAGGTTGAAATGAAATAGTCTTAATCTGATTAAAGTCATAGTGATGTAGAGATTATTCCTAGGGCATTTACTTGATCAAGCTGAATTGGTGAAAGGTATTTGTGCACAACAGAACTCACTAAAATGAACTCAGGAGTCCCTGGACCATTTTCTGTATCACTTCTAGGGGCTCTTAGCCTGACCCAGTATCTTGAGAATGTTTTTATTAGAGATCTTGTGGAGTTTAAACATCAAGTGTACCTAATCCATGAAGGACCTGAGTAGGATATGATGAGAACAGACTTTGTGTCATATTCACCACTAACACATGGTCAATAAGGGCAGTGGAGATAATCAAAATTGCTTGTTGAAGAGTACAGCTTATTTCTTCAGCATATTTTTATTTTTTTACTCCAGTGCTCACCTACTTATAACACGAGGAGAAAAGTTCTTTATGGCATTAAAATTTAAAGTATGGTAATACATAGGTACTTACAGAAAAAAATGATTGCCTAGGCTGGTGAGAAATGCAGCAGGTGAAACTATATTCACCAGGTCCCCTATTTAGCTCTAATCCTGCTGGCTGATTCCTTAGAAATCCAGTGGAACCAGTCCCTCTGAGAGCTCTGGAGGCCTCAGCAGGGCTGTCAGGGATCCCCAGCATCCATCCATCCATCCATCCATCCATCCATCCATCCATCCATCCATCCATCCATCCACTCTGTGTACACACCTCACTGTTACAAACACTGCACTGAGTGTGAGATGTTGTTTCTTTCCAGAAATCTTCTTGTCATCTCCACACATATCCCATAAACCTGATTCATGACAGTTTCATCCATTTGCCCCCAAGGCAGCCCATGTGAGGGAATATTCCTATCCAGAACATGGATATGTTGGACTGAAGTCATTAGCTCTTGATCTGAGAGCAGGAATTTATAGATTTGTATGTGTATGCTTGATTAAGTAATGCTGTGGGAAATGCAGGCATGAGTCACTCAGATCATGCCACTTGTGAGAAGGAAAATGAGGAAAAATGTATGACATATTTTTAATGTTCCAAGAAGGGTTAATTTGAATGGACCTTGTTAAATTCGGTGGGCTATGCTTTTATTTCTTTTTTAAAATTTTTTCTTTTCCTTTTTTCTTTTCTTTCCTTTCTCCGTCCAAAAAAAAGGCTTTTTTTCACCACAAGTCTTGATTTCTCCAGGATTATATTTGGATGCTTCACAAACTACAGTGTTTTCTGTACTTCAATTGTTTTCCATAACATTCCAAAAACATCCTGAGTTGTTTGAGTGCAACTCTTGAAAACTACAGCTATTTAAAGATTAGGTGTTTTCGGAAAATAATTCAGTAGTTGCTGGAGGCTATGTGTTTTTGAAGGTCTGCCTCTTCATTTTCCCAGCCTATTGTTTGGAGCAATTCTGCTGTCTTCCTACATGCAGTATGAATTTTGGACTTTGACTGTGCTTGGGATGGAATTTTAACTTCATGAATATTATGTACCTGATGTGATGCCTTCCAGGTACTGCTACTACAACCAAAATCCTGCTGTGTGTGGCACTGTTTAGACAGAAGGAAGCAGCTGTAAACAAAGAACACATAAAGGATTTTTGATATTGTGTGTTAGAATTAACACAGCATGTGCCTGACAATGTGAACTTTGAGCAGGTTTCATTCCCTTTAGTAAAGACAAAAAGTTCTGTAAGTTTCCAGGAGCATTTAGTATTTTGCTGAGTGTAAGCAAGTATCTAAATTTCTGTGGCATTGACTTGCTTCTGAGAATGTGATGGCTCAATTCAAAGTATCAGAATGTGTAATTCTGCAAAGGTGCTGTGAATTTCAAATCAGAGTATTCATGGAGAGATATCAGACATAAAGAAGAATGGACATGTCCACAAATAAAATGATAAACCTTACTTAAAGATTTCAACAAGTAAAAAGATGGAATTTTTGTTCCTCATTAAAAAAACCCCAAATCTGTTAGTTTCTCTCTGAGTTTGGTCTTTCCTTCCTTTTAGAGCCAGAATAAGGGACAACCCTTGCTACTAATCCCTGTTCAGAAATCAGGAATACAACTTTAACTTGGAAAAGTGTCTCAAGGGAGATCACACTCCAGGTCTTGAATGTTAGTCAATACTAGTAACTGGTTTTGAGGTGGTTTTACTGAAGCACACTGATTGTTTCCACAGCTTTACAGAACATAAGAGGAACAGGCTGATCCTGCTGTTGAAGGGATGGGAATGGAGTTATCTCAAGAATTTGCACCCTGGCAGGTAGACACATTCATCTGCTTCCTGCTCCCTGAATCCACGCTGTTAGAGATGCAGGTTCTCTGCACTGGTTTAATCTGGAATCACATCCATTTTCTTCCCAGGGTCTGGTGTGGGCTGTTTTGGATTTGTGCTGAACACCGTGCTGAAAACAAAGGGATGTTTTTGTTATTGCAGAGCAGTGTTTACACAGAGCCAAGGCTGCTCCTCGTGTTGTCCCTCCAAGCCAGGAGGCTGGGGATGGACAAGGAGCTGGGGGGGACACAGCTGGGACAGCTGATCCCTGCTGAACAAAGAGATATTCCTGGTGGCATCATGGAGAGCTGTGGAGAGGAGGAGGAAAGGGGGTTTATGTTCAGAGAGGCTGCATTTTCCAAGTCACTGTCACCAGAAACCTGCTTTCCTGGGGATGAATGAATATCTATCTGGCCACAGCAAGTAGTGAATGGATCCCTTGCCTTTGCTTTTGCACACAGCTTTTGCTTTACTTATTTAACTGGTTTTATCTCAGCCAGTGAGTTTTCTCACTTTCACCCTTCCAATTCTCTCCCCCCTCCCACTGGCATGGAGAGTGAGTAGGTTGGGGCTGAGTTGTCTTGAGGGTGAAATCAGATAACCTCTGAACTCCTCAGGCAGTGCCAAGCTTCATAAATCTCTTCTGGGTCTCCTTAAAGAGATGCTTGGAAAGGCTCCAGGCCACAGTGGAAAAATCTTTCTTTCCTCAGGTATCCAAAGAGAATTGTAGTATTGCTGCATCTGGATTGCTGCATCTGGAGCTCTCTCTCCACAGGAGGCCATGGACTGGGATGAGGAGCTCGAAGACTTGGACTCTGTGGAAAGCAATTTATTTTATTTTGCATCTTTTATAATCTCTTTCTGAAAATAGACTTGATTCCCTTACACTCCTTTATGATGCTTTGTTAGACTAGTCTGGGTATCATGAAATACTAAAGTGTTTTGCTTCCAGGATGTTCAACACATTCAAATTTTATTATTTTCATTTGAGAGGTGAGGCATAATTGGATCAAAACTGGAGAGTATTAAAAACAGGTTCTTGGTCAATCAAGGTTATGAACCAAAAAGTGAGGCAACATCAACCAGTTCACAAAACAAACAAACAAACACACAAACCAAACCAAACAAAACCAAACCAAACCACACCAAACCACAAAACCCCCACAAAAATGAAAACCCAATATAAATTTGACATTTTTTTCCTGTTGGATCCATTTGTCTTACAATTGGATGAGAACCTGTAGTGCTGACCTCTGCAGCAAATGCAAGTGACTCTGCATTTATCTTTATGTAACACTGCTACTATTCCTAATTTTGGAAAGTCAGCTAGTGATTGCACAGGGTTTATACAAAAATGATGACCTTCTGATTAAAACCAGAATAACTTATATACATTTAGAGGGAATAAATTAACATTCTGACAGTTCATAACCCATATCTGACAGTGCAAGCTTCACTGTTACCTAAATAATGTGTGACCCCTGAGCTATACTATGTAACGACTCAAATCTGGGTAAAACACTAGATAGCAATATTGGAGCAAAGTTGTGTAAAAAAACAAAAAAAACCCCAAACCCCCAAAGAAACAACAACAAGTAATCACATGAACAAATGCCTCAATAACAACAAAAAAACCAGCCAGCAAAAAACCTGCAAAACAAAACAAACCTTCAAGAAGAATTGCTAACACATGAATTTCTGACATTCTTTATTACAGGACTAGATGCTCCCATGCAGTTATCAGTAGGTAGGAACATATTCAAGGATACATCACATTGCACTTTATGGAATTGGAAAAGGATGACTGCCAAACATTTCCAAGATATAATTTCAGTTAAAATAAAAAAAAAAACCAAACATTTTGTGTGCAGCTTTCACAACAGTAACGTTGTTTTTTCAGAGTTCTTTAGATATGCTCCAGCTATGAGCATTGCCACAAAGACAAGGGGTGCAAAAGAGAAAGAAGCCAACCTGGAGAAGGGTTTTTGTGTTCAGTCATAGGCTCTGTCCTAGCAAACACATGCTGGAGATGGGCATACAGGAGGATATCACTGTTCTTTGTCCCATAACTTCTTTTACTTTAGTAGTATAATTTAGTCTCGGGGATATTACATGTATGCATGCAGATAGGAACAATATAGGGCAAGCACAGCTGACCCTTTTTGACAGCGAGTGATAACACAGAAGCTGACTGAGAGGAGTTTCTGTTTAAGCAGTCAGCAGCCTCTTAAAACAGCAAAGTTAACATTTCTGTGCTCAGCTAGGATAGCTCCCGTTAGAAGCTGAAAGTGGAACATAACATAATCCATTATGGATGGATGTTTGAGAAAAGAGTTGTCCTCAGCACAGATATACTTTTTACTGAGCAATCATAGGAGGCTGCTGCATCCAGAGGGATGACTGACTTTGCAGAAGACAGGCACTGAGCCTGTGGCAGCATAGCAGAAATATTAACTGGAAGGCATCACATTAACCTTGTTTTTTTGAAGGGCATAAAAGATAAGGTCAAACAGCAAAGAATGACAAGTGAGAGATCAGAAATGAGCAAAGGTTCAAACAATGGAATGAAAGACAACTTCAGTTTGCAATGAAACACTCTTTTTCAAAGAAAACCAAAATGAAACAGAAGTCAGACCTGCCAGTCTGTAAACTCAGAAGTTTATTCCTTGAAAGACAAACTCCCTATGGATGAGAGATGCTGACCCACTCCCACCATGGGTTGTAGGACCCACAGGTATGCTCTGTTCCTGCTAGAACCACACCTCAGAACTCATATGGTTATATTCTCTCTCTCTCTCTGACCTTAAATACACTGTGCCATGCAAAGAGCTTACAGAAGGCTCTGAGGAAAATAAATGAGAAATAAAAGGAATTTTGTCAAACTTTTCCATATTGCCAATTTGGCTGCAATTTCAAATAGGAGAGAAAGCAGAGGTAGAAATACCATTCTCTTTTCTGCCACAAGCCTTATTTTTTGTGTCCCCAATCCTGATCCTGGTGTTAGATGTGGGGTGGGGGACAAGGCTGCTGTTCTTAGTAGTGGATGTTTTTGATCTCAGACAAAGTAACAGAAATAGCCTAAAGCTGACAGTTTATTGACCAATAAGAGACACATTATGGATTGTCTAGAGATGGTCATCCCCTTAATGCAGGAGCCAGCAGAATCTTGGCTGCTTTATTTTTGAAGATCTACACCCTTTCCTCAAGAGGAAAGGGAGCTGCTGTTGCAGGCAGCCATTTGGGAATGCAGTGGGTATTTACTCTGAAGCAAGACTGTTGTCCAGAACATTACAAAATTAGTGTGTTTTAAGGCAAGTTATGGGATCTGTTCCAAAAGATCAATAAATCATTTCAACAGAAAGGTTAGACTAATCTCATTTTGGGTGCTTAGTGTTGTGTTGACTGAGAGCACAGATTTCAGCTGTTTATCTAAGCAGGATATAAATAGGTGTTAAATCACACACGAATCTTTTTAGGATGAAAAAGCTTTAGTATAGAGGAAGAAAATTTAAACCCTGGGTATGTGATCTTCCTTGAACTGCAGGAACTCATGCACTCCATGCTGAAGCACAGCAGTCAAACTCTTCCCTCCTACCTTTTTATCTCTGTATCAATCCTGTTGCCACAAAGAGATCTGCAGCTTAATGAGTGTCTGTCTACCAGGGGTGCTGCTTGCAGAGTGTGAGAGTTAAGGTTGCAGGCAAGGAAAACAAGCCTTACATAAAAATATTGACTTGTCTCCTAGATACTCTCTAGGTGTACTGAACTAGTCATGAGCAAGCAACTTTCACATAAGCTAAGAAAATAACTTATATTTGGCTCTTCTGACTATTCCTGATACTCTACAGAGAAGGAGCATGATTAAGATTTTGCATTATCAAGTCCAAATGCTGTTAGTTGATGTTTTCAGGTCACCTTCTTCTTCCTCCTCCTCCTCCAAAGGTGTGAAAGGCATTGTATTCAGTTTACTGCTGACGAATTTATTTAATTGATCAAACTAGACCTAGGCAGTGGGGATGGGGGTGGTGGGACAGAAATTATTTCTTATGCCAAATTTGGAAAACTTTCCATTAGCAAGCAAAGAGTGTCAACCACTTCATTACCCATGTACAACCCACATACAGGCAGATCTAAGAACTGAAATTACTGCCTGTTCTACTTAAGCTTGAACCACGAGCTTTGAACTTCAAGATCGTTTGAAAACCTTGCATGGTTTCTTGCCTGGGAAATTGGTGAAGCTGGGAGAAAATTTCTCTTATGCTCTTCCCAACTTGTTTAATTTTCACCTGGGAATTCTGGTGGGCTCCTGTGGAGAAATGCTGAAAGGAAAAGCTCAGCAAGGCAAAAGTGTCTGTGCTGGGAGTAGTTCAGAAAACAAACTGCAGCCCCAGGAGCAGGGACACTGAGGGAGCTTGGTGCTGCTCTGAGAGAGTCAGGAAACAAAGCATGGAGCAGCAAGGAGGTGTTGTGGTCATGCTCTGCTTAATACAATGGAACCAAAGGGAACTGAGCCAAAAAAGGGCCCAACTTGTGCCTGGAAGCTGAACTTTGCTTTATTAACTTGAAAATACACATTGCTTTTCCAACCCTGCAGCATTTGCTACCCTGTCATGTGTTAATGAAGAAAAACCTGCACATGTTTCACAGATGTGGCCAAAGTCACTCAGTCAAACTCTGCCTGATGAGGAAATGGCATTAGCTAGAACTTTATCTTTTATGACTCTTTGCTATGATTTGTTCCTCTGACTGCATCAGAGCACACCCAGGTGAAAGTAAGCTTAATCAAGGATGAAGTCAAGCTTAGTGAACAGAGCTTAGTTAGTAATTTGCCTTACTATATTTAGTGCTAACACAGTAAATGCATTTAACAACAGCAATTCTGAACCTGCATAATCTGTTGCTTCAATAAACCACACTACTCATGAATCAGCAATTGTGCAAGTCCTTACTGAATGAAACCAGACTTACAGTGCCAAATTGGTCGTAATCAGAAACGAAGCCCAGCCGTACCCAGCCACTCTGATCTCTGAGTACCAGCTGGAATGCAATTGGGTTTATTTTCTGCCAAATTTCATCCTCTAATGCAACAGAAAAAAAAAAGTGTAGTCAGCAGAATTGCCATGGATGAACTGCTGCAAAAATATAACAGTGCATAATGCTGAGAGGGAATAGAATGGGCCCAAAAATTTTGGGAAAATGAACATAAAGTGGTAGAGTAGATAAAAATGTAGAAGTGTGCAAAAAGTTAAAAAATATAAAGACAAAAGATGTATTTGTGCAGTATTAGAGGCTCACTTATCTTGCACACAAAAGCAAATCAAAGGGTACTGTCTCACCCCAAAAATTCCAGATTTAGAACACACTGCTTTGAAATCCAAAAATGAAGTATTGAAAATATTATTGGCTTTTGAAAGAGAGTACTAAGAAAAGCTCGGTACAAGAGTAGATCTCTTCATGACTGAAAACCAAAACCTAAACACAGGGAATGAAGAACTTAAAATGGTATTGTCTGCAGCTGAAAACTGACAAAAACAGCTGCAGGAAAAATGAAGCCTTTTACTGAACCTGTTGCCATTCTTGGTTTTGGCTAAAGAAACCAAAATGTGGAAAATTGTGCAGACCCCAAAATATGGTATGGAGACATCTGGCACAGCGATGATAATGATGAGATGGAGGAATGTTCTGCTTGCCCCAATACACATAATTTCCATCTTGATGAGGCTGAAGCAAGCTTTTGTAAACTCCCTTGTTGGCACAAGGGCACAGGTGCAGTAATTACTGATGAAGCAGCAGAAAATCTAAATATAAAGTCTGGTCCCCAAAAAGTGAAAACTGCAGGAAGTGGTAGAATTGTGAAAGAATGCCTCACTGCAAACATGTCTTTATGGGTCCCTAGTGATCAGAAACTAACCTGTGCTGAAATATTGGTTGGTGCCACTAAAACCTGTGTTTTAGGGTATGATTTGTTGTGTGACAAAATATGGAAACTCTCCAATGGGTCAGGCTGGAGTTTTGCTGGATGAGGTGGAGGAGGGACAACATCTTTGTATCCTGAGCAACTGAGGTAAGATATGGGATCTCACTTAATTAATGATTCCACTTAATTTCATCAAATGCAAGTCACATACTAACTTGAACATTTATTATACCAGCTTGCTGTCAAGAATACATGCACCCTCAGTGCATTTGCAAAACAGTCCTTAACTCTGACAACCTTCTGACTTTTCCCTGGGCATCTGCTTGCAAAGTCAAGCATTTGACCAAGAAAGAAGTGGAATTTTAGTTTTGCTTTATTCCAGTGAAGAGCTTCAGTCTCATACACACCAGGAAGAAGGATATTGGTGTTTTGCAGATGTTGCATAATCCACTATCAAATGACTCACAGATCCAGTTAGCCTCAAACTGATTTATTCCAGGCACTCAGTCATGTTTCCAGAAGGGTTAATACAAAATACTCGTTCAGACTCTCATCACTTCTTGATATGCCTCTGGTGTTACTTGCAGGGTATCAAAACTGACATCTGCTTTCTGGCTCACGTCTGCCTCTGGATCTACATCCATGCTAATTCTTGCAGCTGATTTGGTGGTCTTTGCTTGTTCTCAACAGGCTCTCCAGTACTTTGCATCACATCAGTTTCAGAAACCTTTGCTTCCATGGCTGGCAGAAGCTGTGACCTTCTCTGCATCAAAGGCAAGGATACAAAAAAGTGGAATATTAATAGACATAAGTGGTCAGAACGATTCACAGTTCTGTACAGTTTCTTGGTCCATTATATCTTGTTCTTTGGATAGCATTTCAGAAGTGCATAATTCTACCCATCAGGTTTCCATCAATGTCTGGTGTGAAATGAATGTGATCTATTGCATTAGCTTTCTATTAAAATGTACTGCAAGAGATCAATTCATGGAGCAGTAATATTTGCCCAGGGTAGTATATTTGGTCATGAAAAGGCACACAGACTTAATGGAAGAATGGAAGCTGAAATCAACAAGATAAATTGTAAATATTTGTGCATCCTTCTACGTTACTTGCTGCTTGTTAGTGCAGGCTGTTCAGCACAAGCACTGTTTTCTGAAGTTTGGGTTTCACTGAGCTGCAGTTCCAGGTGGGATGATGCTTTGCTGGATCTCTCTAGCAGCAGGTCACTCATGCTGCCTATTATTCTCTGGAAAGAATACTCAACCACCATCAGCCCAAGAGATTCAGTGTCACAGCAGCATTCTTGGAGAATTTGATGAAAATCTGTGCAGTTAGAGTCACCTTACCTCTTCTGATAACTATACCTCTTTGTTCTCAGTCTGATTGTCTGTTGTGTGTCTCAATCTTCTGCCTAAAGTTAGATAGTGTGTTAATGGAAGCAATAACTCCCAAAGAGAGACAGAAAATTTGTTTTCCTTTTGATAGCTCTGACACTTATTGGAAGCATGCTGTATTTAAAAAAAAGAAAAAAAGGGGGATTTTGTAGCCTGGTTTCTGCTCTTCTCTACCCAGAACTGAATTAATCTTGAGACTACCTTCTCTGTTCTAAGAACTTTGAGACAAATTAAATCAGGCCGTGTGGCTGATTGATTCAGGCAAGATTAACAGAATTTATATTGCCCAGTAGAGAGAGATATTGATTGTTGTATGTTTCTCCAGAAACTTACGGTTAACAAGGAGAGGAGTGAAAGACCATCTCCTGTGAAATTATTTTTCAAAGATAAGTGGTACTTTTAAAAAGTTTGTTGAAAGATAAAAACTGATGCAGCAGATCACTGATACATTCACCATTTTTTAATCAGGAATGTCCACTTCAGAAAAATTTGCCTCCTGCTCAGCAGAGAACACAGGGAAGTCAGGGAAGGGGTAACCAGAGTTTCTAAACTTGTTGCCATTGGAAGTTCACTCTCTAAGCTGTTTGTGTTGTCTTTACTACAGTATCTTCAAAGTCACTGAAGGAGGGTGGAGTGAGGCAGTAAATGCCCTCTCTGTGTTCTCACATGGTCCTCAGAAGAGGAGCAGAACCTGCAAACTCTGTGGCAGAACATTTTAAGATGGATCTTCAGCCTGAGATGTTTCCAGAAGGAATCTGTCTCTTGCAGCTGGTGGGAAGAAATTAACGTGACCCAGAGCAAGGGGCTCTGCTGTGTGTGGTGTAAGGTGTGATGAGACTGTGTCATGAAAAATTTAGGAAAGGGAGACTCAGTTGTTTTCCAGGTTATCCATAGATTACCAGCCCCTGGGCTGACTAGACCATCCCCTTCTTATTCTACACATTTTCTGTCTCCCAAGTCCTTGCAGAACCTTCATGATTCACAATGTTATAGAATAACCCATCCAGCACAATAAATCTGCTCATTTTCAGTGTGAACTTTCACAACCACAGACTTGGAGTGGTTTACACTAACTCTGGGAGCACTGATGATCACAGGCTCACAAAGAGTGCAGTTTTTTGGTTGCCATGACAGAATAGGGATCAGAAATCAGTATTAATGAGCACACTGGTTACCAGGGAGTAAAGCTTACTGGATAGGCATCCCTTTGGGAGAGACAGAGGGGTGAAATGCCTCCTCTCTTAAGTTGCATTTATATTGTTTCCTTTGAGGGTGAGGAAAAGGTAAAATTGGTGTCATTTCATGATCAGGTGGAATTTTAGTGACTTTAGTCACGTGTAAAGTAATTACAAGTTTTACTTCATTAGAGTAGGCAGAGGGTGAAAAGCAATATGTATTTTTGAGTTAATGAAGCAAATTTCAGCTTTTGCTCATGGTTGGGCCCTTCCTTGGCTTAGCTCCTGTTGGCTGCATTGCTTTAAACAGAGCAGGACCACTACACCTCTGTGCCACTCCATCCTTTGTTTCCTGCCTCTCTCAGGATGGCACACCAAGCTCCCTCAGTGTCTCTGCTCCTGGAGCTGCAGACAGCTTGTTTCTGGTGAATTATTGCCCACACAGATGCTTCTCCTTGCAGAGCTTTGTCTTTCAGTGTTTTTCCACACACTGCAGCAGCTCATGTACTTATTCTGCCCCAAATTGCCAGCACTCAACCACTGCTACCCCCGAGGGGAGGTTTTTGAGACACCTGGTTAGAAGCATCCTTCTGCCAGCTGAAGATCACAGCTTCTTCACTGTATGTGGGGCACAATTGTATTGTTCAAAATGCGATTTTTATTCTGTATGTATTCAAAAAAGGATAGGCTGAAGAAGAAGAAGAAAGTGACAAGAACAATTGCCACTTCTATCTGTCCCAGTTAAGGTGAAACACTGCACTTATAGCTCCTACTGAGTATATCTCTTGATATCTTAAATTTTACTGTTATTTACTGACTCTGGTACACTCACTATCTTCTAGTCATTCCTGAGATTTAATTCCCCTAAGACATTCTCATACTGAAACGGAAAGTTAAAATTTTAACTAAAGTATTTTGTAGCTGCTTTCTCATACTTGGACCTCCTGTGTTTTATTTTCCCAGCCAGATCAGTTAAGAACTAAGAGGCTCTAAAATCTTCAGTTTGCACATACAGAAGTCTTTATGGCTCAGATATTACAGGTAATGATGGGTCTTATATATCTTTACGACGTAGCAGTCATAAAACTAAAAGTCATCACAGTATTTGAGATGAGCTTTTAATTGTGCTCATAACTCACTGAAAACTCCTCACTAGCTAGCCAGCATCTTTCTCCAGTCAAACATAAAATTTGTGTTTGCTAGCTGGGAGAGCAGAGATTACTTAGGACTAAGATTGTTTTGTTTTCTTTTGTTTTTCCTAGCTAGATTTAAAATGAAAGAAAGCTGAAAGGTTTTAATTACAGGTTTATATACTCATCTGCATGGGTAACATCCCAGTGAATAATACTGAAGTCCTACAGATACCAGTAGCTTTTTTTATTCTCTGTTACTTTTAAGTAAGCCCTTTCATATTTCCTCTAGAGCATAGCATGGGAGATCATACCATATTCTTGCAGGTCAGAACAAGCTTATGTCTTCAATCTGAGAACACAGCTGTTCAAAGTATTTATCTTTTTCCTTTTTCCTGTTTCCTTTTTCCTTTTTCTTTTCATCTTTTCATCTTCTAGCACTTACACCTCTCACTGTGTTGCCCATCCTCGTTTAAATAGTCTCCTTCTGAGATCATTAATTTTTAAGCAGACCTAAGTTCCTACACCTCCCTAGAACACTTAGGCATTCATACAAATGTACACAAGCATATCCTTAACATAGCCAGGAGAGTTTCTAATTAACTAGGACCAGATTATCTCCCTTCTCTTAATGACTTCTTAAAGAATGATTTTCTGAATAGGGGGAGAACTTAGTCTTTCTGAGAGGCCGTTAAAGACAACCTCCAGAAAAAGACAGATGTTTGCAAAGCCTAAATATTCCTTCTGCTAGAATACAGAGGTCCTACATTGTTTTGCCTTTTAAACTTTCCAGTACAATGGCTTAGCTTTTACAGCTCCTCGTTCAGTGTGAAACTGAAGGACATTTCCAGGGAAACAGAATCTAACATTATGAATTTCCCAGAGGCATTCGTGTGGATGCTGTTAACAGATGGTGATCTGAGATTGAAGCACTCGAGTAACCCAGCTGATCTTGGTAAAATAAAAGGAGGAGGGAGGATGAAGGATTTCTTGCCATCCCCATCCCAGGTGTCATCCTGTTGCCTGCCTCAGCTGTACATGTGGCCTTGGCTAATAGAAGTCACCTTGTGTTTAGTCTCTAAGTGTCTTTACCATGAGGGAATTCTCTTGTCAGAAAGGTGGCTGGTAGAAGTGCTTCCTGTGATGAGGGAGGTCACTTCAGGAGGTGCCACTTTCCCAAAAGCTACAAAAACTACAGAGAGCTCTCAGTGAGAATGAACACAAGTGCTTTACTTTCAGAAAGTTATTGTGTTAACATCTCACCAGCTCAGACTGAACATTTTTTGTCAATTTTAATGAATTTCTTTTCTTGTGGCAATTACTTAAATTCTTGTAGCATACAAGCCAAGCTGAAAACAAACAAACAAAAAGATTATCATATGTGAGAGGAACATCTGAAACAGGACATTGGTCATCCCCCTGATGACCACAATTATGCACATTTACCACTAGGAAAACTTAGAATTTTTCCAAACACTTTTATTTTCTTCTTCTAACATTTTAGTCTTTTTCTAGACCCTTACTTGACTTGCCTTCACACAGCCTACCCTGTGGAAAGTAGATCTGCTCATCTTATATATCAGAATGTTGAACCTTTCACAGGGAATAGCAATCAAGACAGACACACACAGAAAAAACCTCAGAAAGCACCAGATCGTTGCAAAATACACTGTATTTTACGACTGTTCTTTTTCCTTCTGAAACAAGGGGGTTTATCTATGGGCAGCTATTTCAGAATCTCCTTACTTTCTGGTATGTTCTTTCCTCTTCCTAGATCACAGAATAACTGAGGTGGGAAGGCATGTCTGCTGGTCAACCCCCCAAATCCAAACCAGACAGAAGGAGAGCAGATTGCTCAGAATCGTGTCTGGCTGGGTTTTTAACATTTCCAAGGATGTTTTAACATTTCCAAGGATGTTTAAATTTAATATTTAAAAATAGAATTTTCTGTATTTCAGTTCATATTGACAATAGAATAACACTGATAAAAGCAGGAATGGGTATATTCTAAATGCAAGAATGAGAATCCTTTTGGTTGAATTAATGAGAAGAAAGCCATAAAAGTTTTCTTCACATAAGTTTGATTGGCTTGCAGTTACTTATATGCAATGTTAGTTAGGAGGCAGTCATTCCACCCTTACCAGGTAGTTAGAAGCATCTGGTTGAAAAGACAACTATTCATGTGGACTGCCAGGAATTTGAATTAAAAGTATTTGAGATTGGAAAATATTTCTCTTGTCAGTTCTTAGGGTTTTTATATGAAATTTCTGTGATTCCTATCTTTTTTGGCTGTCCCCATTTTATCCAGCATAAGGAGGGGTCTTTGTCACCATTTAAAAAATTTTATTGTTGTTTTTTTTCCTTTTCCATTTATCTTCTTTTCCTTTTCTTCTTTCTTGTGAGTTTCAAGGGTTTGAGCTATTTGTCGGAAGAATATGTTTTGTTTTTCCCTGTTCACAGGACTGGGAATGGATCCCCATGCTACTCTCCTTTGTCTGGGAAATGAGAACTGCATGGGCTAGTGTCCTGCTGCATCTTCATGGGAAGCTGAAAACAGCTCACAGCAGATAGGAGATTGTTTTCTGCAGCTGCTCTGCCTGCAGATAATCAGTCCTTGACTTCCTCAGCCCTCCCTGTTGGAGGGAAAAAACAGGATACGAGCTGCTCTCAGAGCAAATAGTGATATTAGGGAAAGCTTCCCAAGGACCAAGGACACAGGTGTGCAGCTCTGTGGGGTCTCTGCAGTGTCCCATGAGGGTGTCTCATGTGGTTTCCCCCTGCTCCCCTTGTCAGAGGAGTCAGTCAGGTTCTCACTGCTCATTGCCCATTGTGGAACTCTTGCAAAGGATAGCGTTTTTGAGACCTCTGTCTTTTTTGCTGGATGAGTTACAAGGGAGGCTGGAGAAAGTCAGCTGCATTTCCACATGAGAATTTTTACTAGGGCTAAAAATTACTTTTGCATGCACTTCATCTCCTTGAAAAGGATATTGGTCTCATGTTTCTGTGTAGCCACAAGACTTTTCTACATATGTATCTATTTTTTTGTCTGTTTCCTTCTGTGCTGAGCTCTCACAGGCACTGGATGAGGTGCCAATCTCCTCACAGTGGTCTGCAGAAAGGCAAGAGGAATAGGCCTTTCTGACACCACTGAGGGACCAATTTTAGTTCCTAAAATCTCTTCTTGTACCCCTTTTCATTCAAGAACACTATGTTTCCTTCCAACTGGGTTTCCTTTTCTCACATGAATTTTGGTGAGACTGGTCTAAAAAGTGTTTTCCTTCTTAAATTCCAGGCAGGGGTAACTTTGCACCTCATTTACTCCATGTGCAACATATTTCTAATGAAACTCACAAGTCTGAAAACCCTTTTAAAAAGAAAACTGGAAATGTAGCTGTATTTCCAGTCTGAGTATTTGGATGTCTTGTGTTTTGACAATCTACCAAGACACCATAGTTTGCATAGCTAGAACTGATAATCCTGTTTTTTGTTGAATCCTAGAAAACAGTGATTGCTACCTATCAACACATTATTTCACATTAATCCAAGCTGTCTGCTTTTTCTGAGGCATGAACAAGAATAACTATGCTTTAAAATCTGTTACTTTAACATGTTCTTAAATGATTTTAGTATTATAGGTTTGATAACACTTCTGTAGCACTTTGATAGTTTGACAAGTTTGAAAACTTTTCTTGTTATTAATTATTGCAGATTCAAGTGACAGGTTTCTTCTAATGCTCTGAGTCTCTTTTAATATCTTTAACCCAAAAACTAAAAACTCCCCTGTTTTGTACCAGGCAAATTGTCCTTCCTTGAGGTAAACATTGTATAAGTCTATCCCTGCTTTGAAAAAGTCTTATTTTAAGGGTAAAATCTTTAAGGAAGCTTAAATGTAATCAACTATTAAGTAAAAAAATTACTCAAACAAGTAATCTTGAATGTCTGTAATAGCTGACATTCAATAATAGCTGGCAGATTGTGGTAAACTTTCAGATTTGCCTCAGAGTTGCCTTAAATTGGTGAAGAATTGATGAAGAATAACACAAGCTGGGCCCTGTGCTTATCTTGCACAGGGCTTGGGAAAGGCCTGAAGACTGAGATATATCTGGAGGGAAGCAAGTCCTCTCAGCTGATGTTGTTTCAGTGAGGCACAGGAGAGCACCTGCATCTCTGCACCACCTCCACTCCCCTTCACTGTGGGAAACAAGCCTTGTTATAAATCTGGTTTGCTAAGGAGATAACGAAAAACTCTCTGTTGAAGGTCAGAGAGCCTCAACTGCTGCCTCAGAGGGTGGAGGAGGACCCAAGTGTTTATTTTACCTTTTGTGTCAACTATAAATTCTAACCAAAAACAACTGAGGCTCTCATTTACATATTAGTTTTCACCCCCCCAAGAATTCAAATTAAGAAAAAAAAAGAAAACATTCTGTACACGTATGACCATGGTCACCAACATTCCACCTATAACAGGCGATCGTTCCACCCCTCTGGGAAGGGCGAAAATTATGGGATAAAAGAAGAGGATTGTTGGCGGCAAAAAGGGAGGGGGGATCATCCTCAGCTCGTTGGGATCACTCCACGGGTTCTGTCTCTTCTCCTCTTCTCCTGAAGGACCACCTTTGGGTAAGTTCTGTGCCTCCAGCTGCATTGGAGCAGACACGGGAATATTTATATATCTACACCTACAGATATATTATATATATATATATATTTATATCTATATCCCTCTTATAGGTCTCTCTTACTGGACCCCAAAACTCTGTAGCTAGTGCACCTCTCACCATAGCTCTGAATCTGCCCTCTGTTGTTTCAATGAGATGATTTTTGAATTTTTGTGAAATCTGGGTGAATTCACGTGAAAGTTTGTGATTCTGGGCTGTGTAGGTTTCTTTATGAACTCAGCCAGAGCACCAGCAGCTGGTGAGCTGCGCTATTTGCGAGCCTGGGATCGCACAAGTTCCTCCTGAACGTGGCCAGGCTGATAGAGCCAAATTTACTGGAGAGAGAAACGAAGCCCAGCTGCTCCCAGCCCCTCTGGTCTCTGAGGAGCAGCTGGAGCACAGGGTTGTTGGGTTTTTTCCCTGCCAAATTTCTATACCCTTATCACAACACTAGTTTCAAAAAAAAAGAGAAGGAAACATAGCTTTTAAGTGAGGCAGAGAATAGAAAAAACTTTTTATCCCTTGTATTGCCCTGACTCTGGCAATAGTCAGTCTGCTGTTTGGGGCATTTTCTTCTGTTACAGGGCATTTCAGATACAGAGATTTTGCCTAATATAGGGAAATATCAGTTCTTAAAAAATCAGTTCTGTCATGAAAACTTAAAGCAAACCGCTTTTAGGCTCTGCTTAAATTTCCTTTGAAACTGTGCAAGCCGGGCCTGCTTTGCATCACTTGATCTTGACTGATATCATGGAATGTGTCTGTGTACAGCCAGGAATTCTGTCTCATAAAGGCAGCTGGCTCTGTGACAGAATTCCACATCCATTCTGACTGTGAAGTTTTCATTTTCTTTAACTTGCACATAGTACTGAATTTTCAAGGAAGTAGAATACATGGCTCACACTAAAATTTGATGTTCGTCAGCTCACAGGCAAAATACCTTGGATAAATACTTGCCCAATATGTAACATTTTTCTCTCGTGACAACTAAGTTGCAGGTTCCTTAAATAAACTTATTGAGGTCACACAAAAAAAATTGAGAAGTTACCGAAAATAATTTTGTTCAGAGATTTGCAGGAAAGCGGACAAGAATGGGAGAAAAAAACCCAAAAATCTTCTTTCCTGTTAGAGAAACAGGTAACACTTTGGGTAACACTTTATTCCTTGTTTTTGAGCAGCAGCTTATTGGCAGGAGGGATTAAATTGTTCACTGTCAGCTGGGAGGACTCCCAGAGAAGAAACATTGCTCAAAATTTATGTGGTAGATTGGCAGAGAGGTGCACAAAATTCTCCTCCAACCAGTAAGTATGCTCTGCCTGAAGCAAAAAGCTGTTATTTATTTGAACCCTTGAGAAGTGAGGGTGTCAGTTAAAATACCACTTTGAGGGATTTTTTGTAATGGTAGGAAGGTGGTACACTTTGCCTAATTACGTAGAATTTTGTGGTACCATGCTGTAAATTTCAAAGAAGAGAATACCTGCAATACCCAAAGACTGCAAATACCTACACATTATTAAACAGAGTGCTTTTACATTCTGAGTACTCCTCTTGCCTATTACAAAAGGATAAAAATGTGCTGATTAGAAAAATCTGATTTCTATTAAGCTATTTGCCAATACACTGTGAGTTGGCACCATGACACAAGGAAAATGCCAGGCTTTACTGCAGTGCTGTTTATAGTTTAATTACATTCTAATAAACAGCATAACTAACAGTCAGCCCCAGAGGGTCATTTTATCTATAAGAGAGCTTATTCTGATTGAAGAAAATGATAATATTAATTTACACTTCTAGCCGAGACCGTAGACCCTGCATGGTATGCCACGACAAAAAAAAAAAACCCAAAAACCAGGGCTGGATTTACTTGTTGAAGAGAGGGTGAAAAGTAAGCTCAAATCAGAGTAAATCACACTGCAGTACAAAACTGTCAAAGTTCATATGAGAACATCAGTTTCCAGTCATGGAGATCACTGGTGTCAAACAAAAAAAGAGCTCAGGGCTCTCACTGGAGCATGCAGGTTAAATGATAAAAGTGCAGCAGCTCCCTGGCTCTCCTGCAAGTCGCAGGGGGTTTAAGATTTCAGCAGCACAAGTGGGCATGAGGGAGGAGGATTTTTCCCTGGGCATTTAGCACAGACACCCTTGGATGTTACTGTGCTGAAAGAGCAGGCAGTGATGCCTAATGCAGGTATTTTCTGAACACCTGGCTGGTCTCAAAGGAAAATGTTCTTTGCTTCTCACACTGATCTGCCTTTGTCCTTCTTTCTTGATTACTTCAGGGATCAGGTGTGTGGCTTTTCTTCCTTGGGCTTAATTCCTAGGTTCTGCAGGATGTTATAAACATGAACTGGTTTTGCCTTGCACTTTCTTTTTATTGCAAACAGGTGCTGTTTCTAAACTCCAGGCATGCAGCTTCTTAAACTTCTGTCATGCACGTTCAACCAGGCACTTTTTCCCCCTCTAGATTTGCCAAGAAAACAGGAGTGTCCAAAATTATCTCATGAAGTGCCTCCAGCTCCAGTAAACTGGCTGAATGGGAAGTGGAAAGTGTGTGTGTGGAGCTGGTAACACTCAGCAGATCAGCTGTGCAAAAGCAGGGCTGTTTCAGTCTTGTGGATGTGCTTGCAAGAGATCTGTGTTCTTAAAAAAAAAAAAAAAAGCTGAAAGATGGGGTAGGGAGAATCTATGTTTATATATCTTATTTTTCTTCCTATAGCACTTAACTCAAGGTTTGGGGCACACATAACTCAAAAGACACAGAACTGAAGTAACAGTTAGTTTCATCCTCTTTTTTTTTTTTTTTCCATATAATTGCTTATTTCTTGATTCAATGTAAACAATTTTCTTACCTTACAAAGGATTTCCAATATTTCTTTGCATCTAGAATCTAAGAAATCTGCAGGAGTGTTATCTGTTGGTATTTTTGTCAGAAAGGATCAGTAGAATTTTCAGGTCACTGGAAAGTAAAAAAATATTTTTATTTCAAACAGGAACGAAGTCGTATCCAGAAAAAAAGAAAGCTCCTGTCAAAGGGCATTTCTGAGATTAAGAAGTCTTCTCTTTTACAGAATTCAGGTGAGACAAAAGCTAAAATAGAGATATATTCAATGATGATAAATTAAATCCTACTTTGGTTTAATGTTTTTTGGCTGTGCAAAGTGTAAAGCAACAGGTTGGTACATTCAGCAGATGCATTGCTATATGTATGCCACAGGGAAGATAAGAAGATGATGATGTAATGACAATTTCAACAACTGGTATTAGAATTTTGAATAATAATGAGAACTCTGTACCCTTTTCACTCCAGATCATGCTGTGCAGTACCTTCAAGCTCCCCTGATGAACCCTTTTCCTGCTCTGAATACCTTGGGAAACTTGGTGTTCTGGACTATCAAAACCTTTGAAAAATATCTGTGAAAAACAAAAAAAAAGAAAGAATAAAGAATTACTAGAATCAGTGTCATTAAATACATAAAGTTCAGCTGTGGCTTTGATGATCCTGAAGCTCCAATTTTATGGTGTCTTGGGTCACAGAAATACATTAACTTCATCCTTTTCCCTAGGTCTGGAATGGAGGGTGGACCCAGAGAGATCAAAGTAATTAATAACTGATGCTTTCTTTCTGTTCTTCTCCCCCGTGGCAAAACATTCAGTAGGACGAGGCCTAAGAAGAGGAATCACATCAGGTGTGTGCAAATCATCTCCCTCACAACAAAGGGTGGAGGCAGTGTGGTGCTCTGCTGACAGGTTGTGCTCTCAGCCTTCAAAGTTTCTTCAGAAATATGCTCTATGTTTAGATGGAATGTGATGTATCTACATTTTTGGTTGAGTTGATGAGTTTTCCCCCCCTTACTTTCACTTTTGCTAGGTACCTTCTTCTTCAGTAAGACAACTTGGAAAGAATCATTTATTTAATCATTTGTTGCTTGGATACTGAGACTCTTCTTTGACCTAGAGCTGCACTCCTAAATCAATCTTATACAAGTTGAATGAAACTCTAAAGTAGCTTTAGATTAAAAATAACCATAGCATTGCAAAGCCTTAATTTTTTTTCCAAGAATGTCATAAATCTGCCCTTCTGATGTGATTTTCTTCTTTGTTCTTTCTGTGGCACAGTTAACAGTCCTAGCAAGTAAAATACAATGCAGATTATTTTATCAAAACAAATAGTTTTGCTTTTCTTTATAAATAACCATTCTAGTGACTATTTATTTTCTTTTGTGCTCTTAGAGAACACCACAGTCCCTTAGGAATACTGTATACACTTCCCCAAGATTAAAATTTGGATAGCAAAGAAAGACTTCTATTCCATAACCAAGTAATTTGTAAACATTTGAGAATTACTTCTCCTGCTAGAAAAAATATCGAGCAGTTAAATTCTATTTTGTTATATAAGAGTCTTTAAAAGACAGATTTCTCTTTGAGAGAAAAATACTATATGTTGGGAATGCTTTCATATAGAAGCTTAGTATATACTTGTCTATATTATGTAGATAATTGCAATGTTGAGTATTATATTTGTCTGATGGCAGGTTGAAGGTCAATGGCAGCAATGCTTTACATTCACCACTAACTGTCTCTTGCTGGGCAGCTAGAAAATGAAAAGAGAATGAAAAATCTAGAAATTAAAGAACAGGTACTACACATGCATCATCTAACTATACAACCTCATTATTTCCTGGGTTACTTATTAATTTCAGGGTTAAAACCTCAAACACTTTCCAGCTGATTGATGATCTATCTCTACAAATGAAAGGGGTTCCCTTATGGAAAGGAAAAAAAAAGTTTCCATCAAAATGTGCAGAATTTTTCATATCTTTCTTCCATCTTTTCCCCATTCAACAAGACTTTGAAAAACAACATCAGGGGGAAAAGGGCAATTTCTGCCTGGAAAACTGGGAGTTTTACTAACACAGAGTGTATGAATTATAATGTAACTTACAGCACCAGTTAAAAACCTCTGTAATGTGTAAAGGATGTACTTTGCAGAGGACTTCATCTTTAGGTTGGGTAAGTGTAAACATACCATAAAAGGGGATATAGGGCAGTTCTGCTGAAAATTAGTTGTGAATCTTCAGTGCAGATTAGCTTAGTGAATCAGGGCTTTGCCAGGCTGCCCAGATTGTTGTGTGGCCACATCACCTTTCCTCCATAGGTGAGATCTTCCCTCCCATTCCTGGAAAGGCCTGGATTCAGGGCATTCCTTGAAGAGGACCCTTGCCAGCCCACCAAGAAATTACTGGGTAAATAAACATGAAATTTGGGTTTGCTGAAGCATTGGCAGCAAACCACTTTCAGGGTAACCCACCTGGCAGAAATGCCCCCTAAGCAATGGTGAAACAATTGTACAAAGATTGAACTTGAAGCCCAGGTACTAATTTATCCCTTTCAGGGACCATTGCTGACTGGAATTCCATCCACACATTGGCATAAGCAGGTTTAACAGTTTTCAGATGTCCTTATCATGTCGACTGCCTCTGTCTGCCTCTGCCTGCAATCCTTCACTGGGTGAACTGGAAGAAAAACCTTTTCTCTTGATAGGTTATTCCCTGGATTCCCAGAATTAGCCATCTAGTTCTGGTTAAAACCTAGGTCTGGCTTTGATTAATGTTACTCTAATGATCACAACAAAACAACTGGTGAGTGGTGAATCAAGATCACAGGAGATCTGTGTGGAACTTGGTGGTTCACATTTAAAGTCTATTCACCTTTACTGTGCAAAATGATAATGGTGAAAAAGGTATTAGTTTCATCCCTCAAAAAATTTATTTGACTACAGGAAGCATGCAGATCATCTTTGTATTTCAGATATGTTCTTTCCAGTTTCACAAGCAATGAAAGTATTCTTAGCTAAAAAGCTGGCAGAATAATTTTGAGTTTTTCAGTAATGCTAACTATAGACTTTTTTCCTCTCATTCAGAATCTGAAATTTTTGTTCTGGAGAGGCCTTATGTTGTCTTCTCATTTAAAGATTGACAGAGAAGCTGTTATACCTTTGGCAGACTATAATTCATGAGATCAGTATTAATCCAGTTTTTAATAGAGCAATTAGAAGGTCAAATATCAGAGATAGTGTCGTTTCTATTAGCTTGGATTGAGCTGAATATAGAAGCCACGAAAATGAGGAATATTTTATTTTAAAATTTATTAGAACGATGTTGCTGAACAAGTTCCTCCATCTGTGGCCCTCTGCATAAACTATGCTCATAAATTACATGATAGTTTACAAAAATGAAAGCAAACTGCTCTTGTTTGAGTCCCTCATTGTGTCCTGAGAAGTTCAGATTAGTAAATTTGCACTGTGAGTTAAAGCAAATGAATAACATGGTACTTCTCAGTACCATGAGCATACCTTTGAGCATTTTCTAAAGGAAGATTTAGGTTTTTCTGTGTGTTTCTCCTGGTTATTTACAACTTCTTCAGAGAAAATAAGTCAGCTTTTATCATACCAGTGACAACAGGGACTTCTTCGAGGTATAATTGTTGTTGTTCTTCCTCATCAGGGGTTGTTTCCCAGAGTAAGGAAGGTAGTGGAATTTTATGTGCCTCCTGCCATGCAGGAATTGCTCTTATTAATGGCTTTAAGCCATTATAAAGCAAGTAAGCAAGAAAGAAAAACTAAGAGATGCCGACACCTGGGATGCCTCTTGCTATCCAGCTCCCTGGCATGAGCTTTTGCTCTAGTGAAAGTTTGAGAGCAGGCTTGAAAAAAGGAAGTTTTTGATGTGCAAGAGGCTGTAAAGTCTTCCCAGGACTACACCAGGTGACAAAAAGTTTGATCAATTGTGATCATGTGACATGAAAGTTTTACTGATCTCTGATTAATATTTTCACTGTGCTTTATTCAAAGCATTAAATCACTCTTGCCCACGCTTGGGAATACACATTATTATTGTTTCAGATCCTGCTGACTATATAATGCACCACCCAAATATGCTGCAGTTTCACTGAATAAGGTTGACTGAGTCTCAGCTTTATCAAGTCAGTGTTCTGGGAAAAGGAATATTTGCTTAGAAACAACACTGTGTCAGGATTTAGCTGAGGTGCAATTTTGGTTCCATAAGATTTAGAAATTAATTTGGATTAGGAGAAATTGAGACTGTCTTAAAACCTACATTTCATGCCACAACTACTTAGCTCATTTTTATCCATCATGATATATAGGGCATGGCATCCTTTTACACTCTTCATTAACAATAAACAGTTCTGACATAGCTGTTTGTTAAATATATGTACAGCTTAGGAGCTTAGGCAGAATAAAGCCTGATAGGCTTGAAGCAAAACAGGCAATGCAAATTGGTTCCTAGTATTTAAAGCACTTTGCATTTCCAGAATGGGGAGGGACAGCAACTCGACATCAGTGCTGGTAAAAGAAACAGGCACCACTTTGCCAAAGTGGATACAAAATGCCTGGAATAACTGTGACCAGCACTCAGACAGTAATTTCCACCTTTCTGCATCTTTTGGTTACCCTAAGTGCTGCCTCAGGGCTGAAAGCAGCAGGTCCTTGGGGGAGAAACCTGTAATTTGGGTGTTGGGGCTTTTTGTTTAGTTTGTTTTTCTTTGTTTGTTTTATTTGTTTGGGTTTTTTGGTTTTGTTGCTTTTTTTTTTTAGTGACCATAGTGCTTGAAGGAAGAGCAGAGGATATTGTTGCTATTCCATTCCAACAACACACAACATTTGTGGAAATCATCTTTTAGAGACTACAGTCCAGAACGATCTTTATCACTATCATTTGCTATAAAAGATGTTCACATTGTGCTTTTTAAAGGAATTAGTTGGCTGAGGATGTCTTTTGCCGTTCAGTTTTCCTCATAACTTTCATCTTGCTCTGGACATACAGTGTCATATTATTAGAATTAATTCTTACTGGTAGGTTATTTGGTTAGTATTTTAAAATACAGGAAGACAAAAGTGTGCAAGAGTGAGAATAAAAGTAAGAAAATGAAAATAGATTAAATGGGTAAATGCTCAGAATTTGTTTTAACAGGAATACTGACAAAAGGAATACTGACAAAATACAAGACATTTTTCTGGGGAAAGCAGTATGCTCAATAGTGAAAAAAAAATAAATTATGGCTTTAAGACAGCTTTTCAGAGCATGCATCCAGAGATGTGGCTCTGCACAGATGCTGGGAGCAGCAATGAGGATCCACTCTGCACTGAGATGAGCTGAGCTAGGAGTTTTACTACCAGGTTTATAAAATAGAGCTCCCTGACAGAAGGAGGAGCAAAGTAGCTGCTGTTTTGCAAAGTGCAATTGTTTATCTTGATTGCTGCTGGGGCACTGCTGCCAGAGTCTGATTTACAGGCTATGACCAACCTGGGTTTATTTTCTCAGCCATGCAGGTGACTTCTGTGTCAATTGGTCTCTGAGTACATTGTCAGCTTCTACTTTCCCAACTACTAATTAGCTAAAGATCATTAACAAGGAGGGTAAGACCATGAGACAAGATGCCTCTCATGTTCTGGGATAAAAGCTAATTATCTGAGTTCAAGACAAAAAAAAAAAAAAAGTCAAATTCATGATGCAGTTTAAGATAAATGCCCACTACACACAACTCTGGAGCAATTTTCCCATGCTTTAAGACTTTTATTCTATTCTCTAGTCTAAATGATCCTGATTTTTTTTCTATTTGTATGAAATGATTAACTTTACCAGGAGTTTTGTTTTTTTTTTTAACTCCTAGGCTTCAAGATACTGTTTTGTCTGCTTTGGTGTGGTGGCACTTTGGTTTGTGTCATCCACTGTTTTTCTTCCTTGTTTTGTAGCAGCAGAGCTTTGCTGATACATTCTCAGACAAATTAAGTCCCTTTTTACAGAGCTATCGACTGGTCAGTAATTCCTTAAATTAATTTATGCAGTTGATTATTTCTACTCACACAAAGAGGTTAATGGCATCACATAAGTGATTTATTTGCTCTTCCTTTCTGCAGCTCATTTATTATTGTCTCTAGGGAAAAGCTTGTGGATGTGTGGATTTGTAATGTGTGTTAGCACACATTTGGGGAGAACTCACAGCAACAGGCAGGTGTTGGGATCTGTCTTTGGCTCAGGAAATAAAGTAATGAGAAATATTCTGGAGCAACTCACCATTATGTGAGGTCTACACCTTCATTAGCTCTTTGTAAAATTTGCCAGAATGGAGGGGATGGTTTATTTAGATGGTTTTAAGTGAGGCTTAACTGACCTAGTGTCTTAAATTTCACCCTTAAAGAGCAAAAACACAAACCAGATTTTTCAAGAGGCCCAATTTCTTTAGGAACACCTAGAAATGAGATCAGGTTCAAAGATGGGGTTGCCCTGAGAGGCTCCTTCACTGGGGATATTCCAGAACCATCAGGACACAATCCTGTGCCAGGTGCTCTGGGATGGATCTGCTGGAGCAGGGATGAGGGACCAGATAACCCTCTGTGATCCTCTCCAGCCTGACCCACCCTGTGGTTCTGTGATATCTGACGCTGAGAAAATCTGATTTGGTTTGGTTTGTGCTAAGCAGCAATGGACATAATCTGAAAAGGGGAAGATTCTGTTTCAAAAAAAAAGATAAAAGCAACTTCAGTGTAGTCAGCCTGGCAGAGGAGCAGGGGCCCAAGGGGGCTGTCTTGGGAGGTTTTCAAGACATGACTGGTTGTTGTATGATCCTGAGCTGTCAATCTGAATTTAGTGCTAACAGAGTCTGAGCTGGAGGCTGCTCTAGAGATTCCCCTGGCCTCTTACAACTTTAATGACTCTCTGAGTCCATAGGAGTGGACTCACAGCAAATTCTGAATCCAAATATATATTGAAAAGTATACAAATCACTGTGTAGTACTTGTGTAAAATGTGTGTGAATTCAGCCAGTTGGTATTTTTCACCATGGCTGAAAATTTGCAAAAGTAATCTTGATAAAATTTTTGCTGTATTGCCTTTGCCCCTACTATAATATACTGCAATTCCATTTAAATATAACTCTATGTAATTCCATTTAATTCCATTTAAAATTTTCCAGCCATGGTGTCTTGATGGTTGCCTGAACCAGGTGTATATATGCTACACCAAAAGCAAATGATGAAGGAAGAAAGCATAGCTAAACATTCAGTCTGAAAAACACTTTCCAGACCTTTCAGACAGCAAACACTTCACACAGGGGAGGAATGGTCAAGTTTCCAAACTATTTGCTAAACAAAACAGAGGCTAAATTCTTTATGAATGGCATTAATAATTGAATAGCCAGTCAGCTTTAGCTCTAATTTTCTCTCCCTCTGCTGCATAACTGTGCTTACTAAGTCATTTCAGAACACAGGTTCCCAGGTCACCAACTTTTCCCACCCCTGGAAAGCCTCTAAAAGTCAGAGGGGGGTCAGGCACATCTCTTTGGAGGCCAGGTTCATTTCCTAGCTTATGACAAACAACATTCCCTACTTTGCTGCTGGAGAGGAGGGAGTAAGATGGAGTGTAGAGTAGTTGAAAGGGAGAAAAACAAGTGAAGGGAAGGTAAAAATGAAGTGGTATTTGCAAACAAAAACTTCCTCTGTTTTCAGAATTAATCCAAACACAGGAATGACTGAAGTTTTTGATGGGAAAATAGAATGTGAAATGAACAAAAAAAAAGATGGGGCAGTTAAGAGACAAGGGATGGCTGCTATGTGTTTGGATGTAAAAGTAAAACAAAATTAAAGGAAAAAAAAAAGCTCTCAGAAGCTTTCTTTTTGAAAAGAGGACTGTTTTCCAAACAAAAAGGAACCAGGAAACTCTCCATTTCAAAATACAGGTGAACTTTGTGGCAGTTAGAATGAGCCAATAGTTAAATAAAAAGAACATGTACCTGGGTGTGAGTTTTCAGGGGATCTCTGTATTCATAGGAGACTGCAAAAGAAAACACCCCAAGTGCTGCACAAAATAAAAATCAGTATTTGCCAGTGACCAGGAGTTGAGGATCAGGGGAGGAAGGGGAATGTTGCCACTGCTGCCCATGCAGTCAGTGACAGAGACATTTTTCTTGGACACATTGTGCTAGGAATTGGTTGAAGGGAGCTGGAAGCCTCTGAATAACAGAGAAATGTGCCCATTCTTTCCCATTCCGTATATTCTTTCCTGTTCCTTCTAAAACAAGACATTTTTTAGCCTGTTAATCTGTCTGAATACCTGAATGCCACCCCAGGGTTTCTGATTTAGTCAATCTAAGTCAGTCAAGTCTGGCCTTTGTCTGAACTCCTCAGTCATTCCCTTCTTTTTTTTTTTTTTTTTCTCTTGCATTATGGTATAAAAACATTTTACCTGATTTTGTTGCCCTTGATTCCAGGATTCCAGGATATTCCCATTACACATCTTTGTTCCTCTCTCTTTTGTTCCTCTCCAAGCAGCAGGAACACTCAGTGTGCTGAAATGGCAAAATGTTTCCAGCCACAAATTATTATTGCCTGCTCCAGACCTGATACCTGAATTTAAACTAGAGGTTGGCCTTCAGTGCAATAAAATGTTGAGCCAAGGGGAAAATGTGATCTTTTTGCTGGGCCTTGTTTTTTCTATTTCCTCCAAGCCTTTGCTCCCTAGCAAGTGAGATAAATTTAACATCTGAGTGCTTTTATTAATATATAATTGTTTTGCAGTTTGTCAGTAACTTTTACAGATTGCAAACTGTCACTGTGCAGATTTTCAGCCAGCTAGAAGAAGCCTTTTACTGCTTTAGCTCTTTCTCTTTCATCCCTTCTGCAGGAAAAAAAAGGTCCTACTGAGTTCTTACATCTGGTTGTTTGTTTTTTTCCCCTACAATGACAGAAGAAGGTAAGAGGAGGTCTTCAACACATGGACAGTATTCCTTTTCCCTGAAAAATCCAGTTTGAACATTGTTTCTTGGTGGTACTTCTTCCCAATCACTGCAGATGTTCTGCATATTTGCCATGTATGTAAAAAGGAGGTAATAATAAATCCCAACTGTTCTCTTCTCCCTCTATTTATCCACCAAGAAACTTTGGCCATTCATGCATTTGGATTATTTTTGAAACTGGAGGAAGTTTTGGGTTGGAAATACCTCTTCATTTTTACCTTTCCTTTACCTGTTTTTCCCCCTTTCTTTGCTCAGCTGTGCTACACTCCATCCTACTCCCCCCCTGGGCTGTAGTTTACTACAGAAACTCAATTCAATTATGTGAATTATGTAATAAGTGAACTTTTTTGTCTGGGGGCTGCCCAGGGTCTGTTCCCGAAAATTCCATCTGTGCCAAGGAGCCACAGCCAAGCATGGCTGAGCCATTCAGCCACAGGTGGGGCTTTATGGAAGTGAGAACCTCTGGGTGAGTGAAGGAGTGAGGAAAAGCCAGCACAGGGCAGAAGGGGAAGAGCACAAAGGGGCAGGAGCTGCCAAGCAGCCCGAGCTGAGCAGGTGTGCTGCCTCCAGGGAGAAGAGGGAACTGCACAGGAGAGGGCTGAGGGTCAGCTGTCCCTGCAGGGCCCCAGGTGAGCAGGCTGGGGGGACATCAGGCCCTGGGGGGGACAAAAGTGCTGGGGTGTGTTTTGCCTTTGTTAAAACCCATGCTGGTTTTAACTGGCAGTAAATTAAAGTTGCCTCCACCAAGCTGAGCTGGACTCACCTGCAGCACCCTGGGCACGAAAAATCCCTGCAGCTCCCTGGGCCCACAGGCTCTCCCATTCCCTTTCCTTCATCCTGCTGAGGATGACTGGCAGGGATGGATGGATGGATGGAACTTTGTTTTCTCCCCCTCCACAGCCTTAAAGCTGCAATCAGCTGGTGCTAGAGGCTTGTTCTTAGAACATGTCCTGTGGGATGTTCTGTGCTGCTGCCTGGGATTGGGAAGCACTGAAATTGGTGGCCCAACTAAGTGCCTTCACTCCTTTCTTCCCAGAGGCTTGGGACGTGGCAATGTGTGAATACCTTGCCTTGGGAGATGGTCTCTTCATGACACATCACTTGCTCATTAATTGTTTTTCTAGCTAACCTTGGCACCACTCAGATTCAAGAGAGAATCAGAATATAATTCTTATTTTCTACCAGAAGACATGAAATAACAGGCTGCAAACCCTGCAGCTGAATCTGCAGAGAGGGGCTGACAGCAGCAGTATCTCCCACAGAATTGCTGTTGTTGTAACCTATTTAGGAAGTTGGATTTTACATCAGTCATAAATTAAAGCATTTCCAGTAAGTGATGCTTGATACTTCATAAATACTTCATCAATTAAATGCTCCTTCTGATGCCTGCAAGCTCAGATGCTACACTTCACATCATTAAAATCCTCATTTATGACCTTTGCAGCAGATAAGTCATATCCTCTTTCAACTGATGGATTTTATTATTATATCATTATATGTCAAATTACTGTGGGAAGATGTTTGCTTTACATGGTTCAAAGATATGCAGACCAAGAGCTTCCATGAGCTCTGACAAGACGCAACTTCTGTGTATCCTTTATTTTCAGTAATTGAGTGCAGTGTGTGCACAGGACAAGCTTTTATGTGTGGAGCTGTCACAAGGCTGAGAAAAAGATGGAATTAAATAATGCTTAAATATTGTGTGTGCTTGCATTAGAGTGCTTATAAGAACAGGTCAGGTTTTCTTTAGCACCCTAAAGGCCACTGATTTTTCATCTCCAGCATAATAAAAGGCTCAGTGGCTATGAGAAAACAGAAAGTTGTGCAGCTCAAGGCTATGTAGAGTGGCAGCAGACCAGGACTTCTAGAGAAGTCATTAAGGATAAAAGGGGGTGAAGGAAATCCTTCTTGCTGCAAGTAAAGGATCAAGGTAGTTTTGAGAATAATCGGAGTTGCAATGACTTTCAGCAAAAGAATGCCGTGGTTTAATTCCTGTGCACTGTACAGTGGCTTGTGGTTTTTATTTTACATCTTAAGAGAACATGTTATGAGAGTTATTTGCATTTAACGATGCTCCAATTTGTCATTCAAAGCTCACTGAAGTCAGGCTCCCATGAATCTGCTTTACAACAGGTTCCTTTTATGTACACTTCATGGACATGACTAGTATTAAAGGCATCATCAAGTGTCACAAAAATTATGTAGCAGTGCACCTCTGGATGCAACTTTTATTTGCTGTGATTTCTAGTAGCAAACACAGGTTAAAAACTGTGCTGCAGTTGAATTCTGTTTTATTGCAGTAGCCCGTGAATTTGCATGGTACAATCAGCTTGCACAAGCTGAGTTATTTTAATATCACACTTTGCTTTCTAGCGAAGAACAGCAGCCTGGGGTTTGGGAGCTTCAGTGTGAAGGAGAGCAGGGCTGTTCTTTGCTGTCACCATGTGCTGCTCACACACATTGAAGGGAGGTTTCTGACACATCAGAGTGTGGTGTGAGGCAGAAATTCTGCAGGGGTTTCTTCTGAAAGTGCTCTTCTGAAACCATGGACACTCACTGCAAAGGCACAAGAAAATATGCTGTCTTTCCCATGTGTCTTCTACCTAAATAGTCCTTGCCCTTTCTGTCAGGCTCTCTCTTTAATGTTTCCAGATCTGATTTCAGAATGGCACATAGTTTTTTTCTCCTGGCCCTTTAAAAAATGTTATTCCCCACGCAGTGCCCTGAACAGCTGAGTTTGTGTTTGCATCCACCAAATGAGGAACACACTACAGAGGCTGCTGCAGCTGATGAGGCACAGCCCCACTATAGGACTGGCTTCTTCAAATTCACATTAGCAGCTGGATATGAGCTGGCATCATTCCATGGACTTAATAGTTTCATAGATTTTAGGGACAGAAGGGGCCATTATTGCAATCAGCACGCCTTGCTTCCCGTGTAGAATGAACCTCAGAATTTCAGCAGATGATTCCTGTGTCAGGCCTGATGACTTTTACTGGAACTGCAGCATATGCTATAGAAAAATACCTGTTCTTTTTTCAAAGGATCAGGCCATGGGGTATTCTCCATGGTCATTCCACCTAGGTAGTTGTTTTAATGCTTGATACACTTTTCTGATAAAAGATGTATGAGATAAGCAGCTTAAATTTTCAACCCCTCAAGCAATTGTTTTCCATGTGCTTTTGCCAACCAGATAATTATCCAAAGTTTGCTTATGTAGGCAGCCAGGTCAGGTCCAGTCCCTTCTGGCCTTGCACACATTTGATACCAACTAAGAAGCTGACTTGTAGAGTCTTAAGAAATGCTAAATATACACAACGAAGTAAAGCTTATGCCTGTTTAGAAGGCAAGCCCAAAGCCATTAACTGTGTGGGTGGAAACAGGACCTTGATGTGTGGATTGTGTGGATTGATTTCAGCAGAGTGAATTCATCTGAGAGCCTCGTGAGCCTCACACTCCCCTCGACAGCTCATGTACCTTGGTACTGATCCATGGCAGAGACACATGTCAGTCAAGCAGCACAACTCTTCACAAGCTGGTTTGACTGACAAGTCAACCTCCAGCTGGTTTAACTCCAAGCTGCCTTCACCCTGAAAGGGCACTATTACAAAAATGGCATTGAACTGCATGCCCTCTCTGTTCCTGTTTTGTAAATGTCTGCAAAAAGCATCTTGAAGGACTTTGATTCAGGACTGGAGGCTGCAGCATGCAGTTGAAAGACAGCCAGAGCTGAGGGGGACAAGGCTTGTGGCAGAGGGCAGGGTTGTTTCCCAGTGTAAGCTTTGTGAAAAGCAAATTTACTTGCTGGAGGAAGAGAGAGCCTTGGGGACTGGATGGCTTGACAAAAACTAGAGGAGAGTGAATTCATCAAGAAACTTTGGGATTTCTTGCGGCAGATGGCTGGTGGCTCCCAAGGACTCCTGGGGCAGAAGCAGCTCTTTGTGTAAAAAGCTAGAGGGTATCAAATCCCAGAAAGGAAAGGAATGGAGGATGGGAGGCATGAAATGGAGAGGAGCCTGGAGATGGAGCAGCACAGACCAATGTCTGGAGATACGCTAGCTTTTAATTTACTGTTTTATTTAAACAAACTTAAAAAGGATTTTGTTCCCAGCCACAGACAGGGATGCTGTGGTTGCATTCCTCAAGGCTGCCCTTAGCTGCAGCCTAAAGATTCTGGATAAATTAGTCTTTATAATGAAAGCTGCTTGAGTTTTCATTCTCATCGAGGTGGTTTTTTTCATTTTTTTTGTTTTGAATTTGTCAAGAAGTCAAAGGTGCCCATGGTTAAAATCTGCTCCAGTTGCCTATGGATAAATCTGGAGTAAAGTGAGTGATTCAAACTGAGTTAGTGAGGACTTACAGAAAAACAAAAATGAAGGCATAATTAGTTTTTTAAAATAATGCAAATAGAGGGAACAGGTCAGAAATTATGTGGTATGATGAACTGATGGGAGACATTGAGTGTTTTAGGGGTCATGCCACAGCTTCACCATTTTCCTGAGTTCACTGTGTTATTATAGGTGCTAAACAAGACCTGGTGAATTTTGTGAATACCAGTGACAGCTGTGAGGGGCAGAAATGGGTTGCAGAGACAGAATTGAGGTAGTATCCAAACTCCTTGTAGTGATTCATTAAAAGGCTTATAAATACCCATCCTTTTCATAAACTAATTTTTTTTAAATTGTGTTTCTGAATACAAAGTATTCTCTCTAATTTCTCCTACTTATATTTTTTACTACTTTTGGTGATACTGCATTTACAAAAAAACATTCCTCATCTTTTGCCAGATAAAATTATTATTTTATTCTCTCCTTGTTACTTTTGTTAGATGTTGCTTCACTGCTGCTCCATATCCCAGGAGAAGCAGAAAATGTGTTGTGCAGCCACTGTGCATGAATGAAAGCCTGAAGAACTTTGTTCTGGTGACCTTGTGGGTCACAGGAGGGTGACCCAGTAAAGGCAGTACAATGTTTTGTTGTAAAACCTCCAGAACTCTTTTTGGATAAACCCCCTTTTCCCATTTATTCATTTTATTCTCATTGGCACATGGATTATTCTTCAGCTCATGATTTTCAGGCATCTTGAGGGCAAGGCAAGGCGTTTCTGTAATTTTGATTCACTTTATCTAAACCAGGCATTGGTGGGGGACAGGGAATTTGGAACACTCCTTCCTAAGTGAGTGTTGAAAACCTGCTTTAGCTGTTGGGAGGTGTAAACTGCCTCATTTATTGCTTGAATCATACCCTAAAAATACCCACATTTAAACTTGTGATTGTATCAACAGTGCAAAACTGTGCAGCTGTGCCTGCCTGTTTCTGATTAACTTGTTTTAGACAAAATTAAAACCTCTGGATTTTATTCAAGAGAGAAACAAGCTAACTTCTGAAACATGAAGCATTTTAGGATATGGAAATTTCTCCTAGCCAGCCCAGACAGTTTGACGAGGTGTCATCCTAGTGAATCCAGTTTTGTACTCTTTCATGTACCCTGGACAATTAGAATGTATCTGGGGCTTTTTTTCCTGTTTTTTGGGTAAAGAGAAAAGCCTGGTCCAACATGTATTTGGAAGAGAAAAGTTCTTGCAGATAAGTAGAATTATGAACCTGTATGAAAAAAAAAAGTCTTGATGGATTGATTGCAGCTCTCAAAATTAGTGAAGTAGAAGACATTTCTTATAGGTAGTGTCTTTAAGTAGATGTCCAAAGTATTTTTCCTTATTAATAATCATTGAGGAGCTCAGAAAATTATTACAATCATATTATTATCAATCCCCCACTAAAACCTGCAGATTTTTTAATATTCTGGCACTAGCCCATTTTAGGTTTAATCAACAGTTTTTACTCCTCTAAGCCATGATATTAAGGAATATGTCAGTGCTCTGAATTTCAAATATTTTACTAATCACTTTACTTCAATGGCTGGAAAAGCATTTCTAAAATGAAGTTGGGAAATGTGATAGAGAGATTTTAGATTATTTTTAAAAGCTTAAACCTTGCAGGTGATTTTGCTACATTGACTATTTCAGCAGAATATTAGCTGAAGTATTTCCATGCCTTCTTTCAGTATTTACTCATATGTGAACCAAGGATTTTAACTATTAGATTTTCAGTGTTAGATTCTTAAGTTGGACTCAATAATCTTAGAGGACTTTTCCAATCTCATTTGATTCTATGAGTCTAATTCTGTGTTTAGGCTTTGAATTAACTAAACCCATATGACTCAACATTATGTTTCCAACTCCCTTTTCTAACAAGATTTGTATCCACTGTAATGTTTAGTAGATTATCACAGGATAGTAATTAATTTTAGCATGGGAGAGCTCAGTGTATTCAACATAATGAAACAATGCACTAGAGAACAGATGTCCAGTTTTAAAATAATTAGCTCAACAGTAACCTGTACCCCTGTAGGAAAACGTACAGTTTTTGTAAAATGATAAATATTAATGTTTTCCCTAAGGATCTTTTTAAAATATAAATTACTTGTTTTTCCCCTCTTTGGGTAAGTATAGGATAATTTGCATTTATATTATCAAATGAAAATACAATAAAAAGTCAACAAGCTATTGCTGATCAAAAATAGACCTGCAATGTGCACAAGTCAGATAAATCTGCACAAGCTAAAGAAGATTCTGGTCTTCTTGTAGATAGGTTCCCTGGAGATGGACAAAATGACAGTAAAAAAAAGTTCTGTCCCATTCAAGAGAACCCATTAAGCTGACCTGGTTTCAGTGAAGATATTGAAGAGAACCCAGCCCATAAACTACCCACCAATGCTTCCAATTTCACGTTATCTGAATATTTACCATCCATGAAATGGGAAGCTTTATTTTAGAAACAGCAACACACAGTATTGCCAGAGCAAGTCCTAATTTGTGAGTTGGAATGTTACAAGCTTCCACCCTCGAGATTAAAGCTGTGAGCAGCCCCAGCATGCTCAGTCCAGTGAGGGAAAAGGGAAGAAAGGCCAGAAAGGGAAGGGTCTACATTAAACAGATTTTAGACTTTTTCTTAGGAGGATAAATTAAGAAGCTGAATTCCCACTCAGAGTTAGCTGAGACAGTGAACTAATCCCAGGGCATTTCTGAGATGGACTCAGGTGCTGCTGTTTTCTGATCCTCCACATGGGAAGGTTGATTCTGTCCATGGATGGGGAATTGGGATGTGTAAACTGGATTAAAGGACAGGGGAACTCACAGCACCAAATCCTCCTGCAGGAGAGGTTTGAATTTTGTGAGTTTCGTCTGAAAGCACAAAGTGATTTCCCCACCTTTTAAAAGTAGGCTTTTAAAACTACTTTTACTGCCTTAGAATTTGTGTTTCTCAGATTCTGTTCACTGAATTTTCAGATTTCACAAGTCAGGGAGGGAGGGAGAGAGCAAGTAAGGGGAAAGGAAGAGGGGAGCGAAGGGCAAGGTAGTGTTAAGAGGGCAGGAGAAAGGGAGGATGGGTAGGAAAGGGGAGAGGGAAGAAAAGGGAGTGGAAAACAGAGGAAATCAGTATAAAGTACAAAATCACCTGCTTTGAGCAGCTCATTATTGACTTCCTGATGGCATTATTGTTCTGTCAGTACTGGTGTTATGACAGAGGTGCTGTGGCAGCAGCAGTGATTTAGAGAACACTGTGGCCAAGCTCACACTGTTGTTCTACTTATTCATTTCACAGGTGTCTTCTAAATTACTCTACCTTTACTGGTATAGTAGTCTCTGAGGGTTAATTAAGCACAGAGGGTATAAGTGAAAACATTTTGTAATGCAAGAGGTGCATTAGATGCAGGTGAAATAGAACAGGGAACTCAAAACTCATTGATTATTTTGAGCAAAAAGAGACCTGATGTTGCCAATCTCTTGCAAAAATGGATTTGAGTGCTGTTTGGTGCAAGGTTTGAGTAAACCTGCAACCCTTTCTGATTCTGATAAATTATTTACTTGTTGCCTCATAAGTCAGCTCCTCAGTCAGTCACAAAACTGGCACATATGAAGTACTCTTCCTTAAAGCACTGAGATTATATGCATGCTATGGAGTAATGCTACATGTAGGCACTTTATTTAATGGGTTGCCAGGCCCTTCTTTGATTAGAAAACCAGTGTTTTGAGAGAAAAAAGTAGACAATCTTCAATGCATAAGCAGCTTCTGAACTCTGAAAGAGTCCAAAACACAAGCAAGCTGGAAAAGGTGTACGGAGTGGAAGTTTAAAATTCAGCGATTTCAAGGGTCAATAAACTCATAACGGCCTTGCCCAAGCATTGTTTGGAATGCCTGGCTCAGAACTGCTGCCAGAGGAGTCAGAATGAACTGCTTTGTTGTGATACAAACTGGGCTCAATATGCTGACAACGTCCGATCAAAGTGAGCCAGTTCACAGGAAACAGTGAGATTCTCAGGGCACTGAACTCTCTGATACAGCAGGTTCTGTGAAATTTCTTTAGTCAGTCCTGGCAAGAAGGATGTGATGACAATTTGCACTCCTCTTGTCTGCACTCCTCTCTGTACCCTTTGTTCCTGTTAGCACCGAGGTGTCCTGTTGACTGTGAGCCTGCAAAACACATTTCATTTCAGAAAGGGTCCTGTGATATTTATCTGTAGATTCTACCTGTGATTTTAAACAGGAGATGAGAGTAAAATAGAAGTTAAAAATAATTTGATATCTGTAAGTTCTGTTTTCACTGTAGTTCCTCTTTTTCAAGGATATTTACACACTTGGAGGGAAGGACAGATTTTGAATGCCAGAGATGCCAAGCCTCTTTGAAAACACATCCTTTTGGCTCACAGTGGTGCTTCTGAACAAAGTGCATATTCAGAGCTGTGAAGCTGCCAGCAGACAGGTGCTGCTCTTTCCTGTGCTGTGGTTTACCCTTCTGGAATTACCTGTCTCCACTGACTACCCAGAAGGCTGAAATTCCTGGTGTGAAGCACCTCCATTGCATGGGCTTCCTGCCAGGATGACTGGTTTTAGATGCAGCCCTTTCATGACCAAATCTATTTGTCTTGAAAAATTTACTCTACTTATACTGTCACCCTATGATGAGCTGGAAACACCTCTTTACACAGAGCCTCTCTTGATGCCAAGTGTTCTGCCTCATCTGTGTTTATTTTTAAGCTGTTTGCATTGATGTGTGGAAGAGAATACTTACCTTTTTCTGCTTTCCTAGATTACTTTCACTCAAGCCCCTGGGGTTTCTATGAAATCTGACCTCTTCTGCAGAATTGCTGGTATTCTAAGAGATTGAGACTGTGAATTTTAGTTACTGACAGTGGAAATACAGAGGGCTAGAAGCACTTTTTTGGTTTTTTTGGTTGCTCCATCTGTTTGGACTCAAGGATTAAGCAAGGAACAAATGAGAAGAAAATATGCACTAATACATCAGTAGTAGCTTGAAAGTTTTATTGCCAATAAAAAACCACTTAGATAAATAACCTGTTTAGGAGTTCTCAAAGAGTCTGAGTTAGTAATGGAGTGGAAAACTGCATTGCTCCAGGACTTGCTTGGCTTCCATTAGGTAGCTGTTATGTCTTTTCAAGTACAACACAGCAGTGGATACAGAATATTCTTCTGATGCGTATTCCCAGTGTGAAGTAATGTTAATTTTTTAATGGAGAAATTTAATGGAGGTTTCACACGACTGGCATACATTAATGGCATGTGGGGTATCATGTGGCAATGGTCATATTTGAGTCTCAGCTGCTCAGTTATTTTTCCCATTGTCAAATCTGAACATAAGGGTTTTAGTGACTAAGGTTTCATAATCAAAACCAACTTTTTTGGGAGCGTGTACAGACATTTACTGGTGTGTATCACTTCCTGCTTCTGTTTCCAATAATGATTAAGTTTAGTGCTCCCAATTTTGGAGTGGATAGAGACACATAAAAGCAAGTAGTAGGTATTTGCTAAGTCCATTTCATATGGGTGGGGTTAGCCAATGATAAGAACAGTTTATGTAGCATTGAGAAATACAACATTTTCTGTCAATAGTAAATGAAATTATTTCCTCATTTGCTGTTAGCGGAAACATATTATACTCATTTACCAAGGAGGAAATGGAAGGATGGAAAAAGTTAAGGAAGAATTGTTGCTTCTTACTGAAGTACATAGTTTTTGTGCAGAATTCTTCCTCTCACAGCAGGCTTTGTAAGGAAAACACACTCACTGAACCTACACATTTTATTAAAAAGGCACTGAATCTTATCCCCACAGATTACATGCCCAGCACACTATATATTGTTCTAAGCCAAGGCTTTGCTTCAAAGCAAAAATATATTCACTTGGTGTGTTCTCACACAGTGAGGCTGTGTCAGAATGAGCATTGCCTGCCAAAACACAAAGTGCACAGGCTGAATGCTGAGTGAAATCCAATAGAATTTCTCTGTTGGAGGTGAGGAGAATTGGAACCTTGCTGTAGTTTATAGCTTGACCTAGTGATTAAGGTGAAGTTGTGCCATTTTGTCACCATTCTGCTGGTGAGGAACAGCCAGGGGTCTTCCCCAGGTCAGCAATGTCTGGGGGCTGAGCCTGCTCAGCTGCAGGGGAGGGGGAAAAACACACACAGCCTCCAAAGGTTGTCCTGTGAAATCATGGGGAGATCAAGGGAAGTGGCATTGAGAGGACCTCAGGGAGAAAAATCAGAACTGAGCTGAATGGGATTTCCTTCTTCCACATCCTCCTTCCTCATGCCTCTACTGATGCTGTTGTCCTCCCTGGCCACAGCAGGAGGCTCTTCTGCTCACTCTTCCATTTATTTTTTCTTCCCACTCTCATCCTCCTTGTGTAACTTTATCCACTGTTGCCTTTTGGAATGATCACACTACTCACATCTTTATCTAAAACAGTGCCTGGCTTCCACCATTACAGAAACCTTGAATTCTTTTGTCATTCCGTTTTGGCACCCCTATATCCAAGTGCAAGCCAAAATTTTATGAATTTTATGCAGATTGGTTTGTTTGTGATTTGTAGCTGAGGCTCTGCTTTGGCTGGAGAGCTGATACACCTGGGAATATCCACCCCTTCCTCACAGAGCTGGAGGAGTGCAGTGACTCTCTGACTGAAGGACTTCTTCAGAATCCAAAGTTCATTCCTGAGCAATTTAAATAGAGGGAGCAATTGGGAAATTAACTTTTTGGGGCCTGGAGGAACAAGAATGACTCAAGTGAAATCCTCATTAGACTTGTGTGACTGTTTAGCTGGATAGCTATCTTGATGAAAAGGGAAAAATAATAGTTTATTAAGCTGCATAAAATTGCTGTTGCCATTTTTCTGTACACAATTAATTAAATTTGATGAATTATACATCTACAAGTACATCTTAAAGTCGATATTTCAGTACTGCATGTTGGAACTGAATTTGTTCAAGTGTAGCTCTGCTTTATCTCAAATTTTTTTCTCCCATTTTTATGTCTGACCGTCAGACTGAAAATTATTTGCATGGCCTGGCTAGTGGAGATTCAAAATGTAAGCCAATACATGCCAAATGATCTCCTTTAGCAAACAATTTCTACTACATTATATATGACCAAGAGTGTGTTTAATGAAGTGCCTATGACAATAAGTGCAGGGTCAGCTCATGTTTTATGTAACAGAGGATTAAATATTTGCATGAATTGAGCATAAACTTTCTGGAGTTGAAGATTATTTTATGCATTGCATTTATAGGGTTATTTTTGTAAAAGGAAAAGCCACCCAATGCAACCAAAGTGTAACCCAAAATACGTGCAGTGCACTGAGTTCTGCACTAAGGGATGACCCTTTGTGTCCTCTGCTGTTTCCAAAAGATGGCAACATTTTGAACGGGAGAATCAAGTCAATGAGTTAATTAGTTTGCCATCTATTTCTGCCTTTTGTAACCAAAAATATTCTCGACGGCTGAGAAACGAGATGGAAGTTGCACTGCAGAGATTGATAGGTTTTCTTTGTGTGTTTGTGGGCTATAAATAGGCATGGACTACTTCAACTTCTCACCAGGGAATAAAGTTTCATCATTCTGTTCAAGTCAATGAACATTGCACAAAGTGATGACTACATACTATGACATGGTGACTTATTTGTGTTTCTGTCAGCAGTATTTTTTGTCACTCTGGTATTTTAGGATCATGTTTACTTGAAGTTGAAACTGCCATAAGACATAGAAGGTTCTGCAGCGTTCTCTGCCCCCTCCAAATGATCTCTCCATGTTACAAGAAAAGAATGCCAGACTGTCATTCTGAATTGGCCATTAGTCTGGTATGACTTGATAGTAATCAAGAGACTGGGAATTGTTGAGTCTTTCCTGCATTTATTCAGCAAATCCAATGAAAAACGATTGTTTGGGGGTCTGTGTGTCATAGAGGACATGGCCAGCCTGGAAAAAAACTGATTTTCAGTCCCTGCAATAACTGAGATAACAGTTTTTATGGTAGGTCTGCTGTTGCCTGACTTTTTGATTAATGTTTCTCATAATTTCTCTGACACATGCTCCCTGTCACCACCAGTGTACCTGACAGGACGCTGGCTCTGTCCAGCCACAGGAAAATTGCAAGTAGTTCCCTACAAGGATGATGTGGCATAAATCAAAAAATAGATGAAGAAGGCGAGGCAAAGTCAGGTTGTCTTGGAGCAGACACACCTCCCTTGGCTGTGTGAGGACTGAGCCTGCTCTTGTGATTTGCACAAGTGAAGTTACAGCCTTGATTCTGGAAAAGAGGGAGAGATCCATGGAACTGTCAGCATTTCATTAACGAGCTGTGAGAAACGTTCATTATCTGCTCTGTGCTGCTTTGCAGAAACACATCACTCCATGATGGCATGCCTCTGGTGCCTGTGCCATCCACTGGCTGTTGTAAGATTCAGATGAGAAAGTGTTATTTTCCATTTATCAGACTGTGAAGGGAAAGAAAGTCCTGAGCAGGTCTGAGCGATGTTTTCCCTCAGCCCTCTGTGAGAGAAGCTGAAGCCAGAGCTCAGAGAGGGAGTAGTGCCCTCTTCAGTGTTACCAGATGGTTTTCATGCACAATTCACTGTCTCCATCTGAAGTCTATTGTATCATCCATCAGTAGTTGTAGCAGACACTGTTTTTGTCTGAGTTAGAGAGAAGAGCTGGGTATATTAACAGCTTTCACTCTCCCTGAGTATTACTTTTCAAGCTTGCTGAGGAATTTAGAAACTTAATTAGTACTAACTGGAAATAAGTTGCAAGTTTCACCTGACTTCTTGGAAAATCAGAGATTCAATTAGTACTTACACTGGCACAGCTGTAGGATCTATGTTTTATGAAACCAGCATTTAAGGACACGAAATCCTGCAGCTTGTGTGAGGCATTGGTCCTTTCCAGAAGAACCAAAGCTGTGCTGTTCATTACCCACCACTCCAGGGTTTCTGAGCACCCTGACACAATGGGAATCTTTCCCCTGCTTTGCCCCTATGCCAGGACAAACGTCTGTGGATCTGGTTAGCCAAAAGTGACATCAACAAGCAAAACACAGAGATCTCCCATGCAGTATTTACAACCTGTAGCCCAGTGCCCCAAAAAGATTTTTCATTTGTAAATGAAACTCTACAGGAAACATTAGGTAGGGAAAACATCCCTGTGTTACCAGCACTGTTTTTATCACAAATCCTAAATACAGCCCCACGTTAGTTACTGTGAAGGAAATTCACTCCATCCCAGCTAAAACTACTACACGTTGTACCCAGGGCACAAAGCTGTGATAATCAACCTTACTGTTAGCACCTTTTCCACTTTTAATTTGCAGACATTTCTCTCTCTTGGATCTTTTATCAGTTGTTCGACTTTTCAGACATTTTCCCATTTATGAAAAGAAAACTTTCAGAGCCTGACCTCTGCCTTTGTAGATTTTGACTCCCTGGAATGACTCTGCTGCCTTGACTGCAGTGCTTCACTCTGCAAATCTTACTTTGTGTCCTTCTTGCATTTTGTAGCGTGCAAGTTTTTCATTGTTTTATTCCTTAACATGATTTGCTCCCTTAACAAGTGCATTCTACTGCTTGAGAAATGGTCTTGTTCAGTTGCTTGTGGGCTCAATGTGAATTATTGAAGGGCCAAGTTGCATCTGAGGTGAGACTTTGCTTATTGTGAACAAATATATATGGAGGGGTTTTTTGGCTAAAATCAAGTGCTCAGAAGAGAAAACCCTGTTGTGACGCTGCTGACTTTTGCAATAGTTTTGGTAATAAGAGTTTAGCAAATCTCTGGTAATACAATCTGTGGGGTGTACAGATAGGGCTACAAATGCAGTTCCTCAAGTCATTCCAGAAGAAATGGCTCTGGTTACTGGTTTGCCATAATTTCCTCACAATCATTTCCTTGGTTTTTTTGCTTTCAATTTGATAATCTTTCTCAATGTTTCCCTGACCTGGTTTCTGTTACCATAAAATTGTTCAATTTAGCTGGCTGGGTTTTTTTACTTTAATATCTTTCATATTTTCTTGAAATTGTATTAGTAAAAACCATTTAGTAAAAAAAACTCAATGGCAACAAAAAAAATTAGGAAAAAATCCATTAGTAAAAAACAGTTAGTAAAATCACATTTGAAACTGATATTTTCCCCTCTCTTTTATTTGCATTGGTTCTCTCCTAATATTTTTATATGATTGCAGGTTTTTTCCTTGACTTCACCAACATTTCTTGACTTCAGCACAGGTGATCTCTGACTTCTCCAGATTTTCTTTATTGAAAGGACTTCCTAATTTTGCCTGACACTGCATGTTACTGACCATGGGTGAAATGCATGCTATTGCTACATGAATGCTTTTTAACTCACATACTCTTAGTTCTCACAAACAATCAGATGGCTCTTGGCAAGTTTTTCACAAAGAACTTGCAGTAGGTTGATCTGTTTTCTGTAGGCTGATCACTGAGGCTGAATCTTTACAAGTCAGTGTCTCCTGGCTAATTTGCTAAGTGTCATGCTCTGAGGTCAAGGTGAGTTAAAAAATTAAAATTTCCATTCTTTTTTTGGCTGCCTCACTGAAAACTTTTCCAGCTGTGTAACTACACCTTGTGTAGATGAGAAGTTTATAGGGTTGTTGTTGTGTAGTTTGTTATGTCTGTAGAACCACCCCTGGTTTTAACTGGATCACTTTGGTGTTGTTGCTGCCTCAGTCAGTAATGGTCTCTAAAGCTACAATCTTCAGTGTTCAGAATAGCCCTTTGAAAAGTGTGGTGGGGATAAAAAGTTAAAATTAATTAAAACATATTCCTATTATTTTTTCCAGTCACTTTGGTCAATCAGATCCTTGCCCTGTGCTGGTATAAACCTGAAAGTATCAGAAAAAAAGTGCAAGGATCTGCTGCAAAGATCACTGGAAGTAAAGGAAAAAGCTCTCATGATTTAGAATGCACAGCCTTTGGAGTATGCACTGCAATTTTAGTTGGGTTTGAAAGGAGCTGAGCGTGAGGAATCAATGATGGCCTCAATTCCTTGGTGCACTGCCACAGGGCACACAAGTAATTGGCAGCTGATGCTAGTGGTGTAAATGCTTCAGTTCAAGTAATACATGAGAAGTTACTATGGGGGAAATACCTAAGTTCAGAGTGAAATTTGTAAATGTCTTTGTTTGAAGAGGATTATTTTTCTTAGGCAATATGAAGTGCAAACATAAAAAACAGAGAGCAGTGGTAAGATTGGCATGCTCAATGATCAAAATATTCAGTTCCTACAGCTTCAAATTCTTATTGCACTTATATCTTATTGACTCAGTAACCTTTTCATATTTTCCTTGATATTTGATTTAGTGATAAATAATCATTCTTAAAGAACATCTTGGAGTTAACAGCCTGATTTCAATGACATTGTTTGTCTTTATTACTTTCTCTTCCAAGGTTATTTGGCACTCACAGTGCTAAATAGCTAAAGACTTAGAGTTCATGGATAAAGCAAATTCAGGCGATTTGATATTTATCTGCATTTGACCAGGACAGTGATGAGAGTCCACTGTAGAAGAATTTTTTTCCTTTATTCTGGTGTGACCAGAGTCTTTTTTGATGACCTCTAACTGGCTGACAAAAAAAAAAATTGTCATGCATCCTATGATAAGAATGAAGGACAGACCAACTTGACAACAAAGGCTTGAACCTCATGGGAAAGTTAAATGCCTTTTGTTTGAGCCATAAAAGATTACTTTAAAATACAAACATTTATAAAGCAAGAGAGCAAATATTAATTTGTTCTGACTAGATAGTTCTAGATCCCTCAGAATACCTGACAGATTTAACAGAGAGCATTCACTGGAAATTCACTCGAGACCCTCCCAAAGCATCTTTGTTCTAGGATGCCTAGTTTTGTGATCTGTTTCACAAAAATGCTCCTCTCTCTTCACAATTGACCTGACTAAGTCCTGCACACATCAGAAAGAAGTCTCTGTCAGATGCTCGTGACTCAGAGCACGCAACTTTAGGTCATTTTTTAAAAGGCTTTAAACAAAGTGTCTGAAGAGCTTTTCTGCATGTTAATAGCAAAATGCTTGTGTTGTCTCAGTCACCAGGCAGCCCCATGTCTGGTGATGAGGCTCTGCAGATATGCACTGCAGGAGGAGAGGTTTGAGTGCCTGGACACACTGAACACTGCTGATGGTTAGATGGGGAGCAGAGACAGAGAATTCAGCCAGTTCCATTTACATCAGAAATTAGGTGCTGCTAGATCAAGATTTCGTTATCTCTTCCCCCTTTTCACAGTTTAATTTCTGCACCTGTTAGGACTATGGGAGAGAAAAAACTCTGTTCTCCAGTTCTTCAGTGGGATATTTAACACCTTGCCAATGTCATAGCTAGAGTAAGAGCATGTATACAGCTTTCAGAATTTCATTTGTCAGTTTTGCAAGATATTAATCTTTTTCTGGGTCTGTTTTAGTGACAGTTTTTAAGATGGTGGGGTTCTGGTTTGTGTGAACACTTGTTTTTCCCTGTGGTTAAGCCTAAGATGTAAAAGTGGCTGGAAATTCTGAAATTCTGAACTCAAAGCTCTTCTTTTCTGTCTCTTTATTGTTTCTCATGAGACTTTTCAGAGAGATGGGTAATTGAGAGGGATCCACCTTATCTTTTGAAGCTCTCTGCCAGTGGAGGCATCCCATACATACAAAAAATATTTAATTTTAATTGTTCTTTTGAGTTTTATCACGGACTTACCTGTTGCCATGGAAACTTCTGAGCATGCAGAGATTAGGCGGCCCCTGTCCAGAAGCCATTTGTCATATAGTAGCTATATATTTTTAAAAAAAAACCTCAAATAATAAATAATTCAGAACTGACAAGCTACAGCCTGCAGCTAGTGATATGTGTAAGGCTAATTGAGGATGAAGGAGAAAGGAGTTTCTTTATCTTCCTGTGGTAACTCCCTGGTTTTGCACTTTCTTCCTTCAGTCTATTGTGATTTCACGGATGGAACATGTAGATACCACAACTGACTCCCCTTAAGTGAGATTTCCCACTTCCAGCTTTCATTCAGAGATAGGATAATTTCTGTTTAGCTCTCTGGCTACCAGGACATACAACATCACAGAAACAGCCCAAGTTTTGTGTAGCTGTGCTCTGCTAATAGGTCTGTGTTTCCAAAGTGTTAGTTTAGGTGAAAAATCCTGGATGCTTTCCTGAAATTCAGGCTTCATCAATCATAAGCTACCTCTGGGATGACACCAGACCCATCTAGAAGCTGCTGAGCCCAGAGCAATTGAGAATGCAACTCTGGTGCCTGAACACCTCTTTGGCCAAAAAGTGTCTTCCCTGAGGAGCTCCACAGCTTCCTGGATGGTCCAGGCAGGCAGGAGGGATGGAGAGGCAGATCATTTTGCCAGGACTAAGTCGCTACTAGTTTATCCACAGATATTTAGCACATTGATGCCTCTGCTTGAAAACAAAACCCCTGTAATGCAGTACTGAAGGTTTCAGCATTGGTTTGGGCTACATGGAAAATTTTGACCTTTAAAAAATGCTGACTTGACTGGTTGTCACGTGGCTGTTATTGGCCCTTGGACACTGATTGTTTGGTGAATTGTTTGGAAAATACCAGAAGATCTGCAGGTTGTCAACTCAATATTAATAATATCGAATATCCTACTAATATAATAATATCCTTTCCTTCTGGACTAAAGGAATGGGTTAGCACAGAGCTCATAGAGAAGGAAAGATGCACTTCCAGAGAGTAATGAACCAGATTTTTATGAGTTCTGCAATCAAGAAAATAAAAAATGGAGAGCATCTAATCCTCTTTTTAAAAGCTGTTAGTAACTAGTAGTGGTAATACAAATGTAAGGAGCAGGGAAAACACTAGGAGACAATTTTGAAGTACACATTTCATTTCTCTGCAAAATGGAAGTAAATCCAAGTGTGAAATGTATCAAAGATAAAGGCTCAACAGGGAGAATGTAAACCCTATCCTTAAGTTATTGAAGTTTAATCAGCTATATCCATAAAAGACAAACCGAAATAGCAGAGCAAGGAAAAAAAGGCTATTTTGTAATACACTGAAACAGTATAATATGAAGAAAACAAAGTGTATGCTTGCAGTGTGTAACTTACACGTATTAAACAAAAATGTTTAGTTGAACCTGTTCAGAACACTCAAAACTCACTGAATAAGTCCATTAAAACTAAAACAATAAATTCAAGAGCTGAAGGAGAATTAGAGTAAACACATTTAGAAATGCTTAGTAGATTAAGGAATTCTATAAAGGTCGTTCATCTGTGGATGCAACAAAACCTTTTGGTATTGTGCTTCTTTCTCCTGATACAATCACCCATTGTCAGCTGATTCTGTGCAATCATTATTTTGGATTGTTAAATTCACTGTAGCCTTAACTTGTGGCTGTGAGGATTAATATTTGGGCACAGAAAGAACCCTTGAATATCTATGGGTATGAATTCAGCCAGCAGGGTAATAACCAAAGTTTGCATTTGAGTGTTTTACAATCTACAAAGCTAAACATCAGTGGTACAGTTTTATGGCATTTAAGAGAAAGCAGAAAATCACATTCTTCCTCTATTCCAGATCCTTTGAGTTCTGTGTAATCAGTGAGATTGTTTTCCTCATTTAGATGAGGAAACTGAGCTTTGGAAAATGAAGTCTGAAAGAAGTTTAACAACATAGGCACCATCATTGTCGAAATAAAACCTACAGATACCAAGATCTTCTCAGGTCTGGGTACCTGGAGGAATTAGATTCAGATGTCAGAAAGCAGCAGCGATTGGAGTTCAGGTTAGAGAGAGTTTTGAGATAGACCTGTTTAGAACTGACCCAAAAGACTAGAAAGATCTAGATGAAGTGTGGCTTCCACTCTGCTTTGTGAAATAAGGAAGACTCTTTAGTGATGAAATCAGCAGAAAACTAAAATCAATTTCCACCTCAGTTTCCCACTCTGCCTTTAGAAGAGTCAAAAATTAAGGTGTGGGAGCTGTAGTGAACCTTGAGAAGTTCACTGTATTTCAAGAAAGATGGATTTTCCTTCCTTTATGAAGCCTGACTGTGTTTGTGGTTTCCTGACACAGTGTTCTGCTTTATTTATGTGACCAGCAGGTTCCCAGAGTGGTGACAACTTTCTCTCTCATGTAACTGCCATGTTTTGCAGTGTGGTGCTTGCCCTGGACAGGCTCTGTTGCCACCTGAGAGAAGGAAAAAGTGTATTCCCTTTGTAGAGGGTTCTGCTTTGCCCTGTCTCCAGAAAGCAGCAGAGCCCACACTGAAAACATATCGATTGTACACATATTTTCTGTCTTTTGTGGAAAGGAAAGCTGACGAGCTCAAACAGCTATTCCCTGGGAAAACCTCAGAGCACAGTGGTAGCACTTGTGACATCTTCTAAGACAACCTTTTAGAGTATGAAATTTGGCAGAACACACCCCACCCGCCCTGTGTTCCCGCTGGACCTCAGAGATCAGAGGGGAAAGGTGTGGTTGGGCTCCATTTCTGAGAAGTACCAATTCAGTGCTGTCAGTCTGGTCATGTTCAATATGCTATTTCGTGAACAGTGTGACTTATTGATTGTTCTGACAGAGTATGGGTGAGAAATTGCCATGGCATTGGTATCAGAAAGGTAAGTCAGTGCTATCACCACAGAATGTAGCTTATTCCTTAGGCATCCTTAGGAATGCCTTAGGGAGGAGATGGGCACAGCCCTTCAAAGGTCCCAGAATACAAAGGTGGAGTCTCCTCTGACCTCCCTTTCCTTTTAAGCCACATGTCTATTGTTTACTTTCAGAGAGGGAAAAAGGTAAAATTCTAATTGATGTGATTTCATGATCTGGTGGGGTTTGAGTGACTTTATTCACACACATAAAGCATGTGCAGGTTTTATTTCATGCAGAGGGTGTGAAAAGCAATACATATTTTTGAGTTAATGAAGCAAAGTTCAGCTTTTGCTCATGGTTGGGCCCTTCCTTTGGCTTAGCTCCCGTTGGCTGCATTGCTTTAAACAGACCATGACCACTACACCTCTGTGTCACTCCATCCTTTGTTTCCTGCCTCTCTCAGGGCTGCAGCCCAGGCTCCCTCAGTGTCTCTGCTCCTGGGGCTGCAGACAGCTTGTTTCTGGTGAATTATTGCCCATGCAGACACTTCTCCTTGCAGAGCTTTGTCCTTCAGTGTTTCTTTCAGTATTCTCTCAACAACATTCCTGTTGTGAATTTCAGCACCATCTCCTGCATTACTTGCTGAAGGATTGTTTTTTAGATTTTCCCTGTTCGTTTCTGAGCTCATGAGATTCATTTGCCTGTTGCCTTTAGAAACCACTGGGATATTTTTTGTATTATGAATCAATGCCCTCTCCAGTGTACCAGGTTGTCTTCAGAAGAATGTCATCAGAAGTACAGTCATGCCGAAAACAGCACTTCATTCCGTTCTCTTTATGTTGAGTAACCAAAGCACGGCCTGGGGACCATAACTTACATGGGTTTTAAGGGCACAAAAACTCATTTAACATCAGGTCTGCAGTTTGCTCCTTCCTTGGCAAACCAGTTATATGCACGGCGTCTAAGCCATCCCTCTATTTCCTAATTTTTGGCACCAAGATTTGATCACCCATACATGAAGATCTTGGGGTCCAAATAGCTGCGGTGTTGGAGTTCAACACATTGGAGAACAGGTATTTAGCAAAACTCCCCCCCAGCCCCAGCTTCTGTATAAAACACCCTCCAGGTACTTTAATTCAAATATGGTCTGCAAAAGCCTTCATCCTTTATCTCTTTATCCCTCCATCAGTCTGACCTCTGCTGTGCTGCCATATTCCTAACCCTCCTTTGTGCAATATGACTTTGCTGCACTTCTGGGCCCTCCATGGGAACTGTCTCCAGCTCCTAAGAATTTTTGTTCTTTTTGATCATTTTTTTAAAGGTGAAAATACCCTTTTGTTATATTTAAATATTTCGTTATCTTGTGAAGTTGAAACTGGTTATACAGTACCTGATGACATTTTTGCTTCACATTCTGTTCAGGTTTGACAAAATTCCTGTCAATCTGTAATAAACGCAGTTCTATTGTTATGTCTGAGTAAAGTTGCACATAAAGGCACAGGACTGATTAAAGGCAGAATGAAAAAAACCAAAACCACAACCAATTCCTCTAGAATACACGGCCTGGAATATTTGTGCTTCATCAAAATCTCTAATATAAGTTTTTTAATGACCTACACCAGTACTCAACACCACATTGTAGGTCAAAATGTCCCGAGCAGCAGCTGTGAGAACATAAAGATCTTTGCTCTTATCAGGGACAGAGAGAATGGGAGAGCAAAGTGCTCAGGAAAAAGTAATTTGCCAAACTTGATTGCTGATTGCCGAGGTTTTATTTCTTTTCCCCCATTATTCTTCTGAGTGGGACAATCATGTGGTGGTGGCAGATGCCCAGGTATGTTAAACTAGAGCCAAGCTGTAGCTGAGCAAATCATTCTTGCAAAACTTTTGTAACAAAGAAAAGAAGATCAAGTTCTTCAGCACATTGGTACAGAGTTGACCAGGTTGGTTGGTATCACACTGATTTTTCATGTTCTTGTGCTTCTTAGCTCTTGCTTTGGGGAGTTGCTTTTTCTTCCTCTTAAACTGCTGGTGCTTAATTATATCTCTGGAGTTTGTCCCAAGGGTATGCTGGAATATTTCAGATCATCTCTTTAGAGACCCTCTGCTTCCTCCTAGCTACCCAGTCCACTATGGAGTCTATTAATTTTCAAAATAAGGAAAGGGATATAGGAAAAGAACACTAATTAGATGTGAGCCACAGGGCATAAAAGATGACATTCTTCAAGACAGAGGCACTGCTCCTTTGACAGACAAAATTGTTTTATTTCCAGAGCAGCATAATGTCTTTAACACACATGAAACTTGTATCTCTCTTAAGAAAAAAGTTAACACAAGCCAAGAAATCAAAACACTTATGATGATGCACAGGTATCATTTAGCAAACAATGAGAGGCAGGAATGGAAGATAACATGGAGATCTTATCTCTAATATTGCTTAACTCCTGGCTGGCTGAATTTGAACCCTTTGAAAGGTAACCATTAATGCACCTCACCACTGATATTTTGCCACTTTTTCTGAAGCAATGACTCTTCTGTAAAGGAAAATCAGGTGTGGATCTCAAAAGACAGAAGGGCCATGGAGTACTGTACATGGAGTGGATGTTGCATTCACTATGTTTAGATGTGAGGTGTTTGTGGAGATTACTCCAAATCTGTTGTCCTCACAGAGTGACTCATATGAGGTTTAGCCACAAAGGCATTTCATAAGGAAAGACCTGGAAGGAGCTGCTTACTAAGAGGAGAGATTTTAATTTGTTAGGTGAGAGAGTTGTTAATGCATCAAACACAGAAACTGACACCTGGCTTAAAAACAATTGACTCCCTGAAGAAAGTGAAACTAGTTCAGCTGAGAGGAAAAGACAGATTATTTCATGAACAGGAAGGAATGACCAAGGCTTGTAAAGAAAGATCTAGCCTGTTTCAGCCCTGCAGGTCTCCAGAAGACTAGGCAGGTTGTACAGACCAGAATGTGCCATAGGAAACAAAATTTTACCCATTAAAATGAGTATGCAGAGATTCTCTAGCAAAGCATGTGTTAGGAAAAGTGATGAGTCAGTCGGCCAGTGGGGGAGCAATACCACTACTGATTGAATTTAGTCATAAGTAGTTTAAAAGTTCTTTTTCCTCCATTCTTCACTTAAGTTCTCTGTAGCTGCTTCTGTACTGCATGCAATGAAATGTTTTTACTTGCATTTTACTTCGACCTGGCTTGAGCTAAGAACGATTTCACAGTAAACTGCCCAGCACAAGATTCTTCACACAGCAGCAAAGGGAACTTGTGAACCAGGATGGTGGGACTACCTGCCTCCCTCCACATTGCACAGAGTATCCCAGGGTACCAAGAGATATCCCAATAGGAGTGATTTAGCAATGACAGAAGTGGAATGAATGCTAGGAGAGTAAACAACATCTAATGAGCGAGGAAAGCTTTCTGGTATTTAGAAAATCACCTGGTAGCATTAACTTCTGCTAAGATATTTCCACAGTGACATCAAAATCTTGTATAAAAACACCCAGAGGACAGGGATTTTATGTTGAATATTCTGTCTTTTCTCTTTTTTCTTACAGGGACTCAAATGCTGCATAGTGCAGTCCTGCCCTGAGAAGACAGCTGGTGTTGAGGAAAGAAGAGACTGGTAGAACTGACACAGCTCTCTGGTAAGGTCAGGGGCTGATGTGCCTCCAGGGCCTGGGCTTCCTTTGGAGCTTTGTTTTGTGTCTGTGTTGAAATATTTAGAGAGATGGGATAAATGGTGCTTACACTTATAACTTTTCTACTAACAGAGTTTATAGCCTGTGATCTACAGTCAGTTGATGGCTGCTGTTACAGCGGGATATAAAAATTACATCCAGAGTAGTTCAATAGGTGTCTGCCTTGCAGACATTCTGGATGGAGGGGAGAGCCTCAAGCACTGACATATGTGCTCTCACATGGTTGTGAGGGCAAATTAAAGGGCAGATGCCATGCTCTGGAGAGAAATCTGTTGGAAAATGCAAGTGCAAATAGATTTTTGAAACCTAATTATGATTCAGCAAATATTCATACTGGTTGCAGTAGCATGAAAGTCTTTAGATTTAATCAGCGGGCATTAATTCAGAGCCTATTCCTTCTATAACTTGGAAGGTATTAACAGCAGAGGAAGGACAGTCCTTTTTTTGATTACAGAACTCTAGTCAAAAGGACATCAAGATGTTTATGAGAGATGTGTGTAAATTACTGTGGAGCACGAATAAAGTACTGAAGAAGTGGTAGCAATATAGTAAAGTAGTAATGAAGTCTTTAAAGATGCTGCATTTTTTAACATGTTTGAAGGATTTTTACGCTGCCATCTTGGAGGACAGCAGTACCAGAAAGAGCTGAGTGATCAAGGAGGCTTGAGGTGTATGAGACAGTGAGCTGCACTTACTGACACGTGTTCCATGCCCCCTCCTCCCCCCTCCCTATGGAAACTGAGAGCATTTCACCTCTGAATTTTCACTAAATAATTAATTAGACTATGCATATTAGCCTTAGAATAGCCAGCTTTGAATTCCTCTGCACAAGGAGACTTGAAATTGAATCCTTACTGTTCTTTCTTTATCATAGACACATAGTGTATGCCAGGTCAGTAATCTTCTAAACCGGTTAAAACATTTTAATTTTTTGTGCAGGTTGTACAAAATTTTGGGTTTGATTCCTCCACAAGGAAAATTATCTATGTCATGTTGAACATGACTGTAATGAAAATATCATTGAAGTTAGGTTAGGTGTGCCTCCCCTGCATGTATTTTTTAGGTTCACTATCGCTAGTTTGATTTTCTTAAGATTTCCACCAAAAGAGTTCTCAACTTGCATATTAATGGTGTCTGTTTGGAGTCCTCAGTTTGCCTTAACTGTTAGAATGCTGCATTCTTGAGTCAAAATGAAGGCTTAGACTCCCTGTTCCAGTGATCCAGCCTGTCCTTTGTTTCAGCCTCATTTCTTACTGCATCACTGAGTTCTTAAAACACAAGTACAAATGTATGCACCACAGACTAATGTAACGGAACAAAATTATATTACAATAATAGAATCTCTTTAAATCACTGTTTCATTCAGTGAAAGGAAGCTGTGACATGGTACCATCTAATGGTACCTAAAGGGGAACACTTCAAAGGAATCTTCAGTGCATTAATATTGTTTCAGAGCTAGTATGCAGTGAAAAAGAAAAAAAAAAAGGAAAAATATTTCATCTTTTTAGGAAAAAAATCCAACAAATCGTCCCCCCAAATTCAACAGTATTTTCCCTTCCTGATACCTTTACTGTTAACAAAAGATGTAAACTTCGGTGTGAAACACAATTACTTCACCCTCAGTCCCTCAGTTATGTCCATTGTTTCTCCTAGATCTGATTTATTTGCATCATAGATATAAAAATGCTTTAAATTCAGATGTCTGCAATTCATGATTAAAAAAAAAACAGATTTAAGTTTCACAGTTTTACATTTTCAGGTTTTTGATAACCTGAGAAATACAAGTTTGTAATCCTTTAACACTGTGGAAACACTGAAACTTATCATAAAGACTGACTTATTTTACATTCCAACAGCCAGCATACTAATGAGAGAAAAATTCAGCCTGAAGTTGTCCTGATTTTGCAAATAGAATAAGTATTAAAGCTGTTGCTTATAACCGTACTTAGCGTTCTCAATGGTCATGTATTCATTTTAAAATGGACCTATAAATTTCAAATGTATTCGAATGCCATGTCTGAGGTTTATATCACTATTAAATAATCCCCTGAATACAGTACAAACATAGCATCAGACTTCATCAAAAGCTAAGTATCAAAGAAAGGACTAGCAGTTTTTAAGCATCTAGTCCTCAGTCTCAAAGCAGTGACTGTTTTGTTTTTTCTTTCTTCTGGTTAGGGTTTTTCTTGTTTGTTTGTTTGATGGAAGAAATCAAAGGAATACCTCAATCCACTCTAGCAGTAACAAAGGAAAACAAGAGATGTGATTCAGTCGTGTGGCTCTGGGTGACTGCTGGGCAGAGACAGACTCTGGTGTGAAGGACAGAGTCCCTGTCATTTCCATGGACTCTCACTGGTCCTGTGCAAACAAAACTCTTTACTATCCCTCCTCTTGGTGATTCCTGGTATTTTCATTTTGAAATGCCAACAGAAACTTGCAATTAGCCACTGATTTTCTTCAGCTGCAGAAAGACTATTTCATATATAGTTCTGAGCTTCAGCTGGAAGATTCTCTCTGAGCCTTTGATGTGTACCATTAAGTCTTTCAGCTACACCTTAGGTGAACTTATCTAACAGGCTTTCTAATGTATTTCCCAGTGTGGTTTCTATGCCTACAACAAGGTTATTAAATTAGCAAAATTTGAAAATGAGCACAACTGATTTCAAGATGTAATTAGTTGTACCATGACTGATCTTTGAGGAGGCATCTGCAATGCAGTTGCAGCAGAAAAAGGGGGAGAAAGGCAATATGATGTCCAGGAAGAGGTGGTCTGTGTGGAAGGCTTGCAAAGGCAGCTTACAATTGGAACTGGAATAGTGTAGTAGTGATGTCTTTGAGAGGTGACATATTCTTGCTGTAATCCACTCAAGTCTTTGAAATGTGCAGGGTTTTTAATAATTTTTGCAGTGTTTTGCACAGCCCTATAAGTAACTGCAGGTGTGTGTACACTCTGCATCACCACCTCCCGTGGTCCATACAATGCCCAGCACTGCCAAGGGTACCTGCAAACTGTTTGTATGTAAGCTGTAAACTCTGTGCCAGCATTTGTGGGTGTGGCACAAACTTTTCAAAGCAGAAAAGAAGTGGCATAATCACTATTTCAGGCTGGCATAGAGAGCAGGACATGTGCGCGGCTTCTGAAAAGGCTTTTGTTTGGTGGTTTTATTTACTTCTCAAAGATGACTGACTGAGGTGAAGGTGAGGCCACCCCTTCTGCAGTGGCTTTTATAGAGACCCATGAGCAGTTACAGCAATCTCGAGGTCATTGATCAGCTCTGTTGCTACCATTGAAGTACAAGGAAGCAATAATTAAAAAAGTGAGTGGAGAAGGATGATTTCTAGATGCAGTTAATTTATTACTCTTCCATCACCTGCTCTTTATTTAACTGCTACCTGAGGAGGCTCAACATGAAGTTTGTATTTATGTGGTCAGCAAGTTACCCAGTCAGGCTTGGATGGGTACAAGAAAGGCAAAAGGGGTAACTTAAACCCAGAATTCATTCATACATAGTAATTCTTACTTTCACTTACAAGGCCTTTATAACCCATTTTCAAATAAGTGCCAACATGGATATTAAAACTCCAAGTGGAGATTTTAAACAGGAGTGAGGTAGAGGGGTTAGTGTTGTCCTGCTCATATTCCTGGTGGAGAGTCACAAACAGTGGAGGGAAAGTGCACAGACAGGACACCTGTCTGGTGCCTGGACTACACAGTAGGTAGGAGGTTCTGTTCCCTGTTTGACTTGGAAAATCATTCCTACAGTTTACATTTTGCTTCCATACACATTTGTGACCCCATGCTGAGCTAGGTCAGAGAAATCATCAGGTGTAAAAATGAACTTTATTTAAAAAGAAAAAAAAGTGAAAATGTATTGTTAACCCTGTTTTAGCAGATCAGCTGTGCAAATGTTGTGCAGATAAAAGAGGAGAATGGAGAGATGTGGAAAAAATATTTTCAGAAAGTTTGAATCTATGCTGGCTGGAATTGAGTGACCTAGACATAATGTAGTCTATTGCACTTCACATTCAAGCCAGAGAAGATATTTCTGTGCTCTGGTTTTGGATTGGTGGGTAGGATTTAGCCTTGGGCTTCACTGAGTGGTCACACTGAGGACTCAGGTTTAACACCAGCAAGAGGACAGCTTTAGGCAGAGAAGCCTCAGGCTTCTCATTTACGCATTTTAAGAATACATTTTCAGCAAATGTTTCTCTTTTGGTTTTGCCAGCAGTTGAGCAAGTGATTAGGCATTTCACTAAGGAAAACTTAGTTCTGAAAGCTATCACTGCACACAACAGGACCCGCAGTTATATGCTAATAGGACAGCATAATTATTGCTTGTTTGAAATGTAGCACAGAACAAAAAAACCCTTGAGGCTGAATGGCACCTCCGGAGCTCCCTAACCTGGTCAAAAAAGGACCAACCCCAAAGACAGATAAGTTATACTGATCCCTTTTCTTGCTACTTACCTCTTACAAATCTATCACTAAAGAATCACAGAATGTTCTGAGTTGGAAGAGACCCACAAGGAGCATCGAGTCCAATTCTTAAGTGAACAGCCCATACAAGTTAAATTAAGCTCAACTTCTAGTCCCCATAATATCACACACTTTTGCTTCAAGGACCATACACAGCAGGACAAGCCTTCACAGCAGAGGTGTCCAGTGAGCTGAGTGACAAATACATTGTAAAAATATTGAAGGGGATCTCCTGATAGCTGACTTCTGCTGCAGAGAAGTTATAAAAATGCTGAGAGAGAGAGTTTGGGGGGTTCTTTTTGAATTATATCTTTTGCAGTTCTGCTTTTCTTTCTGCTGCAGCACTGCAGCCTGAAGTCCTGCAGGGCAGTCCAATTCAGCAGCCTGTTATTAAAGCTGACTTGAGGTTAAAACTAACTGGAAGTCTTCAGAAACAGTTTTGATGAAAAATGGTATTTTTTGTTTGTTTTGTTTATTTTCTCTTTTTTTTTCCTTTTTTTTTTTTTCCCATTTAACTCCTTTTACAATAAGACCATGGTTTCAATGAGATTTTATTTGGAAGGGCCTCAGAATTTCCCTGGGTGGAGACTGCTGGCCCAACCCCCATGCCTCCTCCTGGCCACAAACAAGCACAATGCCAGTCTCCCATCTCCAAATTCTGCTGAGTTGTCTGATTTTGGGAGGGAAAGGACTGGAAACTGAATCTTTCCTGTCCTGCAAGGACATTGTGTTTGACAGAAGAAAAAAACTCAGACCCGGTCTGTTTTAAATGAGCTTGAGCTTTGACTTTCTTTGTATTTGGGGTATTAGAAGAAAAGGTGTAGTGATTTTGTTTTTGAAGACTTAATGGCATTTTTATTCTAGAAATAGTTGCTATTGCTTTTTTAAATTAAAAACTTTAAGGATCACATATGTATTCTCATGAAGAGTGGTATCTCCTGTCACTTCTTAGTTCCATGGGAAATTGTTGAATTTCCCTTAATCTGAGTTTGTGGGTAGCAGAATAAATTTTGCAGTATTTAGACTCTTTTCTCCTTCAGTCTTTGCTAACATGTGTCTTTCCTGTACACATTTGTACTTCAGCAGATTTCAACAGATTCTTATTTTGAAATCCTATTTCACATCGACTGTGCTTTGTCTGTTCGTTTTACCTTTATCACCTCTCTTGCAGTGCAGGGAATTTTCAGGGATGTCTTGGTCAGTATATTAACACATCCCTTCAAAAGTCTATCTAGTGACAAATCAATTATTGTGTTAAGCATTTCTCTACTGGCTTTCATAGGGACTTCAGTATATAGGATTGATTTGCAGGTTAGAATTTATTCTCTTGGATCCCCTAACAAAGACATCACTAAGTTTTTATTGACAGTCCTACATTAGAATGTATCAAAAAGCCCTCAAGGGAAAACATGTTGAAAATGTTAAATAAGAGGTATTTTACTCACAGTCTGTCTCCAACAGAGATTTCTTAATTACCTTATTTTCTGCAGAACAGCAGGTCTTGGCACTGGTGCTATGAGAACTCTGGTGTGCCCCTGTGAATTTGTGTCAGGATCACAGGAATTAAGGAAGCTGGTCCCTGTCACTATCTTTTTTGTCAGGGAGCTAGTCTGTCATATTTCTGTGGGCTTCTGCTGGTTCTGCAGGACAGCTCAATGAATAACTAAACACATGTGAAAGTTTCTGAGTTGAGAGTATTTCCAATCTTTTCAGTTTCCCTAAATGCCTTTGCTGCCTTAGGGCATTAAGAAACCACTTACAATTCAGTGTCTTCCAGAAATGGTCACGACACACAGGAAGAGGAAGGCTATGGACTGGTGCAAAAATAACATTTCAGTTGTGGTGGGTGTGCTTACAGCTGTGTGCAAGATGCAGTGACTTCATGTGGAATGACAAAATACTGCTCACTGGTGAAAATCTGTGGCGGGTTGGCCCTGGCTGGATCAGAGGTGCCCACCAGAGCCACTACCCTATCAAGTTCCCTCCTCAGCTGCACTGGGGAGAGAAAATACCACAAGAGGCTTGTGGGTCAAGATGAGGGCAAGGAGAGATCACTCACCAATCACCTCATGGGCAAAACAGATTCAGCTTGGGGAATTTATAACCAACCACATCAGAGCAGGATAATGAGAAGTAGAACCAAATCTTAAAAGACTCTCCCACCACTTCCTGCCTTCTTCCCAGGCTTGGGCATTTTGTTCCCAATTTCTCTACATTCATCACCCTCAGCAGCCACAGGGGGACAGGGAAAGGGGGTTATGCTTAGTTCATTCTATGTTCACAGTTGATAATGTGCAGTTTTTTCTCCTTTCTCAGGTGCTTCCTTCCTCTGGGGTCATCACACCAACACACCCACGCAGCATAAATCAAGTGTGCCAAGAGGTGAACTGAACTTGTACTTCTACTTTTACGTAAGTTTTATACCAATGCTTGTTTTTCTTTTAAATAGAACACAGAGAGTTACTCTTGTAATAGATAACAGCCCTTAGTGAAAGACACATCCCTTAGTGAAAGACACACCTTTGACATTTATTATTTGTTATGATAACAGTGTTATGTTAACAGTGATCTCAGATAACTGTCTGAGATCTGTCAGGGGTGTGACAATATTTCTGCTAGTTTCCACTAGGCCATTGGCTGTAGGAGCAGAACATCATCATCTCTCTCTGGGAAATGGTTTTCCCACTGCTGAAAGCCAACCACAAAGGCATTGTACATTAAATTCAAAATGCTAACTCAACATTAAATGCTCGACTCTAGTTGAGCAGAGATAAATACAAGTTCAAGAGCACCACTGCTGTAGTTTGTTTACTGCCTTGCTTAAGCGGAATATACTTAAATCCTGTGCTTTATAGGGGTTTACATAAGTAATGTGCAAACATGTCTCTGAGGTTTAGAGATACAGCACCAGGACTGAAGCTAAGTTCGTATTTTCTCAGGGCTTGCTCACAGAAGGTTTGGGTCTACCCTATGTAATCTAGATTACTTCAAGAAGTCAAAACAGGAGCTTTCAGGGCAGAGTGACATATATTTAAGATTTCCAGGCACAGAATACTTAGGGTCATTTCCCAAGAGAAAATTGCTGCCTGTTGCGGTTTAGAGGATGTTGCAGCAGACTTTACCCTAGAGCTTCTCTACCCAGCCCAGTTCAGCGCCTCAGTGCTCCAAACCCTCTGTCCCAGGGCTGGACACTGCGCTCTCACCGGCCGGGGAGCCATAAGGCTAGCTCTGGTCCGTCTGCTTCCACAACCGGCAGTGATAAAGGAGGCGAGGAGGGTCTGTGCGTTGTGTCCATGGAAGATGTTTATTCGCATGGTGCAGCAGAGGCCAACGACCTCCCCGAGGCAGAGATGCCTCGAGGGCGAAGGCCTCACATGCACAGCCACATGTGGAGCATAAACACACGTGGAGCATAGACAGCAAGATGGCGGAGGGTAAGGGGTTTTATAGGGAAACAGAGAGGGGCAGGGACAGCACACAGGCCCAGTGACCTCTGGGTACAGGGGAGGTACAGGGGCGGAGTTAGGGTACAGGAACCAATAGGGGAAACCCGAGGGAGTGGCCAGGGCCACGTGGGGTTAGGGTACAGGAACCAATAGGGAAAACTGGGGGCGTGGCTAGGACTATGTGGAGTAGGGAAGGCAGGACAATAGGTGACAAGTACGGTCGTTAAGAAAGGGGTGTGGGGAACTTGCAGCCATTATCACAATATTTCCCCAATTTTACTAAATTAAAGAGGGAAAGGCTTTTCCTAAAAACATTCATAGCAAATTTTTAAACAACAGGAAAATGGTAAAATAACATAATGTAAAGCAATAACAAAATTAGTTTTGCTGTGAGTATGGGGAAAACGATGATGCGGTTGGTTGATTTTGATGTTGGAGTTTAGTACAGGTTGAATTTTCGGACTGCAGTCATGTTTGTAGTCTGTTTTTCTTTTGCTGGGGCTGCTAAGATGAAGGCAGGGTTTGCAGCAGCAACGGGGTTGTCACCGAAGTCTTTCTCAGCTTAGGAGAGGGAGAAATCTTTGGATGCAGCGCAGCTCCACTGGGTGACACACAGCTCTTCCCTGCTGTGGCTCTGCCGGGTTTGGAACAGTTTCACTAGGCCCCAGCATGGCTGGACGGCAGCACAGCTTCAGGGACTGCTCTGGTGCAGCTCCACCGGGCTCCGGGGGCAGTGTCTGCCGCGGGGAGCTAGAGGTGCAGCTCCACCGGCTCTTTCGAGCTTGCCGCGGGCATCTGGAGGTGCTGCTCCGCTCCCAGCCAGGCCATAGCTGCTTCTGGCTGAGAGGGAACACCTGAGAGGATGGGAGGAGGGGCCCGCACCGAAGGGAAACACTCAGATGGGGAAGGATCTGTAACTGAAGGGAGCGCCCACTGACGCGGGGGGAGGGGCTACAACGGAACACGAGGGATGCAGGGGGCGGGGCTTCGGCAAGCCCGGGAAAATTTCAAGGGGAAGACGACAACATGGCGTGCCTGATCATGTGGCCGGCGCCATATTGGAAAACATGTGGAGTCAGCTCGGCTGAGGTTTGGGGCACAGGAAAGGAGGTTAGCAGGGATCTCGAGTTAGAATGGCTAGTTCTAACCCGGGAAAGGGACAGGAGAGGCTGAAAAGCGTACGATCAGCTCTCTCCTGAGGGACAGAGGGGGAGCACGAGCTGGTGGAGGAGGGGGTGCTACTAACACATGGCCAGCACCATGTTGGGGGATACATGCAGGGGAAGGTGCTTATTAGGGAGAGAACAAGGGTTTTTCACTGCCAGATAACTAAATAAAACAAAACACAGATTAGTTTACTTTATCTCTCGCGTGCAAAAACTTCCTACACAACAGCTGATTCCCCATTCCTTATAAAATATGTCTAATTTTATAAGAAAAACTTCTCTCAAAATGGGGGCACAAAACTTAGGTCTCCCCTTGTTAGAAGTGGGTTTTTTCTTGTCGAGATTTTGCATGGAGCGCGACTCCCTTCACCTCGACAAGGCACCACCTCTAACCCTCCACCCACACCGAGGCAAAAAGAACAAACTAAAAAGAAAAAAGGGATCCCCGTACTAAGCCGACCAGGCCTTCACTGGCTCCCCTCCCAAGGGGTTTTCCAGAGGGCTTACTAAGCACAGAGAATCAAAATAAAAAGCACTCGGGATGGTTTACCGCCGTTCAGCCGACCTCCTTGAAAAGCGTGACTTTTTTCCAGAGGCTACCGGCCGCCCCTTCGGTCTTCTCGCCTAGTGCAAGCTTCTCGTCGGGGAAATGGCTTCCCAAATGCGACTACTCCCCTGCCGCAGTTGCGGCTGCAGGGGGACGCTTTCCAGGGTGGCTTCTGCCCCACTTGGGCGCCATTTGTTGCGGTTTAGAGGATGTTGCAGCAGACTTTACCCTAGAGCTTCTCTACCCAGCCCAGTTCAGCGCCTCAGTGCTCCAAACCCTCTGTCCCAGGGCTGGACACTGCGCTATCACCGGCCGGGGAGGCATAAGGCTAGCTCTGGTTCGTCTGCTTCCACAACCGGCGGTGATAAAGGAGGCGAGGAGGGTCTGTGCGTTGTGTCCATGGAAGATGTTTATTCGCATGGTGCAGCAGAGGCCAACGACCTCCCCGAGGCAGAGGTGCCTCGAGGGCGAAGGCCTCACATGCTCAGCCACATGTGGAGCATAAACACACGTGGAGCATAGACAGCAAGATGGGAGAGGGTAAGGGGTTTTATAGGGAAACAGAGAGGAGCAGGGACAGCACACAGGCCCAGTGACCTCTGGGTACAGGGGAGGTACAGGGGCGGAGTTAGGAGTACAGGAACCAATAGGGGAAACCCGAGGGAGTGGCCAGGACCACGTGGGGTTAGGGTACAGGAACCAATAGGGAAAACTGGGGGCGTGGCTAGGACTATGTGGAGTAGGGAAGGCAGGACAATAGGGGACAAGTACGGTCGTTAAGAAAGGGGTGTGAAGAACTTGCAGCCATTATCCCAATAGCTGCCCAAACAAAGCTTTGGACAGGCTCTGATTTGGCAGTTTGACAGATGATTTAATGCTGGTAAAATGTCTTCCCTGATCCCAGCAGGGCTCTTACTGTGCCTCAAACATACCCTTAAATTCTGTATCATATTGTGTGTTATTAGGGCTAATAATTGTACTAGAAATCATAAAACTATCAGCTTGGTCACAAGAGTAAGTAGGAAAGAACCTCCTTTGATGAGTACTTCTGCTTAAGAAGCAAAGTTAGTGAAAAATTAGCTATTTCTGGCAATTATTTTCCCAAGTACAACTCTCGTCCAATATCTAGATATATGCTATGTAACTCCCATTAAGACTAGCAACTTTTGCCAACCATTAATGCACAGAACTTTCCCTGTCCCTGATGCTCATCTCAAAAGCACTCCTCCATGAAAGAGAACACCGTAACATACCATTGTTTCACATTGCAGGCCTGTGGTTTAGCCCAAAACGTTTAAATTATTGCTGTTTTGAAGAGTGGACTTGCCATTAGCTCCAGTCACCTGCAAGAGCTTTTCAGTATGCTTCACTACACTGCCAAATCAAGAAACACTGATCTCAACCTCTCACCCTACTAAACATGCATGCTTACCCCTGCTAAAATGTCACACTCTTCCCCCACCCTCACGCTGGTTATTTGGAATTAAAATTGAGTGAAACAGACAGGTGAGGCTTCTCCCTGTGCTGGCTGGTTGCCATTGGCATCTCCCAGTGCCATCACTCCTGTTTCGCCACCCTGGCTGCTTGGGACAGCCGAGTGAAGGTGAACTGTGCCCCCCGGGTGGTCTCTGGCGGGGTGACAGGGCTCAGGGAGCCGGGAGGGTGTCCTTCTTCCAGGGGCCTGGCCATCAGGGAGCTGGGAGGGTGTCCTCCTCCTGGGGCAGCCAGTGACCATGGGCTTTCCCTCCCCGCAGCCTGCCACACCAGCGAGGCCGAGCGGCTCCCGTTGCTCAGCTGTCCCCAGCCCGCCGACACCAGCAGCATGGCCACGGGGCCAGAGTGGAGCTGCCCCATCTGCCGCGAAGCCTCGGGCGACATCGCCTACGTGGGCTCCTGCCTGCACAAGTTCTGCCGGGGCTGCATCCTGCGCTGGGCCAGGAAGAACGCGTCGTGCCCGCTGTGCAGGCAGGTCGTGCACACCATCATCTACCCGGCTCCGCCCGACCAGGCCTTCGTGGAGATGGTTGTGCCGCAGCCCTTCATGCCCCGCAGCGCCGGGCTGAGGGAGCTGCCGAGCGCCGTGGGGCCGCAGCCCCAGCGCCGAGTGGCGGGCTTCCCCGCCGAGATGTGGGCGCTCTTCTTCCGCAACTGCGCCGAGATCCTGCGCCCGCTGGAGCTGTGGCTGAGCGAGGTGCTGTGCGGGGCCTGCTGGTGGGACGTGGCCATCGCGCAGGACAGGATCGTGGCCAGCCTGTGCCGCTACGGGCTGAACGAGGCGGCCTTGGTGCGGGAGCTGCAGCCCTTCCTGCAGGAGCAGACGGCCGCCTTCGTGCGGCAGCTCACCAAGGTGGCCGCTGACCAGTGCGGCGAGCTGGCCCTGCGCTGCATCGAGCCGGCTCCCCGCACTGCTGAGGGCCACCAGGGCATCCCCGCGCCCAGCCCCGCCGCCGCCGCCGTCTCTCCTAGCACCAGCGGCGCGCTGGAGGAGCCGGGGCCGGCGCCGGCCGAGCCCGCGGGAGCTGAGGCGGCGGGGCCCGGGCAGGGCAGCGGCTGTGCCGCCGGGCCCTCGGGCCAGCCGGGGCGGCGCAGGGCCGGCGGGCCGCGGGGAGGCTCGGCTGCCTTCAAGAAGGCGTGCCGCCGGCAGAACTAGGGTGCTGCAGCAGCAGCAGGAGAAGCGGGGCCGGGACAGCAGCTGGGGTGGGCTTAACAGTAAAGAAATGTTAAAAAAAAACCCAAACAAAACCAAGAAAACCCCAGCCAAACAAACAAACAAAAAAAAATACAACTTAAAAAACCATGTGAAAACCTTGAAAAAAACCCTTGAGTCTCTCGCTGCAAGCCCTGCATGTGGCATTGCCATCGCTGTCACCAGAAGGCCTCCTCCTCCTCCTTCTCCTGGTGCTGTGCACACCTTCCTTCCCCCTGTGTCTGCTGTAACTTCCACGCTGTCTGCCATAGCTTGAAGCCCCAGTCCGTCTGTCAGAGTGTATTTCTCACAGTTTCTCACAATCGAGAGATTGTACTGTTTCAGCTATTGCCACCTCAAGTCTTACTTCCAGTGTGTCTCTGCGATTTTAGCAAATCAATGAATTCCAGACAAACAGAATTTTCCATTGTACTGCTGTTCAACTTCAGCTGTGTGAAAAACGAGGTTCAGTCTCCTGTTAGGATTTAAAAGGTTTAATACAAGACAAAAGGGGACAGATAAAAGCAAAAGGTCAGCACTGGGTGCTTTGATTTTCAGCCAAAAAAGCACACCTGGTATGGACAGAGACACCCTTTACATACTCTTCAGCCTAATGCATATTCATAAACAGTTATTCATATTTTTCTCCAAAGTATTTTGCATGTTCTGGGAACTGATCTGCCTCCCCAGAGCACGCACAGTCTTCTTTAATCGATTCTGTTATCATTCCCAGATTGTGGTTCCTGCAGACAGCAGGTGCTGATAGTTGGAGTGTCAGAGGCAGGGTCCATTCGTGGGATGTTATCCAGTTCAAGCAGATAGTTTAAGCATTCTAATAAAACTATAACAGCTATTTTACTACTATTAAACTCAGCTAGTAGTAGAAAGAAAGACCTTAGTCATCATTACACAGCAGTTTTTCACAAACATGCTACCTCTATAAGAAAAGAATTACAACAATACACATAGTATCCATTGTGATATTTGTGAAAAGCCAACATCATGGCATGTATTTATCGCAGCTGTGTTTGATGATATTCTGTGATAATGATCAAAACTTTTAACTGTATTTTAAAATCTAGATTTTTCTCCTTTTAAATATTTTCCATTAATTCTTTGTGTAGACATCCTGTAAATGTGAAGACTAAACTCCTTCTGTGATAATGATCAAGACATTTAGCTGTATTTTAAAATTTAGATTTTTCTCATTTTAAATATTTTCCATTCATTCTTTATGTAGACATGCTGTAAATGTGAAGACCAAATTCCTTCTATCAAGAGATGAACATATTGTTAATACTCCAGCAAGAGGTCTTTCATATTTTTCTCACTTAAATTAGAAGTCTCTGTGACAAATACTTGAAATGTAGATTTTATTCAATAAAATAGCAATAATTCTGGAAAAAAAAGGTCGTGTTGGAAATATCTCACTTTTTTGGATACAACTAAGTGGGGACAAAGTCTTCGAAGCAAAAGAAAACTGTTTATTTGTAAAGAGTCAGCTGAGTCAGGTGTGTATCTCTTCCCTGAGAGGCAAACATACACAACCTTTGTCAAAATGGGAACCTTTTGTACCCTTTTTCTGCCTGAAGGGTCCCTGTCCTCTTTCACATGGGATGGGTACTCAGGAATTTCCACTCTCTCCCAACTGCCTATTCTTCTGTCCCCTCCCCTCTCAGCCTTCTTCCTTTTTTTTGCCATGTCTTCAACCCTGCCCATCTCCCAGTTCTCAACAACAGATTAAACAAAACATCCAAACCATAGACAACAACAAATGGGAAACACAACCAACAACTTCCATTCTTTTACTCCATAATTTTTTGGGGTGAAGCAAAATGTTATTTCATCTCTCACAGTCATGAGTCTTTGTTTGCCTGTAGGTGAACTGATCAAAGAAAAATTGTTTCTCTCAGCCTGTTTTCCCTGAATCACTGCACCTCTATCCTGCTCCCAGCTTTCATCAGCTGCAACTTGTACGTGCCAGCCTCAGACTGCTCAAATCAGAGGCAAAATACCCAATACTTCAGCAGTGGAGGGCTGCACCCACAGTCAGTGAAATCATTCTCTTGGACAAAATTAAGAAGTCACAGAAGTGTTCACGGGTCTCCAGCTTTACATTAAAAAATACTCAGAATTTCAGTCGTAACTTTTTGTTTCATTTCTGCTCTTTTTACCACAAGTTCACACGTAGAATTTCATACTCCTTTTTTGGTACTGTAAAGCTTTAGCATCATTCATGGGTGTCTTGCTTGCACTACTGAGAGTTACTTAAACAATTTTCTTAATTGGGTCTTTCTTTAATAAATACATCTTGCATTAGCACACTTGAATGGTAGCAATAACAGAGCAATTGTAATAAAACTGCATTTCTATATAAATTCCCATTTTCCCTTCTAGATACGTTGAACATCTGTTTCGGGTTTTATTACTTTGGTTTCCATTCTCTGTCCTCCTGTTAAGGAATAAAGCATTTACCAGATTTTCTTGTCTGAAAAGTGAAAGACTCTGTGGTCTCATTGACTTGAGTAAGAGTGGAAGCCACTGTCTGCTGCTCCCTTCCTACTTTTCAGTGGAATCACTGGACAGAATTCCCCAGGCTTTGAGAGGTACTCACCATCCAGCCATTCCCTACAATGGTGATGACATTTGAGGTGCTGGGAACATTTGAAAATTATGATTTTCTACTCAACCTGTGTTTTACTGAACTTAACACCTTTGCTTCACATTGGTGGTGAGATGGGTAGATCATCTGCCTACAGCAGGTTGTAAAGTTGATACGTCTTTCCATTGCTTGTGTCTCTCTCCTGTATGCAATTATGATATCATTTTTCTTTCCTGCCTCCGTAAATAATGTTTTTTTTCTTTTTCTATTATTCTTAAGGCATGCTGGCTCTTGTTATTTTAGAGGGATTCTGTTAAATTGTCAGAGAGCTTTTTTCCTGTACCCAGACACTTGATCCCAATTCCACTTTCAGCTTGGACATGTCCTCTGGTTTTTCCTCTGCAGAGTAGCTGTGGGATGAGCTGAATTATGTTGGTCTGGTGCTCGTGCCAGTCCCTGCAAGCTCCGCTTAAAACCACATTAGCTCCTTGAGCACAGAAAACCTGTGTGTAGCTGGTCAGTAGTTGTAACATAGGAGTTAAAAATCTCCTTTTTCAGTCTGATGGAAATGAAGGTATTGATGCCTTAAGAAAGACCTGTGTGAACCAACTCTCCTTATGTGAGGTTGACTTTGTAATATTAGTATTCTCAGTGATTTTCAGGCTCTTTAAATGGTAAATTATTATATAAATAGTTTTGCTGCAATTCCAGGACAGTACAGGACCATGCTTAAAGCTATTAGATCTAAATTCCCCACACCTTGCTCTTTCTACTGTCTCCCTCCCTCACACCAAATAGTTAAAGAATTCACAAGCAATTGCATTTTTGCTGCTTCTGAGTACTGGGAGGTGTGTGGAGGTCTTGATGACAAATGTGAGGCTGTTTCAAAGAGATTAATCAGAATAAAGTAAGTTTCAGAAGCAGAACACTTCCAAAGAGAACACACCTGATACGAGGAGTGAGATGTCAGAAATGGATACAGCAAATTATAACATATTGAAGTTCATGAGATGAAATGAGTGATGAAATTAGTAAATTTCCTCCATTACCCTATTTAGGAAGGATACATCTAAGTAAAAAATAGCCTGCCAAGTCACAGTAATGTAAAAATGTAAATGGCTTTCATCAGGGATGTGTGTCATTTTATGCCAAATTAGACACGTGAGCAGTAAGTAGGGCAGGGGCAGATTAACAGAACAGGCAGAGAAAGCAGGTCCAGCCTTCCTTTTTTGATGTGGTAGAAAAAAAAGTCAAATTGGAAGGCACATATTGCATGTGATAGCTGGTGAAAATTATAATACAATCACACATATGCTGCAAAAGAGAAATACAGCCACAAATAATTAAGTCACCTAATTGCTTCTTAAAAATTGTATTTTGATGGCACTACTTTGACGAATTTCAACCCTGCAAGAAAGAAGAAATGGCGTAGAGTTGAAAGGAAGAATTGATTCTGATTTTCTGACAAGGGGGCTTTCCACAGCAGCACCCCAAGCACCTTCTGACAATGGCAGGGGTGGATGATACCTGCTTGTGAGTTGTCTGTGGTGAACAGAAGTTTGAATGGGAATTGTTTGGGAATGTTCTAATTAAGAACAGTAATGTGCTGTGAAGGAGAAAATTCTGCAAGAAAATAGCCCATTAAAGAGACAACTGGAACAAACATAAACCAATGGGAAATATGAGGAACCGGCTGTATGCAGTTACATTTTGCCTTCAGGTCTGTGCCTTTATAAAAATTGCAGTGTTTTTTTCTTATTTGTAAAGAATGTGTGAAGAAAGCAAAAGGATTTGCTTGACTGTAGGTTGGGCAATTTTTTCTGTGAAGGTAATTCGTAGTATTTTACCTATTACTGGTTAAGTGGGTAAATGGGAGTCCTGTGGCAAGGCTACAACAATAAGGCAGAGGGGTCTTTTTCCTCTCCTTAGACCTTAGCAACCAAACAAGTTGCTTCAGGCTTTACCACTTCCTTTGCCTCATTTTTGAGCTGCACAAAGGGTGTGAAGGCATTGCTGCTGAGAGTCAGCTCAAGGATAGGTATTCTCTTAATGTGCTTCTCCCACAATGGTCTGAGGAAGGAGTTTTCATCCAGCCAAGTTTGTTAAACTTTAGAGAGCATGGAGAGGTCTTTGAAATGGAAGAAGTTCCAATAGCCTGGCAAATGAGTGTTGTTATTGCTACACTGCTGGTGGCCAAGACCTTATAATAAGGCAGAACTAGTTGTGGTTCTTTTATGGAAAAGAAGAGGGTGCAGGAAAAACAGGGTTGCACAGTGACATGCCATTTTCAGTCTTTTGATGAAGAGGAGGTTTCTAAACCACATCAGGTTTCTAACACAGGATTCTAAATCCTTTCATTTTCACCTTCCAGGGGCCTGTGCATGCCCCTGCAAATGAGAAAGGGGAGTGAGGGGCAGAGCTCCTTGGTTAGCAGGTTACCTGAAGTTCCCTTGGACAGAGCTCATGGAAATTATTCCATTACTGAAAGCTAATGACAGCCCTTTGGTGCTGTGCTAGATTCTGCCACAGAAGTGAAGGGGTCAGGCTGCCTGTCCACTACTGAAATGTGATGACTCTTCGGGAGTGATGCTGCTGATGCAGTCTGTTCCTAAAAGCACAGAGGTGTGCTGTGGGCTGAGGCTGCGGGTCTGTAGGGTGCATGTACAGATACTGTGTGAGGTTTCCGTCATCAAATGGGGCAGAAGATTCCATATGCTTTGCTTAGAAAGTTCCTGACATGCAGCTCAGCATCTGCACTGCACTCCCAACTTGATGAACTGGGTCTAATGGCCTGTGATTTAATTTTAGTGCAGATTAAATATTGACAACCCAGAAGTGTTGCTTTCTGTTGACACCTTGATAAATGTTTATGGCTCGATGTGTGGAATGTGAGATCAGCCGCATGTGTCTTCCTTAACATTACTTTGGAAGCGGAAAATAAAGTCTTGCGAAGAAGATTGTGGTGAACAGGATATCAGCGTGAATGTTGCCACATTGTGCTAATTAGATGCTGAAATTGCAATGGTTTTTGTGATACATATCATGTCATTAATTTGTATGCTTTTCAAAGATTTTGCGGAACAGATACGCTGCTGAGGTTAAACCATTAACACAAAATGCAAAACAAAGTGTCTTGCTCTATTTCTCATTTCACAGTATTGAAATCTAATCAGGCACTTTTGCAAAACACTGGGGAAAAAAGAATCTCAGATGCATTGTGCTGGATTAGATGGCAAATCCAGCCCTCGGCATGAGGATGTGGACTCATGGTGTTAATCAGCATCCTAGTAATTGCAATGATGTTATGTAGATGGTTATATCGATATTAAATGCAGCCAAGGGTTCAGGGATCAAATTCCCATAGGAGGAATGATGACACAGAAACAAAACCATGCTGGAGTAAAATGTCTTGAGAGCTATTCCCTAGCCTGCAGAAAAGGGAGAAAGATAATTTGATTTGGGTAATCAGTTTTTTGCATATTCCTGGGAGTGTTGGAAAATGTGTGTGATTCCTGCTTTGAAGACAGACTGTGAAGAAATTACAGAAGGAGGGGAACATCCATGTTCTCCTCAAAGGCAGCTACTTTGATCTGACACCAACTGTTACCTTTAATACCAGACCTTGTGCTTCAGTGACAGCTGCAATGACGATATCATTCTGGAAAGCATGAATGTCTTAAAATGAAATCTGCAGTTTAAATTTTGGGTTGAGTTACATATAGAATATTTCACAATATTTTACTCTGCATGTATGTGAGTATGTTTTCACCATCTGTGTGTTAGGACCTCTCTGCATTTTCCTTATCCCTGAAATTGAGCACTTCTGTTCTCTGACCTGCAGCTTTGCCTTAGGTCATGGTGCCAAAAGCCTCTTTCAAAGATCCAACCTTTAAGCATTATGTTATATGCTGTTCTTCAGAGATTTCTGTGTTTGCTCCATAAAATAGTACCATTCCCATGTGAGATCTTTTGCACTGACAAATCTTACTCAGATGCAGTGTAAACATCTCCAGGAAAGTGTGTTATCTTCCCACAATTGCCCTCAGATGCTCATCAGCATCCCTGCTTGTTCTTAGCCATGCGTGGATCATGTAATTGATTCACACCATATGTTCAATTATATCGCCTTTGGTGGTTTATTTCTTTTTTTTCCAAAGTTGTTTCACAGAGATAATAATTTTCTTAGCTTTTCGTTAGGCAGCAGTCACTGTACGCCCAAAAGGTAGCTTTGCAAAACCTTCAGTCTGTCACCTTCAGTGAAACACCTAGAGTTCCCTGAGATGTTGTGGCAGTCCAGATTTTGACAAGTTACTTTGCGTTTCTCAGAGATGGTTCTTTTTTATTTTTTTGTAATTTCTGCATCCCTGACTAATTTGCCACATCCATGACTACAAACAGTCCAGACTTGGAACAAAACTTAAGCCAGTTAATGACAACGCTGCCAAATACAAATGCTGTGTTTCATCACAGCTCCAATTTGCAGCAGATACTTCAATGGATGTGTTTATAAACTTCAGTGTGATCCAAACCACTGTTTTTTGGGATGACTTGGGCAGCTGCACTATCCAGGCTGCTCAGCATTCAGCCTCTGGGTAGCTGCTGCTGTTGAAGCTGGAGTCACAAGCTCCTGCACCAGGGCAGAGTCCATTAGAATGTGCACCATGAACAACACTCCTTCCCAAGGAGACTGCCTTTTTTTCTCCAGCAACAAGTAGTTATTCATTGTAACAGCTGACATTTTTCCAGGTTTAATGAAATGAATATGCTCACTAGTCCTAATCTGCATGTGGAGACAATTTCAGTTGATGGTTGCCATGTGGTGGTGGCTAAGAGCTTTCTAGTTCAAGGGCTGCCCTTTTTTTTTAATTCAGTAGACTTTGGGCTGTGCCTGTGAAAGCTTCTTCTCGAGTACAGGATGTGTAGGGTGAGTATTGGCAAAACTTTCTGCATTTGCTCCACTGGAGATGTTCCATCAGTGACGATCATCATTGCTTCTAGTAACATCTGCCAATGCTTCATTCCTGTCTGCCCAAACACTTGGGCAGTGCCACAGTGGAAAAGAGCAGAGGAAAGAAGGTTTATATGCTGTATGGCTGGGTTTGATGGCAAGAAACAAGATCTTTTTGCACCAGACCCTGAGATCCCAGAGGAGAGTCCCCTTGCTCAGCACACTGAGACAGAGCAAAGGGGAAAAATGCTTCCATGAGGGAGTTCTGATGGGGTTTCTCTGCATGGTAGGCAGGGAGTGTCTTCAGAAAAGAGGTCTCAATCTTGTTTAATTTCCCCCAAAACTGCGAGTTTGGAGAAAGGACCATTTCTACTTGTTCCAAATAAGGCGGATGTTCAGTGCTCTTCATCATTTGTGCACCAAATGTTCCAGTGAGGCTCCACCTCAGGAAGGAAAAATCTCCTTTGCTGTGCCCATGAGGAGCTGAGACACAGCAGAGTGCTGGGGCAGGAGCTGGGTGGGGTGCTGCACTTTTCCTTCAACTTCATTGCTGCCCAGAGCTGCTGAATCTCACATCCAATGGTGCCTCATTCTGAAAACTGTGGAGAGTAGCATGTCCTTGAGGACTCTGCCATTTCCAGAGAAAAGAGCTGCGACAGAGATGGTTATTTCAGTGCTGGTGATGCTTAATGCCAACTGTTCAAAATATGCTGCTGGAAACCCCACAGTTCCAAAAAGCTGTGTTTTTTAAGTGGTGCGTTTTTAATGCTGTGAAAGTGCATTCCCATGGAGTGGGAAGACCAAGGATAAGAGGAAACAAGTGAGGAATAATATCAGTTTGGGCTTGCAAAGCTGAGGTAACACAAGTGTTACTTGGTGCACATCATCATGGGAGATGAGTACAGACCTGCTCCTGCTCATCTGTCTGTGCACAGTGAGCAGGAGCAGTGGAACGTAGTCAGTATAATTGACTTACGACATACTGATGTGGAGAGAAAACAGAGCATTTAATCCATTGAGATTCTCCATTTGCTGCTTTGTGAAGAAGGACACAGTTGCAAAGCTAAGACACCCAAGAAGTAAAAGCTTGCAATAAAAAATTAGCTTTAAAAAGATGCATTGCTGATTGCTAGGAAAAAAGCATTCAAGGTTGCATGTCCAGCTAGGCTGCCCTAGTCTGGGAGAAAAAGAAAAGTATGATCTGCTTCTTTTATTTATTTATTTATCTTTAAAGTAATTAGGTCTAATAAAAAATAAAACTTTTGCTCCTCAGTGGCGTTTGTCAACAACAAAAAACACATGCAGCCAAAATGTTTGGACCAGCTCCACATGAATCTATCTCTTTACTATTATTGGGCTTTTGAACTTAGAGTGCAATTTCTGATGTCTTATTTCAGAGTTATCAGCTGAAAATAGCTTTTGCTGAACTGATTTCCTGACATGAGATGTTATGAAGGAATTACTTCTAACTGATGCTTGAAGCTACAAAATACAGTGTTTACTGAAATGTCATCATCTGCTTTATGTTTTGAGAACAGTAACCTTTTTTTGAACTGCCAGTTTCACTGTATTTCTAGTTCGTGCTCGTTTCAAAACATTTGGAGAGAAAAAAAAGAAGAAAGGCATATATGCACCAAGGAACAGATCTGATGAGATTGCCCAGGAGATTTCTGCTTAAAAGTACTGTTTTTATAGCATGACAAGCGTCTCGGGCATATGATGACAGGCACAAATGAACACGTTACTCGTGATTTCTGAGCTGAACAAAGTGAATAACCTAGTGGAGGTCAGTGACAATGATGGATGGATCTGCTCAGGACTGTCACAGATTCATTGCAGTTCTGTCATCTTTGTCTCTTCAGAGGGCCTTCAATCAATAAATGAACAGTGGTAGAATGCACTAGAATTGGGAGCAGGAGCAGTTAACAGAAATTCATGCTCTTCCTGTTGGGCCAGAAAATTAACTGTGCAGATAAATGGCTCTTTTTTGTTCCCTTCTACCAACATGTTGATATCACACACTCTCCTCCCATGATTTGTGTCCTGTTTTGGGCTGCATGATAAAGGGTGCACAATGAGAGCAGTGCTGTGGTTTCTGAAGAGCTTTCCCTGTAATGGTTCACCCTGGACAAATGTTTAATTCATATACAGTCAATGGTGCTGTTTCACCCAGAGTTTGTAGCACAACGGAAATGGCTGTAAAATAAACTGAGAGTGTACCTACCAAAAACAGCTACACGGCTTAGGTCTCAGGGTATTTAAATTTATTTCCTTTCAAGTGCATTTGTAATTTAGCTCTGGACTGAACACAGTCATGGCTGTAGGGTGGGATGCTGGGGCTTTCCCTGCGTGAAAGGTCCAATCTGTAGATGTAAGAGCATCTGAAGCAGGGAAAACCTGAGCTATCAGGTTGTGTGACACTGAAGGGAGACCTCATCACAGTCTACAACTTCCTCATGAAGGGAAGCTGAGGGCCAGCACTGATCTCTGCTCTGTGGTGACGGGTGACCAGAATGGAAATGGTTGTAGCTGTGTCAGAAGAGGTTTAGGTTGGATATCAGAAAAAGATTCTTCCCCCAGAGGGTGGTGGGGCACTGAACAGGCTCCCCAGGGAATGGTCATGGCCCCAAGGCTGCCAGAGCTCCAGGAGTGTTTGGACAGTGCTCTCAGGCACAGAGTGGGATTGTTGAGGTGTCCTGGGCAGGGCCAGGAGTTGGGCTGGATGATTCCTGTGGATCCCTTCCAATTCAGGATGTTATTCTGTGATTTTCCAGACGTCTGCCTCCATGCAAAAGAAGTCCAGGCACAAAGCCCAGACTGGCCTGTTGGTGGGCATACACTGTTAGATAGATTTAGAAACAGGCTATAAATTTAGGCTTACAGGCTTACCAGACCCGCATTTTCTTTGGGCTTTGTATTTTCTTTCCTGTCAGGCTAGTTTTGAGGTAAAGCTCTAAATTTACAAATCCTTTTTTCTCAGAGGAGGAATGCCATGTTGACAAAGTGCTGGCCTCTCACAGGAGAGGTCTGATTCATGCAGATCTCTAAGCTACTCTGGAGTTTACAGAATGAGGAGACAATGGTGTTGCTCTGTCAGGCTGTCCCAGGAGGTGATGTTCTGCCTCCTTGACCAGAAATATGACACAGGCATTTGAAATGTGTCTGGCTTGGTCAGTCCCTTTATCTGTACTCCATACTGGTTTTATTTCCATCTGCATGGAAAGAGAGGGGGAACGGGATCCAAAGGTGGGAAGCACACCCCAATGAATGAACTCTCCTAAGGAGCAGTGTAGATGATCTCCAGAGGTCTCTTTTAGTACTTCCAATCATCTGGACTTCCTGCTTCTTTGGACTTTTGGGTCTTTAGTGTGTGAAACAGATGAAGCAACACTGGATCCAGTGCTACAGAGGGGAAGGTCTGCAGGCTTGTCTGTTTATTTGGTAACTCTTCTTTGGCCTGCAGTGAAGTGGTGAGGTGGGATGGAAGTTTTACATCGCTTTTTGTTGATAAGCAGAACTTTAAAGTTTCTGCCGGAAAAAAAATACAAACAGACAGCTCCTTATTGAGCCTTATGGAAGGCTGTGTAACTAGTTGCATTCTTGATTCTAGATAAAAAATAGCACCTTCACAAACTGCAGTTGTGAAAGAGAAGGCATCCAGTGAGGCTCCTTACTGTTATCCAGAAACAGCAGTCCCACAAACTTTCTGGGTAATTACATCTTACCTTGCTCCTTAATTTCTCTCCTAGACCTCCCTTATTCCAGTTTTAGTTCCTGATTTCCAGTACTCTTCAAGAGAGCTTATTACTTCCTCATGAGAAACTACCTCCTGTGGATTGGAAGACTTGCAATCTCTCTCTACACAAAACTACAGCTGCTTCTTCATCCCTCCCTCAGAAACTGCATTTTGCAGAGCAGTCTGTGTTCTGTATTTCTATCAGTAGATTCACCATCTCCAGTGAGAAGAGGGTTGGTCTGATCTTTAACAGTACTGGGTGGAAGAGAAGCTTCAGCTATCTCACAAGTTCTCATTCTACCCTGTCCAATTAGGAAATGTATCACTGACCTCAGGATCCTGCTTTGCTGACTGTTGTTATATTTTATTCTTCTATTTACCATTATAGGAAGAAAACCTTTCATTTAACATGTAGGGTGATTAAAATAATAAGGGACTGCCACAGAGATAAAGAAAATTTTCTGATATATCACTTATAGGAGCTCTGCAATCCTTTTAACAGACAATACACAGACTGCAAAATGGTTGCAGTAATCCTCTTCCTGGCACTATAACCTTGAACTAGAATCAGGAATTCTTCTCTTCCCAGATTTTTAGGTGTGGTGGACTCCACCTCCAAAATGAGAGTGTGAAAAAAACCCCTAATTCTACACCCAGTCACAGAAGAGTAGATTTGGTTAAAAAAAAAAAATAAAAATGCTCAATCATTCTTCCTCTTCCTCTTCCTCTTCCTCTTCCTCTTCCTCTTCCTCTTCCTCTTCCTCTTCCTCTTCCTCTTCCTCTTCCTCTTCCTCTTCCTCTTCCTCTTCCTCTTCCTCTTCCTCCCCTTCTTTCTTCTTTCTCTTCTGGTGCACTGCTGCTAAGTTTTCATAGGACATCCTTTATAAGGTGTAATTCAATTAATTCTGTTGAAACAGGAATGATTGTTATCAAGGTGGGGAGTATCTCAGTATCTGCTATATCTGTAAGTGAGCCTATATGTCATTTATCAGCTATAGAGTATCTGTTTTATGAGTTCACATCTCTTATATGTAAATTACAAAAATGTCCCCCAAGGGAAACTGAGAGAGGTGCTTAAAAATTTGGTCCTGATTGTCAGTCTTCTGTCACTTCACCTTGGAAAAGGGTAGAGTCAGTCATGGTGCAGTTCAGAAATCAGAGTGACAGTGGAAGAACTGAATCTTAAACATGGTCTACTTCCTGAGAGTCACTTTATAAATTGAACATTTGAAGTGTTTTCAGAACAATGCACTTGATGAAAATTGTTTGTGGTCATTCTGAGCAATCAGGTAAATTCTTTTTGCCTAAAGAAGAAAGCAGAAGCAGTGAAATTAGTACTTGGAGGAGGAAATGCCATGTAAACCTCATTATAATCCAGAATATTTTATTGAAGAGTGATATTTTAAAAAGCTGTAGTAGCTAGATGTGGCTCCTTGAGTCTGAGATTTAGCACTTGTTTCTTTCCAGTTAATAGTTTCTGGATGTGGTTAAATCTTACCCTTGGTGGCACTATGGGATGTAAACCTGGACGTGTTACAGAAAGTAAAGTCTGACACTTTTTTCCCCCATTCAACATCTCTTTTTTCTACAGGCTGATGCAGGGAAAACAGAGGTGCCAGAAACATATTATGTATTTCTCTCTTGGCAATCATTATTTGTGTGCATTTGGTCCTTGTTTTACGGTGGGCAATATTCATCTTTTCAAGTGGTATTTGCAGTTGCCACATTTCTTCCCCCTCTCTTCCCAGTAATCCGGCAAAATTCTCCGCTAGCCTACTCTGGTCCCACTGGCTGAGCTCACACAGGAGCTGCAGTGACAATTCCTCTTCCCTCGCACAACAGACAGCACTCATTCCCCATCCCAGGCTCAGGAATTTGCTCACACTCTCTTTCACTGGTGCTACATTAAAAGCTTGCAGTCTGATGGTGTTGCCACCCGTGATTTTGCTGTGTATCTGTGTGACACGAGGTGATAAATGGCAGTAGCTCATGGCTGAACCTCTTCCACCTCCTGCACAGAGGTTACTTGCTTTGCCATTAATAACAGGAGATGGCTGGGGTGAAATTAATCGCTGGAATTCAGATTTTCTGAACCATGCTGCAGCCCACGTGCTGCTCCTGAAGTGTTTTGTGACGGGCTGGGTCCTTCAAATGAGCAGCTTCAAACGCGCTTTGTAGCTTTTCACACTTCTTAATTTTAATCCTACTTCTGCTTCCTGGTTATGACCTTCTGATCTTCTATGATGTCTTCCTGATGACATTTGATACCAATCTAAGTAGAAAATGCAGGTGTTGGATGCAGCATTGTGGTTACCCGGAGCATAATCTTCTAATTCTACAGGTTTGCCAATCAGATTCATTTTTGGGTTTCTTAATGATCTTAGCAACATTTTCGTCACCCAAGTCAATGTTTACTTTCTGTGTAAGTGGAAAGTGTACATGTAGTTCCAGTTTTTGCACCAGAAATTCCAAGCAAATTCATTATCCTGTGTCTTAACGTGTTGATACGTGTTTAGCACTCTGTCCAAGAAAATTAATGCAGGGCTGTGTAATTAGTTGTATCAGAAGTGAAAATGAGTTAAAGCCTCATCTTCTCCTAATGAAGTCTGTGGCAAAACTGCCGCTGAGTTCAGGGGGAAAAAAATTACTGGCAAAAAGCAGATTTAGAAAAATGCTAATCAGCTTGTTAGTGTGCCTAGTTAGACATACTGAAAGGTGGCAGTTAGATGTAAAACTCTGCAGCTCCTGAACTGTCCTTTCAGATTGCCTGCCAAGAGCATTTTGTGCAGTTAATTTTCACTGATAGTTGAGGAAATAGAGTTTAGTAGAAAGTCTGTAAAATTACTGGAGTCTTATTTATGTAAGACAATGTGTCTAGTTGAAATAAACATAAATTTGAACTTACAGGCAATTATACTTCTGTCCCTCTGAAGTCCAACTTGTGAGCTATATTATTGTAATGATTGCATCACATTAAACACACGATAATATTAACGTATTGTACATGGAAGATCCACTCTTATTTTCTAGTAAAATTCACAAGGAGGTGGAGAGAACTAGGGGAGATTGAGACAGAGGAAGAGGACGGTGATTAGTTAATGGTCATGAATCACTGGACTTAATTTTCAGTGTATTGAATTTCTTTTAATATTAAAGAATGAGAAAATGTATTTTTTTCTGTGATAGCAGAAGTATTTTTTCCATACATATGTCAAATGCATGGGCTACATGGATGTTCACTTTTATTACTCAGTTATAGTGAATATATTGGTTTTTTTATGCACAAGTATAATATTTAGTGGGCAGCTCTGTGGCTTTATCAAACTGTGGAATATTAATCCCATGGTATGTCTTTGTAGAAATTTAATGCCTCAATATTTTTGTGATTTTTGTTTAGTACAGCAACAGATAAATTAAGAAGAAAGTTATAGGAATAGTAAAAATAAATGAAATCGCTTTCAAGAGATCACATCAGTCACAGTGATAATAAAGTGAGGAAGATAAAATTATTGGCAAGCAGAATGAAGCAGAATCAATACAAAACACACAAATTCATAAACTAAGAGCATAGCACTTTGCCATAAATCAAGGGGGAAACCAGTATTTTACAAAATTCAAGGCTGTTACTCACAGAGGGCAAAAGCATTTTTTTCCTCATTAAGGATAACATATTTCTCCTCGAAAAGCTCCATTAAAGGAACTAACCAATCTTCTGTGCAAGGAGCAATCTAGCAGGAGCATCAGCCTCCAAACATGGTCTGTGACTGCTAAACTCAGCAGCAAAGAGGCAAAAATCACTGCTGAGGCTCAGCCTTGTGAAAGGAACAGATGGTGCTGGCCCAGGGTACAAAGAGCTGGGGATAAATGGGGATAATCAATTTGTTGCTGATGAGCAGAGGGCTTGGGAAATAGATCAGAGATGTCACTTGCACTCTGGAAACCTCATGCACACATGGAATAAGTGATGAGAAGGGAGGAAAATGTGTCCTGGGTGGGCTTGGCAGGTGCTGCTGGACTGGGGGATCTCAGAGGGCTTTTCCAGCCCTGATGGCTCTGGGATTCTGCAAGGAGCTGGTGGCACACAGCCTATGCTGCTGGCTGCAGAGCACACAGCAGCTGGCAGGATGGAGTTTTGTAGGCAAGATTCAGCCCACTGCAGCTGACATGAGAAGTGCCTGCCTGGGTGGAAAAAATTGGCAGAAAGGGTTATTTGCTTCAGGGTCCTGCACATGAAAGCAATTCCCAGTGTAGTGCCTGGAAGGTGAGGAACCCTTTGTTTCTCTGTTCATCAATTTTGTTTCTTTTCCTACTCCTCTATTACTTGTCTAGAGCTTTTCCAGGGAGTTCCCTGGGTACCATTTCTGTGTGGCACAGTCACAGCATCAGGGGGGATTTTGTAGGATGCAATTTTCAAAAGCATTTGCTGTTGGCCTAATCTTGTCCTCACTGATACCTCTGAGAATTTTACCACTGACTTCCAAATAAGAAGGAATCTGGCTGCTTAAATTCTGCCTGTTTTCCTCTCCTTTGCAATCATCACTGCCTTAATGGGTAAGTAGATTTGCTCATGAAAACTGTTTTAGCAGATGAAATCTTCACCTTTCTGAAGATTTTAATTGGAGCCACATTTTGTGTTTTGCACAGAACTGAGTAATTTGCTTCTTTCCATCTCTTTGTGAGTAGCATTGAGGAAAAAACCCAACTCATCCCTCAGCTTTATCTTTGCTAATTGCTCAGGTGTCTTTTTGGCAGGTGTCCTCAAGCAGATATTTCACAGGACTGAGGCTGTGGCAAAAGGATGCCTATTACTAGCTAAAAGACTACTTTCAGAAAAAGCGATTTCGTGTGTTTATTTTAGAGTTTCTCTAAGATTTAAGAGTTGAAGGAGCTGGAATTTTTTTGTTTGAAGGAAATCCAAAGGTCCTGTTGAAAAGGCAAGTGTTTTTTGACCCTTACAGGTGGTATGGATTCTGGCTTCTCTTACTGTTAATCCTGCTTAAGCCTGGAAATAAGAGTAACATTTATGAGATATCCATAAGTGTCTGTGCTGTCCAAACCTGCCTGTTACATTTGGAACAAAAATTTATTTCTGTGAGTCTTGATTAATTTAAGGATTTAAGGTTCCAGAAGAAAATGTTACTTTCCTGAATTGGCACTGTCAAATTAGACCAAGAAGATTATTCAAATTACTTCAGTGTCCTAGTTTTTGGATACCTTTCTAGTGAATAAACTTGGAGTTTCAGAGCCTTTGGAATTACGTGGTCTACAAAGGCCTTAATTATAATTATTCAATGCAAAATATCTGTAGTCTGGATCTGTCTAATCAGACATCTTTCTTTCCATAATCTCCTGTATCATTCCATGGGTTTCCTAAGTGCCTTTATTCAGGGGTTGTATACAACCCCTGAATGAATCTGCAAGTCTTTTATTATTACTTTCTATTATTGCTTAGTCAAATATATGTTTAAACTATGGATACTTCTGAGAATTAAATTAATAGTGATTTAAGTGTAGGAAGGGATCATTAATTAGCACTCTTCCAGGGATCCTCTGATCATCTCCTCCTAATTTCTTTTTTGCTTAAACATAGGTTGGACATTTTATTAATTCAAAGATGTGCAGAACTGGAACACATTTACCTAGTCCTCCTGTACAATTAACCTTTGATAGGCCTGTTCTAATTGCCCATTTAATGTCTTTGCTATATGCAGAATTGTGTAACTCCTTTCTCCAGGGAGGGAGCTAGAAACACCACAGAGATATTGATCAGAGTCAAAGTAGATATGAAATTTCAGAAGCCTTAAGAAAAAAATGAAAATCTCATTTTCTTATGCTTATAGGCTTTTATTGTTTTATGTCAATTTATTTTAAAAAATATTCTAATGATAAACAGAGAGAAAACTGACTAAACTTGATTAGTCATTCAACTCTTCTCTTTCAATTGGGTGACTGATATTCTAATAATGTAATGTTTTACACTTGGATTATGGAAAATACATAACAATGATATATTAATTGAAGACACACAAAACCATTAAGAGTCCTTGGTTTGAGCAAGCTGTTTCCCTAGAACAGAACTTTCATTTATAACAAACCCTAGGAAAAAGATTAACTACTGCATTCATTATTTTTCTGTCACCTTCTAGACCTCAAAAGAAGGATAGAGTTTTAGAGTTCATAAAATAATAGAATAGTTTGAATTGGAAGAGAATTTAAAAGGTCATCTACTTACAAACCCCCTGCTCTGGGTCAGGACACATGCCACTATCCCAGGTTGTTCAAGCCCTGTCCATCCTGGCATTGGACACTTCCAGGGATCCAGGGGCAGCCACAGCTTCTCTGGGCACCCTGTGCCAGAGCCTCATCACCCTCCTGTCAAGGATTTCATTGTCAGATGCTTTGCACCAGTCCAGGCAGACCATGTCAGAAGCTCTTCCCTCATCCACCACTCATGGAAAGGCACCACATTGGTCAGGTTTGCCCTCGGTGAGGCTGTGCTGGCTGTCCCTGTGCCTTAGCATAGTTCCCAGGAGGATCTGCTCCATGATCTTGCTGGGCACACAGCAGAGACTGACAGGTCTGTAGTTCCCTGCATCCTCCTTATCCCTCTTTTTACAAGTGGGGGTTGTGTTTTCCTTTTTCCAGTCGGTGAGAAGTTCACTCAACTGCCACAACTTTTCAAATGTGATGGAGAGTGGCTTAGCCACTTCATCTGCCAGTTCCCTCAGGATCACATCAGCTCCATAGAGGTTCTGGAACCTGATCTTTTCCTGCAGTGGAAGGTTCATTCTCCCAGTCCCTGCCTCCTGTGGCTTGGGTGGTGTGGCTGGAGACCTTGCTGGTGAAGACTGACACAAAAAAGTCATGGAGTACCTCAACCTTCTTCCATGTCCCAAGTAACCAGGTCTCCTGTTTCCTTCCAGAGAAGGCTCCCATTTTTCTCAGTCATTCTTTTATCATCACATCTATTGAAGGTTTTCTTGTGCCCTTGACATCCCTGGCCAGGTTGAATTCTACCAGGGTTTTAGATTTCCTAACCCGATTCCTGTCTGTTTGGACAGTCTCTCTGTATTCCTCCCAGACTCTGTCTCTGCTTCCAGCCTGTGTAATCTTCATTTCTGTGTCTTGAGTTTGTCCAGGAGCTGTTTGTTCACCCAGATGTGTCTCCTGGTGTTTTTGCCTTCCTTTTCATTGGGATGCATTTCTCCTGAGCTGAGAGGAGATCCTTGAACACCAACCAGTTTTACTGGGCTGCTCTTCCCTCCAGGGCTTTATCCCATGGGACTCCACCATGCAGGTCCCTGAAGAGGCCAAAGTCTGCCTAAGTCCAGGGCACTGAGCTTGCTGTGCACTCTCCTTGCTGCTCCAATAATTTCAAAATCCAGCATTTCATCATTTCATGGTCCCTTCAGCCCAGACTGCCCTTCAGCTTCACATTCTCCACCAGTGTCTCTTTGTTGGTGAGAACAAGATCCAGCACAGCAGCTTTCCCTGTTGGCTTCCTTATTCCCTGGAGGAAGGCATCACCAGTGCATGCCAGGATCCTCCTGGATTGCTGATGCCTGCTGTGTTGCCCCTCCAGCAGATATCAGAGCAGTTGAAGCTCCCTGTGACAACCAGGGCTTGGGAATGAGGCTGCTCTTACCTGCATATAGAGGGAATAATCCACTCAGTCTTCCTTGTGGGGTGGCCTGGAGCAGAACCAAAAAAAGTCACCTTTAATCCTGGTCACCTCCCTTTAATCCTGATCCATCAGCTCTGGGACAGCTCCTTATCCATCCCTGGGCAGAGCTGCCTTCACTCCAGCTGGTCACTGGCACAGAGGGTGACCCTTCCCCATCTTCCATGCCTGTCCTAAAGAGCTTCTGTCCTTCCTTGCTATATTAAACTGCCTTCTCCTGATTTTTTTTGTGTTCACTCTGCTACAAAGGCATTCTCGGATTGTGAAGATAATTATTTTTCAGAAGAGGAAAGAATTATTTGAGGACAAAACTGGGCTAATTTATTCTGTATTGTCTTCCTTTTTGAGTTCTGAAGAAAATGAGGAGGAAATTGAAAGAAGACAGATAAAAAATCTTTAAGAAATGCGTCAGAGAGAGCAAAGAGAGAAATGTTACTTCAGAGCGTGGGATCATCCCAGCATGTTTCTGTTAAAATGGAATAGCTCCGAGTTGCCTGACTCTGCCCTTTACAGCAAAATAGTCTCATCAATAATGTGATAATCCTCATTGTGTTCATCCTATTGCTATTTTCAAGCACAATGCACATTTTTCAAACACAATCAGCTCTTCAAAGATATAATTGGGCAATTTTGTTGTGAATGGCATTCGATTTCGGAACCTTCGTGGCACTCACTGAATGTGCCATATCCACAATTTAGTAAATGAAGCTGTGCCCTAGCAACTGCTAACAATACAAAGACATGCAAAGACCACAGCAAATATGTACCTCTGTAAATCAATATTTTTTTGGTGCCTGGTAGTACAATGATTTTAAACTCTATTTCTTGTGGAGTCAAGATATGGTAAAGTAATGGTAAGGCATGTGTCATCGAGAAGGTACTTCAATTTCCTCTCATTTTACTTGATACATGACATCTCCTTCAATATCCTTTGATTATGGGATGACTGTTTCAGAAGATCAGCCTTGCAAAAAGGTACCCTTCAGTCACATCAATAGAAGCACAGCTGGCTGAATAGTTTTCAAATTACTTTTTCAGAGGAAAATACTTGAGTCATTAAAACACAAACTAGTTGAGCATAAAGGTCCTTTTCAATGAGACTACCATCACCAGGAAAAAAAGTGTAAAAGCAAACATTTCAATTTAAAGAACGGCTTTGAGAATTTGCTTATGTGGACACTAAGCATGATCTATAATATGTACTATAGATGAAATATAACAAGTCTTTGGAATTATTGAAACAAAGAATTTGATTGACTCCCTTTTATTTGATCTGAATGAGATTTTTGCTTTTCACGCCTTTTTTAAGGTTTGAAATTTAGGCTTGATTCAAGCCACTGAAAATGTCAAGAAGTCTTGCAGAATGGGAAAAGTGCTTTCATTCCCCTTTTTAACAGTCTGTTCTGAATGCAAAGGAGAAACACTTCCATTCTTACTTTAACATCCTTCTGCTTGTTTATACCACAGGCACTGTGCACATCCTCTAACCTTGAGGCACAGGGTGCTAATGGAACTTACTGCAAGTCTGGCCTCTGATAAATCACTGCTTGAGTGCCTGGGCTAATGAAAAGCCCCTATTAACTACTACTAGTGATACAGCCAATTTGATAAGATAGATACAAGTATTGGTCTAATTGTCTCTGCCAAAATGCAGTGGTGCATCTACTCACTGTGAATAATGTCAGTCTGCCACATGCTGGAAGATTTTGAGAATAAGCTTCTTCTAGAATAACCATAAGGCAGATTATGCTTCACTTATTCCAAAGTTGATTGATGTGCCCTCCAGTGTGTCCTGCAGGTCACTGAGAGGTGGTCAATGACTTTATCCCACAATAAAACCATAGTTTATGGGTTTATTAGCCTTTCACTTCTTGCCAGACTGTATTGTCCAAACTTGGACTCAAGCAGATTGTGGCATAAAGTGTTGACCAGCCTTGGCCATATCTAGCTAAGTCCACTGCTCCACTAATCCAGTTTTTTTGTCAAAAGGTAAAAACCTAGTTTTCTTTCCATCAATACAGGGCCTTGTGTGCCAGTAGAAAGTTGGGTGCAGTAGAAGAGGTCACTATGAAAAACAAGACAAAGGAAACCCATTTGTGTTTCCTTTGTTTCCTTGTGTTTCCTTGTGTTTTCCTTTTGTGCAGGATACCCTGCTTTGGAGTCTCTGGATGATAAACTGCAGGGAAATTTGAAAGCAGGAGCTGGAATTTGAAGGTGCTCTCTAGGTCTGGCCTGAAGTCTGTCACAAGTAGTGCTGCAGCTGAGTTGTTGTGAGTGCAGCCCTGCAACTGAACCCCGATGGGGCTGTGAGAAGAACACATTTGTCTTCATGAAAGAGGTGTGTTCCTGCCCTCTAATCCCCTTTGTGTCAGTTCTCGTTCTCTCCCTGAAATACTTAGAACTAAGTCCCAAGAGTCTGGAATTCCGCTTAGCAGTGAAATAACACTAATACTAATATAACATGTTTGTGCAAGTGAACCTATGAGATGTTCCTGTGCTTGTTTCCAATGGCATTTTTAGCAATAGCATTTCCCTAGCCTGGCTTCTCATTGTGGATACTCTAAATTTTTGCAGTAAACCTTGATGACTAAAAGGGGAAGCTGTCTGCTTTACTGGATGACTGTTTCACACAACTCCAGGTTCCCTTGTAACTGAAACAAAGATATATAGTGAATATGAGGGCATAGGGGAGATTCAAGAATGAAAGTGTCCTTGTCTACCTCTCCTCACCTTCCCTGGCAATGATGTAATTGGTGGCAAGGACAGTTTGGAGCTGCCACTGTGAGGAAATCCAAAGAGTTAAAAAGAAAAAGAGCGTCAGAACTACTAAACCTACAAGCTGTGCTCCTTAGGATGTGTGACATGTGCTGTGGCTGGTTTGGGCATAAAACCCTCAATGCTTTCACATGGTGAATGCCTAAGTACTTTAATTTTTGCACGCACTGTGCAATGCTTTCTGCACAAAGCAGTCTCTTGGAAATCAAAAGGACCACCCTGCGAGAACAGATGCAGTTTTCAGTCCCATTTATGATTCCCTAGCATTGAACACCACAGTGATATTGCCAGACAAGCAATCTTGTCCCAGAAGAGATGGATTCTCATTATGGTTTAATTCATAGAGCAGTTATTGTTTCCTGTATGATGTACAGCAAAAGCTCTACAAAGTTAACTTCTAAAACCTGGGCGATGTTGAAGAAGCAGGATGTGAAGCTGCTTTGCCTCAAAGCCATTATGTTCTGTTTTCTTTCCTGCCTTTGGTTTCTCAGGTGCACCACAATAATGGAAAGAGGAAGAATATTCAGTAGAGCTATTATACTGGAAAGATGAAAGCAAGCCAGCAAAGAGAGTATCCTCTTCTATATTCAGGACAGGTTAAAAAACTTCAATAAGTTTCTCAAGCTGAAGCACATTTCCTTTGAAATGTTTCCACCAGGGGCAGGAACAAAACTCCTACCAGCTTCAAGAGTCAGTTTTGGCTCCACAGCTGCCCATTCAGCTGCTGTGTGCAGAGAGGGAAGGGGAAGGTGGAGCAGAAGAAAGGGGGTCAAGGAGAGGGGAAGGAAATAATAAATTAAAGATAGAAAGCATTTTAATGAGCTGTCGTTTTGAACAGCATGATTTTGTGAGTCCAGCACAAAGGTGTCTGCATTTGTGGATGCATAGAAAAACATTTTAAAAGTCTTGCCTGTGTAATTTGCAGTGACTGTGTAAAACACATGCCTAATTAAAATAGGTTTGAGACTATGAGCTGAAATATTATTAGGAGGAGAAATTTGTTTCAGAATACCTCTCAGAACTCTTATAAAAAGTGTTTTAGTGTGCCCATAAATACATGCCTTCCTGAATTTATGATGCAAAACTCTAATGTAATTGGCTTTGTATTTAAACCATTTAAATCTTGTTAATCAACAGTGTTTGAGAATGTGTGAAGAAGAATTAGTGAGAAACTGCATCCATTAGTTTGAACAACCCCATTCTTTTTTTTTAAATTCCTTTTTTAAAATTTTTTTATTATGTTCCCATGACACTCATTGTAATCTCACATAAGTTTTACTCAAGGTACTGTGCACTTGTGATACCATTAAAAAAAAAAATCATTACATAAACCAGCAAGATCTTTGAACGAGTTTTGAAAACTTACTGAAAGTCTTGAAAACATCAAGGTATTCAACTGTGAAACATGATGCATCTTTTAACATTTATCAGTAATTAGATGTACTTGAAAAATTCAAGTAACACTTACTCAAAATAAGTCTCTTTGAAGTAATTATTTTCATTTATGAATTGCAACGTCCTATAAAGTTGAAATATTTTTTAGAAACTGTCAAAAGAGCTTTGACTTGGAGCTTAAACTTAATTTGTATGCAGCACTGTAAAGCTCAGATCCATGTGTTTAGGCTAGCTAGATAGCTGAAGGCACCAAATCCAATTAAAATAAGATATTTTGTGGGACAGAATCAGGCATAGTAATTTTTGAAATGACATCATGTGCCCAAATTGCCAGGGCTTCTCTTGAAAAGTTGCATTGCAATGCTAGCACATTTGATGGAATAAAATGAACAAAGCACCAATATCACAAAAGTTGTGTTTTTAAATGAATAAAATGGGTTCTGAGATGGTGCATTATGGCTAGGACAACTCAGGGTGTGCCTGATCCTGACTGCAGTCTTCCAGCTTGCTCTGTAGGCAGCATTTTATTGCTCCAGCTGGAACATGTTTTCATCAGTAGCAGATACTTTCCATGCCATTCTAATGGAGTAATTAGCAGAAACAAAGCCTGAGTAATTATGAAGTTACACACTCCTGCTAATGTTGTATATATTACTACATGATGCTGCTGCTCAGGCCTGTTTTTTGATTTGGAAGGTTCAAATAATTTCTTAGGAAATAAGCCCTGGCCCTTAGAAAGCATAAAATGCTTCAAGATGGGGTTCACACTGGGGTGCAATTTTTAATCTCTCCAGTTCTTGCTTGTACTGAAAGAATTAGTAAGGAGAAAAAAAAGAAAAAAAAAATAAATTCAGTTTTCAATTACCTGTCATGATTTCAGTAAAACAATGTGTTCAATTTCATAAGAATGGTAAAACTTTCACTGCAGAGATATTGTAATGAAAATAAAGTAAAAGAATTGCAGACTGTCATACTGAAAAATTTCAAAATATCTTGCTTAAAATAGCAAATTATGGGGATTTAATTTCAAAAAGAATGTAATTTGTAATTCAGTATCATCTACATTGCCTTGATTACTGTTTTGGTGTAGATGTATTTCCATTGGTGAAGTAGACATTTCTTCCAAAACATCTCAGCCTATCCAACTTTCCATTATGTGCAATGCATTTTGCATTTGCTTAAGCCCATTCTTATTAACTTTGCAAATAATTGCATGTCCATTTTTCAGAGTTCCACTCCTTTTTCTGTGGATTTCAGCTGCCTATTTTCTTGTTCAGCTCATCAGAACTGACCCCCTCTGCTCGGAGATAGGAAATAGGTGTAAATATTTGCAGTTACTTTTATTCTTAACTGATATAAGCAGAACAAATTAAATATGAGGAACAACAAAGCCCCTATGCTAACTCTGTTTTGGCACTGCCAGTGATGTTCATTCTCCTGCATCCTTTGCATTTCCCTCATATTCCATTATTTATCTCCAGATGTTGCCATTCAAAGGGCATTTGCATGGTTGGCTGGGTTGGCTGAGTCTGCATTCCCAGGTCAAGGCTGCCCACTGCTCTTCCCTGAGTTTTATGGAGACCCTGTTGGCCCTATTTCCCCTGCCTTGTCCTACCCATCTGGATGACAGTCCTCAAGTGTCCTTCAAATTTGCTGCCACCTTCAAAGTTGATGGATGTGCCCTCCAGTGTGTCCTGAGAGGTGGTCAATGACTTTATCCCACAATAAAACCATAGTTTATGGGTTTATTAGCCTTTCACTTCTTGCCAGACTGTATTGTCCAAACTTGGACTCAAGCAGATTGTGGCATAAAGTGTTGATCAGCCTTGGCCATATCTAGCTATGTCCACTGCTCCACTAATCCAGTTTTTTTGTCAAAAGGTAAACTGGGTCAGGCATCCTCTACCTGTGATAAATCCATGCTGACTGTACCCACTCCCCTTCTCCTCTTTCATGTGCCCAGAAATGTGTTCTAGGGGGATTCTATTTGTGATTTCACCAAGAGTCAGCTTGAGGCTGACTGATTTATAGCTCATCCCTGTGTCCTTTTTGAAGGTGTGTGTGATTAGTGGCTCTTCTCCTGTCCTTGAGCTGAGCTCTGGCCTGAATAACACCAGCCCTAAATGCCCAGGCAACTTTTCTAAATTCCTCCTTAGCACTTTGTCCTTGCTCCCAGCCCTGTATTCTGCATTTTTATTCTGTAGTTTTTCCATGGCGTCCTTTTCAGCCGAGTAGTGACAGACTGGCTTGTCTGCCTTCACACCAGGGAAGGCTGTTCCTATGCCTGGACCATACCCTTCTTCAAAGGTATTCCAGCTTTCCTGAGTTCCTTTGCCTTTCAGATCCTGCCATGGATCTCACTAACCTGCTCCCCACTCCACAAGTTCAACCCAGCCCACCTGAATTCCAGGCACTGTACTTTGCTAAAAGAATTTAATTTTCTCTTTTCATTAGTTCAAATTTTATATGCATGTTCCTCTAGGATTTACTCAGCAGGCTTTGCCCCTTAGCTCCTAATGACTCCTCACCATCCCATTTACACTCTCCTAAACTAGCAGCTATTTCTGATCTTTGATCTTTCCTGCATTGCAGTGTGACATATCCCTGTTTGCTATATTGAGCTGTATGTGCACTTTCCCCTTTCCAGCTTCTCTGATGTCAAGATCCACTGGTGTGTTTTATTATGAAAAAGTGGTATCAGTTCTTTTTTATTATGTTCCAATATCAAATACACATGTTTCTATTTTTTTTTTAAAGCAACTTCCTCGAAGTGATAACTTTAGTGAATTACTTTCATAACAGTAATATTTTACTTAATATTTATTCTCTTTATTTTTTCTATTTCAGGATTTGGAGTGAAACTAACTTTTTTAACTGGCAGTTACAGAGAAACATAATTTCCTTCAAAAAGAGGAGACTGGAAACTGAACATTTGTAAGGATTATGAAACTGAATAGTATTTTCACATTTTCTTCAAACCTGGCTATTTGAGAAAGGTTTTTTTAGTCTCACCCACTGTTTGCAATTGAAAGTGACATAGCCTGTTCACCACAACAATGTGCATGGTGTCTGGCAATTGTTAAAAATTAACAAATACATACTTTAGCACAATATTCTTAAGGATCATGATGAAATGTATTTGTTTACAGCTTTGAAGAATCACATATCTGAAAAAAATCCTGAGTTTTGAAGATGCGCTACATGAAAAAGTAGACTTTGTTATGCACGTAATGAAATAACTATCACATGTTTTCTCAGAATTCTGCCTGATTCATTTAGAAAAGAAAAGATGAGTGTTTGCCCTGCGTTCTGAGCAGTGCTTTTATTTCCCCTGCTTAATAGGAGGGAGAAATGATGATGTTGCAATCCAGGCACCCAGCAAGGAGTAACTAGAGAAAAGCTTGACTAGACATGTGTTTCTTGAGCAGTTGTAGGTGAGGACATATTGCTATGGTCTGTGCAGACCAAAGCTTAAGGGATCTTTATAATTCCACCCGATAGGTCAGAGGAAAAAAAAACCTTTCCTTTTTCTGGCTGTTTCTTTGTTTCTTTGTTTGTTTCAGTTGAAACTACCAAGAACATTCAAATGGCATTTCGGAGATCTTCAGGACTGGCTGAAACAGAAACTTTTCTCTGAGTAAAACTTCCTCTGAAATAATTTACTGACTCCTCACCTCATTAAAAATTTGTCATTTAAACCACGCAGGAATTCCCTTGTAGCTCATTACTGCAATCAGAATGGGGGGTGAAGGTAAACAAGCTGGCACTTTTATTTGCAGTTTCCAAAGCTCCTGTCAGAGTTTGCCACAGAAGGCTGTTTAACGAGATGTATAGATGAGATGTAAAGTGTTTTTATAGATTCAAAGCTAAGAGACATGAAACAAAACAAGAAGATAGATGGCTGGGTTTTAGCCTGGTTAAAGCTGAGCAGCAGCCTCTGCTGAAGGCTGTGTCAGGTCTGGCTTTTCTTCCTGAATACATTAACACTTCCCCCACCCCAAAACCCCCAGGAATCGATAAGATGGGAACTTCTCCAAATTCTTCATGTTGTCCAAGACAAGACAAAGCCAAGACAGAGTTCGTAGTATGGTCACTGGGAAACTCCATCACCAGAGCCATTCAGCACTGGTGAATTCAGTGCAACATAACATGCACTAAGATGAGACATTCAGTGATGAATGGTGGAATGAAATACAAGCTCTGGATAGCACTCAAGGCCAGGTGGTCTGTGCTGAGGATAAATGCTAAATCTTCTGCCAGTGCTACTGACAGACATCCCTGCTGCTCACCTGTGTCCTCCTCAGAGGAAGTGCTGCTCCTGGGTGGTGCCTCTGCTGGGTTGAGGCACAGTTCACTGGTACTGGCGTTCTGCATGCTCAGTTCATACAGAAAACAAGCTGGTAATTGCCTTCTGGCAAATGAAAACTATCAAATGTTCCCTTCACATCATCCTCTGCCAGGCTTTGCCAGGCTCAGCAGTTTTTCCTCCTCGAGAAGCCACTCGAGGATACAGCAGTTAGATTTCAAATGGCTTGGAACTGCCTGCACATCATAAAAGCAAACCCTCCAAACTTTGTACCAACAGCATTTTCTTTTGGCTGTTTTTACACAGGTTTGTTTCAATCCTTGTATGTGGAGACTGGGCTTCTTTTGGATGTAATATAATGGATACTCATATCTACTACAGAGAACCACTCTGACACTCAGCTTGAAACTTTGAGCATAAACTGGACACCAGAGTTCTGCAAAACTTTGGACAAAATTGTGTCAAAGTACAGCAGAAGTTACTCACAGAATTTTTTTTGCAGTTAGTCATTAAATGTGTGTTTATGATATACAGATGTAGGTATATTAGTAAGAAAAAATAATAGATAATTATATATAGATGTCTAAATTGTCCAAATATATAAAAATTTAAACATGAGTAATAATTTAAATGTTCCTTTATGCCCCTAAATATGTCTAAATATAGAAATTTGTATTTGTAGGATTTTATTGTGGCTCATTTCCAAAAGCCCACTGGACACTGAGAACCAGACATGGAATTGCTTTTTCAAAGTGTTTTAGAAACATTTCATTGAAGAAATACTTTTAAAATAGAAATAAATGATAGGAACAATTTTTAAATGCCCAGAATCTATGGTAACAACTGTCTTTTTGGAATTTTTTTAGAGTGCAGGACATTTCTGACAGACTCATACTAATGTCTCTGTAGTTACCAACTTAAGCTTTTTCATTAATTTCACCATAATCTTTTTGGGCAACACTTGTATTTCTCTTAGTTTTAAATTATCTTTTAAAATTAAATCATATAGTAAAGGATCATATTTAATAAGGAAGTTCAATGACTTAAAATATTTCCACACTAGACTCCCCCTCCACCAACCAAAACCCTGGCAACCCAAAAGCCTGATGTTTCCAGAATTTTCTTCTTACAGAAATGAACACTTTCAGCCACACCTTGCATCAAAGTCACACAGGGAGCACAGGCACTTAACTTGTGGTATGGAATGAAAATCTGTTTTCAACACACCTCTTTGGGTAGCTGTTTTGATATCTTCCATTGCAAGTAAAACATCACTTTTCCCTAAAACTTTGTAATCTAAGTTAACTTTGCTCTGAGTTTTTCTTTCATTTGTAAGTTTCCGTTGGTGGGGAATTTTTATTTGTTTGGTTTTTCTTCCCCTTTCTTTTTTAAGATGGAAATATCATAATACCTTAAAAACCACGCATTAGCTATGTTTTTAGGGAAAAGCTTCCTTTCCTACTAACCTTGGGCTACAAAGAGCTTAAAAAAAATTAGGTATCTACTCTGAGAATATTTTTTTTCCCTTTCACATTTTAAGAAACTAGCATATAAAATATACTGCATATAGGATATATATACTGTATATAGGATATACAGTATATATGTATATACATCTGTGCATTAGTTATATAACTTTCTGGCTACAAAAAAAGAAAAAAAAGTTTTGCAACAGAAAAAGTAAGAAATTTGTCTTATTTAGCAATGTTTTTCATATTATTATATATGCACTGTGGAGTGCATTCATTTAAATAGAATAATTTCCTGTACTTCTTTTCCCACTGATTTTGTAATAAAGTGATGTCTTTTGACCATAATATTTTTAAAGACCTTAGGAACATTATAAAAATGCTTTTTCACTGCCTTATTTCTGAATATCCACTGATCCTAGCACTGCTTTCTTATTATTGGAGGCAGTGGTGAAACCTCAATTTTATGATGGCCAATTTCAGGTCTGGGAACCTTTGCAACACTTCTGGTTCCAATCCAATGGATAATCATCACTGCCTTTAGCCTTTCCTTCATGTACTTAATTGTTATTTCTTTTTATTACTCTCTCTCCCCCCTGGATCATCTCAGTTCCTTAAACTGGGTTTAAGGGCATTGGCAGCCACAAAAGATGAAGTAAGATTAAATTATTTTGGAGCATTGTGCATCCTCCCATGTTCCCTGGCCATGATGAAATCGATAGCCTGAGAAAAAGACATATCAAGGCAAATTCCATCTGCTGCACTTATGCAAGAGTTTTCCCTGTGACTTTGCCTCCCCAGCAGTAAAAAGTGCCCTGAGCTGCCCAGGGGCAGTGAGTGGCAGGGTCAGGGCAGCCCCTGTGGCGTGGGGACTGAGAGATTATGTCACCATACCCTTAATGTGCCTTTCCACATCCAACTGGCTCTATTGATCCAGGAAAGACAGGCTCTTTAGGAAATGAGACAATTCTGTCCTGTCCCTTGTCCTCATGTGCACCATTACTTGCTTTGACAGTTCATTGTGTGGCTTCTTTCCTTACAGGTTCCCCCTTTTCTCATATTCTGCCCCTCTGCCCTGCTCAGGTGAGATCCCACCTGCAGAGCTGCCTCCAGCTTGGGATCCCAGCACAGGAACAACATGGAGCTGCTGGAGCAAATCCAAGGGAAAGCCATGAAGAATATTAGAGAAATGGAACCACTCTGCTGTGAGGAAAAGCTGAGAGAGTTGGGGTTGTTCAGGCTGGAGGAGAGAAGCTTCAGGGTGAGCTTACTGGAGGCTGCCAGTACCTGAAGGGGCTGCATGAGAGCTGCAGAAGGACATTTGACAAGAGCATGGAATATCAGGAGAAGAGGCAATGGTTTTAGACTGAAAGAGGACAGGGTTTAGACCAGAAATTAGGAAGAAGTTAATCCCTGTGAGGGTGGGCAGGCCCTGGCACAGGGTGCCCAGAGAAGCTGTGGCTGCCCCTGAATCCCTGGAAGTGTCCAAAATCAGGCTGGACAGGGCTTGGGGCAGCGTGGTCAAGTGGAAGGCATCCCTGCCCATGGTGGGAATTAGATGATCTTTGGGATTCCTTCCAACCCAATCCATTCTATTATTCTATGGTTTAAAACTACACAGTATAAACATGGAGATTAGAAAGGAAAATACCAGGAATGGATAAGATGGTAAAGCAGAGTAAAGCAGAGTGCAGCCTAAGGAGCAGCTGCTCTGTTGTAGAGCACTGAACTGGGCCCAGCTGTGCTGAGACAAGGGTTTGCCTTTGTCTAAAGGATGGCCAAATAGGAGGCAGTGTTTCAGCATGGGCTAAATTGATGTCAGGAGGACACGGGAAACCACAGAAGAACAATTTTCTCTTCTTTCTGCAGGATGATGCTCATTACTCCTTTCTTGACCTTTTTTCTGTACAAATGATGGGGTAAGTCACTCTGGTCCAAGCAAAACCTGGAAATACTTCAGTCTGTTTCCTTTGTACAACAGAAAATCCTGTCCCTGAAACTGCTGGAGAGAGCAAATGTTTTCAGTCTGCTCTGGTTTTAGGAGGCACCACAAGATCTACCTGGGATTCAGGGAATCATTCTGTGGAAGGGAAAACATTCCCTGCCTGCAGGAAATCACAAGCAATGAAAGATTCCACACTGTGTGCAAGGCTGGGAATTATAGAGGGAAACTCAAAAGAAAGGGAGGTGGAAGAAGGTTTTCTAAATATCATTGTTCTGTCAGTCTTTACACTAGAGTGACTTAATCGACCTTTCCTTAGTAAAAAGTATTTTGTGACCAGAAATACATCCCTTTGATATGAAAGGTGGTTTGGAGCAGGGATTCTAGGGTAGTAAAATCTTAGAATTTATTTTACATGCAATTTTAATGCCTTCTTATATCCAGAGGAAATAAGTATCTGTGTGCTTTTTGCCTGTGCCCTTTGCAGATCTGTGTTGTGCTTGAGTGTCTTATTCAGAATTATTTCTCTGCACTAATTCAATTTGTAGTTTTCAGCCCTTTTGTATTTTATGTAAGTATATTAGGAAGAAGAAAAATAATTTAAAAAGCTACTTTCATCCTAGAGAAAATAATTTTCCTCCACAGCTAATGGGGAAAAATAAGTCTCTCCAAGGAGTCATTCTGTACTGGGCAATGGACAATGTGTTGTTTCCAGGGAGGAATTCTGGGTTCAGAAGAAAAATAGCAATTCTTTTTTAAAGATGAGTTGTTTGACACCAGGTGCTCTGTTGAAAAGCCCTGTCTCACGACACAGAATCAACTCAGTTTATTGAGACTTGCTGTGATTCACCAGCCTGTCTGGACATTTACACCTAGTGATGGGAACGGTTCCATTTCTCTCCCTGCCCAGTATATTTCTTTAAAAATAATCTGCAAGAGATAGCAGGTCATTTGTGCATTCAGATTCAGATATGTATTTTCAGAAGCACGCAGAAGGATTTGAGAGAATTTGCACAGAAAGAACATATTGGATACAGCCAGTGCCTATAGACAGCACTGCTGTTTCCTACATTTAAAAAGAAAATTAAAAAACACCTACTGAATGCCATATGCTTAGACAACAGGTTAAAGAAGCTGCACAAAAGCACAGTACAAGTACAATGAGGTGCCTCAGAAGGTGTGGTTTTGGTAGTAAACAAAACAAATTCCTTTGAGGCCAATTAGTATTTATTGAAAGGATTTATGAATAATGTGTTATTCAACAAGATGTTGAACTATTTAGTTTTGTTAATATGGATATAATTACCCAGTTTCACAGTAGAGAAGTGAGCTTTTAAAGACTGACAGTTTGGAATACTTAGAAAAGGATTATCAGAGTCTGATGAAAACCTTGGGGTGGGAGGGAGGGACAGAGGACAGTGTAACTTCATATTTTCTCATACCAACCCCTGTCATGTTTACTTTGAAGCAGAAACTGCAATGGAATAAGAGGATGGAAAGGCTCTGAGGGATGCCTGTAACAGCACTGAGTGTGGCCAGGCTCTTCCAGCAGCACCCCACTGCCACTACTGCACTAAGGAACCACATGGCTCTGAACAGGTAAGCCAAAAACTGGAATTCAGACCATACAAAACTTGGGCTTATTTCCCAAAGTCATGCAGTAATACAATCTGTTGCAGTCACCTTAAAAAAAAAGGTGTCTGTGTGTGTGGGGTGGCTGGTTAATATTTCCCAGTAGTATTTTAATCATGAGCTGTTTGGCAACAGCAGATGAAAATATTGCAGGCAGCAAGACATGACCATTTGTGATTCCCTTTAGTCTGCAGGTTAAGAAAGGAGCCAAGTCAAGGAGCTGCAATGCCACACTCTCCCTGCTTGTTGAACACGTTTATTTCTAATAAAAGCAGCAGAACCTATTCAGAAATGTGCCAGTACATAATAAGCACATATAAAACCAGTATGGAAATAATGAAATAAACCACTTGTGCATAAAATGGACATTATTCTTCTGCAATTTGCCTAAGAGAGAAAAACAGTATAAGGAAAACAATGCAAATTATTTGCTAAAAGTGTTTGCTGTGCTGATTGTTGCCAAGCTCTGGCAATAAGTGTCAGGATTTGGACTTGATACTGAACATTTGTGTCTTTCTTGCTATGTTTCTCTGTCGTTTCCATGAAGATCTTTTCCTTCACTGCTTAAGTGGAGGTGATGAGGGCGTGAGGGAGCTGAATCAGGAATTGTAATTGCCATTAGCTGATGTGGAGGAGAGGGGAAGAGCAGGAGATGAAGTTGTGCAGATGCATTGAAAAAAAAAAAGTTTTTTGCCTGCAGCAATAAACTGATTTCTTGTGGTGTGTGACTGGCCAGGATTTCTTTCTCCCTGATCCATCCTGTGTGTATTGTTAGCCTACCGGCAGCAGAAATTCTCCATGCCATCCAACCCTGGGCATTCCATGGCATGGAGAGATGTGTTACAGAGCAATCAGAGGTGACCTGGTGAGTTTTATACTGCATTCACCTGCTGCCCCTGAGTTCAGATTATTTATAAGGAGCACAAAGCAAATCCTTCTATCCAGACTGTCAGCTTGGAGGGACTGGTAAGAACCACAGAAATAAAATCACGCAAATCCCAGATATTTTGATGGGTGTTATTTCCACTCCCCTGAAGGCAAAATTTCAACAACCTCTAGTAAAATGAAAAGTGGTTTTGCTGGACAATTTTCTTATCCTTTGGATCTGTCATCTCTCATGATCAAATTTGATCTATTCATTAAAATATAAACCCCCAAAATGGCTTTCATTTTAGACACAGTAATTCTGAACTACAAAGGATTATCACTGGGAAAGTATTGGTATAGATTGTTAAACTTTGTTGAAATGGGAAATCTACTCATTCAAATGCTCTCCTGCAAAAAGTTTTAAGTTCACTGATTTCCCTATTTTTTAGTGGAAAAAAGTGTTTAGGAGATGAACACAAAGATCAGCTTGCTGAGTAGTATTAATTCACAGATAGGGACAAGAGGGCCACACTATTCTCCCATTTCAGTCACTGAAAACAAGGGCAGCTACAGGTTTGCAGCTACATTTACAGATCCATTTCCTTATTAATATTTTTGTGATGTCAGTTTAGTCTCTGCATTTTCTGACAGCATTTGTGACATCAGATTTTCAAGATTGTGAGAGACGTCAATTGTAAAAGCTCTTTTTTTTTTTTCTAACTAGGGAAGTTCAGCTAAGATATTTTCTGTATTCTCACTAAAGATGTAGGAGGACTTTTTGGTTGTCAGTCTTTCACCTATATGGTTTGCATCCTTCAAATGTAGAATTCAGAGAATTTGCTCATTATTGCAATATGATGATTCTTGCATTTTACTTCTGCGAAAACGCTGCTTTATTTTGGTGAGAAATGGGCCATAAAATAGGGATAATCAAGATTCAGTACTTAAATGCAGCCTATTTAAGGTTGCCATTAAGGAATTTTGACTAATTCCCTCTGCAGTTTGTGCACAACCTGGTGAGCAACTCAAAATGAAAGTGGATAGAGAATGAGTGTATCCTAATAAAAACTGTGCCTGCATGCCCTGCCAGCTCTCTGCCTGCCTTGTCATGGTGGAGAATTGCTCCTGTGGTAATGAATTGGTTGCATCTCATCACACACTGCAGCAGAGTTTTGAGTGCTCACACTTCTGCAGATGTGTAACCTGTCAGACGTAAAGGGCTGGCAGCAGCAGAACTATAATCACCTGCAAGAAATCACAGCAATTGGTAGCTTTGCTGAGCCCTTAGATTTGCTCACGTTGTGGTTTTGCTGTCATTAGAAGTTATTTCTTTCCTGTGTCACCTCACCCGCACAGTGTTTGGTAAAAGATTTTTGTAAACTAATTACTGGCATTTCCAATATCAGATTTCTTGCTCATAGTGCAGAAGCTTCAGCACAGAGTTTCAGGAGCCATTTTGATGCAGATTTCTGGGCAGGTGTTCTACCTATAAATACAAAAATATACAAAAAAATCCAGAGACATGAGGTTGATTTGAAATCCAGAAGTCACCTCATTTCCTCTAGATATCAGAGGAGTTTGGATCTAGGGCTAAAACTTTTACTGTAAATGCAAAAAACCATTCTGTGACCTGCTGAGGTCAGAGTGTCTTCTAAGACTACATCTGCACCAGCAGTTTTTAATGTATTAACTGTGGCCAAATATTCTCTAGGAGTTAAAACATTCCAGATTATTAAGGGCTTTATGGATTTTGGCAACACTAATATTTATGTTCGATATATTTTCTGCCTTATGCAGCAGGAACAATTTGTGAGTGTGAGAAACTAGCAGATGAGCAAGAGAAGCTCAAAATTCTGGGCTGTGTCAGTCCCTGGCAGAGCTTGGCCCTTGATAAAGGCTGTGTTACACCAATTTAGAAATGATCCATACTACACAAAACCAACTTCATTTTATTTAGTACTGTATGTACAATTGTAGCACGGGGGGACTGCCAGAACCATGTCTATGGCACAAGAAGCAATGGAGATGTATAAAAATAACATGAAGTTCCCATTCCAAAGGCCAGTAGGATAAGAGGGAGCTTTTTAGGGAAGGGAGTATGTGTGTGAGGTGGCAGGTTTGTAAAGCAATGGGATGTTCCATCACAGCCACTCAGCAAAATATTGTTCATTATACTGAGTAATACTTCATTTGCATTTCCCAATGTTGTATCTCTTTTGCATATTCAAATGAGTAAAATAATCTGGATCTGCTACACTGATAATTTTTGAAAAATTGGTGTGCATGCAGTAAAAGTCCAGTGCAAGCCAGAGCACTGAATATTCACTGGTTGTGTTTGAGCCTGGGATGCAATCAGCAATAGCACATTCAGGATGAATGCCAAGGTGTTCTCTCCCTTCTGCACTCTGGCAGAATAAAAACTGCCTTGCTGAAAAGAAACATTTTAAATGGTGGCATTGAGCTCTCTGAAAGAACCAGAAAAGAAACAGTGCAGGACTCATGTAGAAAAGATCAATGGGACTGTGTGACATGAAAAGGGGAGATCTCCTCAACCCCTCGTGTCAGATTTGTCTGTCAGAGCCCCAGGAAAGCTGAGCCCCTTGTTTCCCACCAGTGTCAGTGTCCCACTCCAGGGGCCCTTCAGTTAATAGCCCTGCTGGGTCCCAAGGGTTTTGATTGACTTTTTAGGGACATCCCAACAGCACAAGGGGGATCCCTCAGTGGGTTTTCCACTTCATTAGTCTGTTCCCCACTATCAGTGACTGCCAGTGCCTGGGAAGGACTCACATGGACAATTTATGGAATAACACTCTTTATTAATATAAAACTGTGACAGACTAAGGTTTGAGGAGTGACAGTGACAGTATCTGACTGCCAAAATGTGTTCAAAGCAATGCACAGACAAGCTCTAAACTAAATTCAGCACACAGAGTTCTCACCCTACAGGTGAGATCTGCCTCTATGGGGCAGAGGGCAGGTTCAGTCCATCAGCTGATCCCAGCAGTTACAATGGAATCTTCCCCAACTTTTCCCCATTCTTGACATATTTTTATGCTATATATTCATGGTTAGGTGGAGTTTGAGTGCCTCAGGTTATTCATGCCCTTGTTACTGATGGTGTAAATTTCTCTCACTTGGCTCTCAAAGGTGCAGTGAATGAACCCCAGAGCAGGTGCCCAGTGAGGGTGGTCAGACCTGGGACAGGTAATGTGGAGATGGAGGGATTTGTTAATATTACAAATAAGTTACAATGAACCCAGTTCACCATGGAGGGCAATTCCAGCTCAGCAGCAGAACATCTCCTCCTCTCTCCCTTGGCTGACAGGAGCTCTGTGATTTATCAGCTGCAAAGAACCCTGGAGTTCCCCTCCCTGTGGGGATTCCAACAGCCTGGCCACCCACCCTCCATTGCATCCCCCTCAGAAGGTGCTGTGGATTCACATTTTGGGTGTGGGAATCACTGTGTGATGGTTCTTGAGCATTCCAACCACATTCCATCCAGGGATAGCAGCTGCTCGATAGGCCATCAGAGAAAAGGGCTTAAGAAAGAGGGATGGAGAGGCTGAATGACCTTCCTGTCAGTTTTCATTGCTGTTCCAGTTTTGCCATTCCTCTTTGCACTGCTTTGCCTTCTTATACTTGTACCTCTATTTTATTTTGTTTCCCCCCACACCAGTGTGGGAATAAAAACAGTTAAGTATAAATTACAGCAGTTTTTATTTTCTAGCAGCCGAAGCACTGGGGAGCAACATGCAGGGACCAACTGGGCTGTAAAGCAGCACAGCACGAGCACAGCCTCTGCTCATGACAATTTACAGCATAAACAGGCAGAACTAGTGCTTCATGATAGGGCTTGTAGAGCCACAGAGACCTAAATTATCCTTGCCCAAATTAGAAAAACTCCCACACTGCAAAACTGAAATCATTAGCATCACCTAGTACAACCAGTTGGGTAATGGGCAGTACACAGTGCAGCACTTCCAAGTGAAGAAAATCCTCTGTATTTCTGTGGATAACACATTTTAACTGTTGATAGCTTTCCTGCGTGGAGTAAGCTTTTCTTCAATTTTAAATATTTTCCGTTTCAGTTTTCAGCTCCTGAGTGCTGATGTATATTCTTCTGCTTGAATAGGAAGTCAGTGTCTGCAGATAGGGCTTTGCCATGGTGGACAGCGATCCATTTATCATTCAGCTTTCCTGGAGGAGAATGGAGGTTATATCCACAGTGCAAACTAGAGAGCAATGGCAAGTTATTTAAGAATTATAGAGCCTTGCCCAGTTTCAGGTCTGCCCCTGACACTTAACCTTAGAAGCATCCAGAGACAGACAAAAGGCTCACAAATTAAATTATTCAGCACCGTATTCTTAAAACCAAAATTACCTGTGGTGTCATCAGTGTAGGATTACAGGAATCCTGAGATTATGAGCACCTCTCCTGCCCTGTAGGGCACCACTGAGAATTTTGGGCTCTTGATTTGGAAAGTGGCATCACTACACATTAACTTGAAAGGATTTCAGCCTCAGTAAGCCTCACAATCACCCAGAGGCCTTCTGACTGTTTAGTTTCTACTCTTTCTTTTAGTTCAGAATAGGACTTAAAAAAACAGTGTACTTAAAATGTTAGTTTCATAATTAAACCTTGCCTTTGCTCAGTAACACAGCACAAGGCAGGTTACTATCTTGTTGGCATAAACTGGTCAGGTAGAAAAGGGCTTGTAGCTCAAGCTTGCCTCACTTGCCTCACATATTTCTTCCTTGAACTCTGTGAAGTCCAAATCATACTGTGCAGTAACATGGCAACAGCCAGCCACATCAAAGGCCACCCTTTAGGGGCTGAAACCCCATTTTGGTAAAACCAATGAATCCTGCATGATGTGATAATTACTATCTTCACCCTGTTTGTAGATGGACAGGTGGAAGTTAGATATTCCACCTAAGACAGCAATTTAAAGTGCCTTTATTGTAATCAGAGACAATCATGCCTCCCCAAAAACAAGCTCTTACCAACAGAGAGCAGGAAGAACTGGTCCCTGGAAAAGCCATGCTCTCCATTTTTGACTGGTGAAAAAACACTGGATTTAAACATCAGAATTAGTGGGATTAGGAAAGAGAGTAGAGGAATAACTAGAAAAGTGAGCTAGGAGCTGTTGCAGATTAACAGTAAAAATTGATTTATCATTAGTCATTTTGGACAAGTCACGCCTGGAACCAATGGAAAATCTCCATGAAAATTTCTCTGAGGAATTTACTATTATGACTGTTAGCAAATCCTTCTTCACAGTGTACCTAAAATTTATCTGCTAAGTTTATGTCTTGCCCTCTTCACCACTGAAGTAGCAAAGAGATCCCTCTCTTCCTTTTAGCTACCCTTTACGTACCTGCAAGTAATTTTAACTGTGTTCCTGCTTTTAGGATCCCTAAGCTGTTTGAATAAACGAGGCTCTTTCAATGAAAAGGGTCTGGGGAGAAAAAGAAAAATATTCTCTGAGTAGAACTGATGACTGTTATGGTTTCAAGTGCTTCCAATATTTCTTTGACTTTGTGGAGGATGCTGACCTTGGGTAAGGCAGGTGGACATGAAGCACAGCAGATATCTTGAATTTTCTGAGATCCTGCTGATTGAGGACATAGATCCTACAGCCAGTCTCACTTAAATCAGTACAGAAATATCTACATTTAACTGTATAAGGCAGTGAGCAACATGAGCTAATCTATTAGATTTTTGTTTTAGAGAGCTTCCACAGGCCTTGCTGAGAATATTTTTCTGCTGACTTTGCATCTCTCCTGTATTTTGCCATTAGAGACAGAATTTAGGACCAAAACTTCCTTGCCTTGATATCTATGACAAATGAGGGTCCAACATTTAATTTTTTTGTCTGTGTCCCCTTCATTTTTGAGCATTTTAAGGTACTTCTTTCCCCCAATTTCAGCTCCAGGCCACAGCACAGACACACACTCCCTCCCATGCTCTGGACAGTTTGATATATAGAACATTTAATCCAATTTATTATTCTTTCCTTTGTCTCTGATGGACTGAAAATGGTAAATGTTCTGACATTAATTATGTTGTTTAATATTTCATATTCTGTGCTCAGAGAAATCTACTCTTACATGTGATTTTTCAGGTTTTCTGGCTAATCCCCTGTGCACAGGTTACTGTAATCCTAGGAACAGCGCACTTCTCCATCATGTTTTTTTAAGGTAAAGTGATTACAGAGACACAAAAAAGGAAAGAAATATTTTATCAACCATTTTTATAAATGCAAACATCTAGCATCATTTTACAGGACTCTTGCCTTAATCAGAGGAAATTAAGAGAAGCTGGTACCTTTAGTCTGGATTTGCATGTGTGAAAGAGAATTCACATCATATCAAAAGGAGAAGAAGAAAACACTTCTTTGTGGCATTCAAAAGGATGAGTTGGGATGTGTACAGCAGAGATCAGGAAATGTATTACAGAAATAGCAGTTGATGTGGCAGCATTTTTATAAATACTTACCTTACCTGGAGTCTGCTGAACCTTAGAAACGTGGGATCTTATTCTGTCAGCAGTAAATGTCCCACCACCACAGACTGCAGCCCTTCACAGCAATGTGAGACTTTTCCCTAGCACTGCTTGAGTAGGAAGTCCTATCAGTAATAAAATATTTTCAATAAAATTAGAAACCCATAGATGGTAGGGACAGGGAACATTCCCCTTTACTGCACTTTGAGTAAATAGCTACTTTGAAAGGCTGCAGGAACTGGAGAACCATTTGGCTTTTCTCAGAAATGCAGCAGACATATCCATGGCAGAATATCCAGCTGGGTAAAGTGGGATTTTGTCCCATTGTCAAAATTATGTACCCAGCTTGCCACTTAAGCTTCCATGGAGGTGAAGGCTTTTCTTCTGGAGTTATTTGTCACAGTGTGGTGAATGTACATCTTGGCATGACCTGGACCATCCAACCTTTCTGCACTTTCTCACTGTCTGCCGTGACTTCACAGGTTTTGTTGACTGATTTTCTACTGGACTGATACAGGCATATCAACAATGTTACTATGCTGCAAAGTCTGATGTTTTTGTAGTTATTTCAGCCATTTGGGGACCATTATGTGAGCAGGAGCTGACTGTGCCTCATGCCTCTATCCCTGAAATGCCTCAACATTCTCTCTGGGATGGTAAAGCTTGCAAAAGATGCAATTTTTTACCAGATGGACAGCACAGACTTCATCCATCACCACTCCCAGAGTCACCCCTACACTTCAGAATGCTTTACTTGTTTTTCTGGAGCAGCCTGTTGTCTGAGGGAATGTCAGTGGGGTGGGAGGAGTGTTAGAAAAAGCTGTCAAGCTGTCCTTCACTAAAGAGAGGTTTGGCTTGAGCAAGGCTGAGGACAGCTGGTGTTTCCAGCTCTGCCAGGAGTTATGGAAGCATCTCTACACAGAGACTTAATGTCTCTTTTTTATCAGTAATTTCTCCATTTATCAAGCTCAAGCATCAAGGGATACCTTCTTGAGCATGGTGTAAATAAAAATAACAAGGACTGCCAAATGACACCACACCAAAAGAATTAAAATGTCTTTCAGTTTTATAAATTATTATTTATTAGCTGGAAAGGTTACACACCATTCCCCAACTCATGGTTGACAGATCATCCATCAACTTCTGCCTGCCACAATCATTTAGACATAATGGCCCAACAGGATAGAACGTATTTATGGAGTTTCTTTTTTTATTTTTTCTTCCTTAATTTACATTAGAAATAAATTGTTTTCTAATTGTTTTCTTTATTTCTAATCTAAGTTCTGGCATATGGGGTACAATGTAATCAGACAGCAATAAACAATGAACAAGAGGAGAAGCAAATCCTTAGCAAATGAGCCAGACAAAAATTAATGTCCTTTCTTCATAAGGACTCAAAGTGTTGCCAGAGGGAGAGAGAGAAGGCTCTTTGGTGGCTCAAAACCTGTCTGTCACAGGAATCAGCCTAAAAGTCATATTCTACTCTGCCCTTACTCTGCAGCAGAAAGGGAATGGCAAAACCAGACACGATGAGTGATTTCAGGGGTCCAGTTCAGCCTAGTGCTGCAGGTTTGTAAATTCAAGTGTGTTGGCACTTGTGTTGGTTTCAGTGGATTTATTCACATGCTGTGCTCTGTGCATGTCCCCAAATGTCCTGAGGAGATGGAACCACGATCTGGAGGTTATCAGGCTGAGATTTACAAAAGTGCTGAACAGCACACAAATCTGAGCATGGCTCTGGATTGCAAGACTGCTAAATGAATGTGTCTCAGAAAACTGAGTTTAAGTACAGAATGTAGAGCAGGATGCACATAGGTACATGCCTGTCCTGTAGCAATGGCTATATGTTTTAAACCTTCTCTGATCTCTGGATTCTTGTACAATTTAGTAATTATATAACAGAATTTGAATTAGGTCCTTCTGTTGGATGTTTTTATCAGAGTGAGAAACTTAGAGTTTTCTATTCTCCCTTTGTACCCTGCGGTTGTGATGAAAGGGAAGAATATTCACATTATTTGCATTTGAAAAGATGCAAGAAATTGGCAAAAAATTGGAGTTATTCTGTCTCACAAAAGATAGGATAAGGGTCATCATCAAACCCAAACAGAGTATATCTATGTTCATTAACAGATTTTCCAAAACAGTTATTAGTACTTGCTCAGTGTTCTTGGGTTCTTCCCTCAAAGAAAGCAAGTTGTTGAAAGGTCTAGAGTGAATATTTACAATGTGCAGTATTTTTAGCTCTGAATGTGGATTCAGTACAATGCCTTCCATTTGTTTTTAAGTTTAATAAGTCTTCTACAGAAATTATCACTTAGTTTTATTAGTTGCACAGAATAGATAAGTATTTTAATTTTTTTTTTCCCAATGAGAGAACAAAAAGCAAAGTGAGTACATATTTCCTTAATCGTGCTTTTCTGTCTGAAATGGAGAGAGGGCAGGTAATCAAGTAAAGTGCAAGGAACTTAGACAATGCAAGTATTGCATACAGTGTGTAGGTTTCTGCACTAATTCCTTCCAATTTATTGTGGATTTTCCATTCTAATGCAGTATGTAATTGCAGGATCAGGGTCACAAAATCAAACACTGAAGAAAGTTTCCACACTAAAATACGGAAATGTGTACTATGTGATGCCTTGAGGTACCTGCAAACCTTTCTGAAAGAGAAACTTTTATTTAAAGGCCATACTACTAAATGCTTCTAAATTTTATGGATATCTACCAATTGGCAGCCTCCAGAATTGAAAGAGAATTAGAAAGAGAAGCAGAATCTTTTCCAGAGCTTTCAACGTTTTGCTTTGCACCCCATCCATCCCATATAGTTCATGTTCATGAAGATGATGGTAAGTCTGTTTTTCAAGCAATTACAGTCACTTGGATGTGGGTTCATAGCCAGCATCTGCCTTTGTGCTGGACAGCTTCTGTAGGCAAATGCAACAACACTTAATTATAAACATAATGGAGCAATAAAACTAGTGCTAACAGAAGCATTCTCAGACTTTTTCCAGAATAGAGACAGGATGGTGAAAGCTAACACAGGGATTACATTAATTACTATATTTTTTTCCCTATTGTTGACTATTTGCTTGGATATATTTGGTTTTGGTTTGGGTTTGGGTGGTTGGATTTTTTTGGTTTTGGTGGGTGGTGGGTGGTGGTGGTGGGTGGGTGGGTGTTTGGTTTTTGGTTGGGTTACTTATTACTATTTTTAATTTTTCTCTTTTTTTTCCTCCCTCCCAAAGGCTTTTTTCTTTCTTACCATTATAAACCATTCACATTTTTATAATAGCCTTTTCTTGCAACCAGAACCATTTCAGTTCTCTGCATTTCCTTGTTTTTTAAAATTTACTTTCTCTGAAGTTGCAGAAAGTAATCAAACTTGTTATTTTTGTTATTATTATCTATCTTGCTGTGTTTTCTTGGAAATAGTCTAGTACAGAATCCAGTAAATATGGACCACAAAAAATTTTAACTTATGCTTAGTACTCTTAATTACTAGTGGAGTGTTTATTTGCTGTGGAGCATGTGAATGTTCTTACAGTGACAGTAAGTAAAGAAAAATCTTGACAGGCCACAAAAGAGAATTTTCCAAATACTGAGATGATCACAGACATGAAAGAATGGAGATATTAGTAAAGGCAAAACCAGAAAACTGTACTGATAATATTTACCAAGCTGGAAGTCTCTGTAACACTGAATACACCAAACAGTGATATCTTGCAGAAATTATTTTTTTACTTGAGTATTTGCATTTCTTACCCGTTTTTAATTTGCCAACATTACTGCATAGCCAAAGAATGCAGGTATCCCAATGCAAATGCTCACCTTGTCACGTGGCTTTGCTTACACCAGTAATAGTTGTAACCAAATAGTATAAATCACACAGCTCAAAATAATAATAATAATAATGTGAAGCTAGTATTATAAATTACAATATGTAACTTAGGGCAAGTGTGTTGGTTTTGCTTAGCCCAGCACATCAGCAAGGTGTCTTTAGCATCTAGGAGAAATTTGGACCTTTCAAAAGTTGTTGTGGTAGGCCTGAAGAAGTGTCTGAGGAGTGGGGAGGGACACAAAAATGGCTCCTGTGTGTCCTGTGTGAATGTTCTGGAAGTTTTCACCATGCTCAGCACAGCCAGTCTCTGATGGCTCTGAAGATGATGGAAATGCTGCTGGCCAAGCCTGGGCCCATTAGGGATGTTAGTTACATATTTATGTGAAAACATATTTAAGAAGAAATCAAAACAATGTGAGCACGCACTTCTTTTTAGACAGAGGAGGAGGAGGAGGTGAGAAAATGTGAGGGGAAAACAACATGGAGACACCAAGGTCAGGGAGAAGGTGGGGGAGGAGGTGCTCCAGGCCAGAGCTGAAATCTCTCTGCTGGCCGTGGTGATGACCATGGGGGAGCAGGTGGTCCTCCTGCAGCCCATGGGGTCCACGGGGGTGCAGAGATGCACCCACAGCCCGTGGGGAGGTGCCCACGCCAGAGCAGGTGGATGCCTGGAGGAAGCTGTGATCCAGTCGGAGTCCCAGCAGAGAGGAAGGCCTTGCTCCCAAAATGGAACAGCCTGGCTTTGGCTCAGAGGTCTGTGCCCCGTGGACAAGGACTCGTGTTGCAGCAGATTTGGGCAGACTGCTGCTCATGAGATTTGGGACCTTCTTTGGATGCCAGAGAAGTTCTCAGAGGACTGTCTCCTGTGAGAGGGGCCCCATGGCTCAGTAGAGGACTCCTCTCCCTGAGCAGCAGAAGACATTTTGGTGATGAACTGACCAAAGAAAACCCCCATACCCTGCCCCCCACCCCGTGCTGCTGGTGGGAAGGAAGAAGGGGCATGAGTGGAGAAATGGTGTTTTAGGAGCGAGGGGGGTGAGCAAAGAAACAGTGTCTTGAGAATTTATTTTTACTTCTCATTTATCCTCTGACTCTGTTAGGTCAATAAATCACTTTGCAACTTTAAGTTTTTATCCTGTATTTCCCTTTTTCAGTGCATCCTTCCACCAGTGCCTTATCTCAGCTCATGAGTCCAGTGTGTGTGTTTGTTAGTTTTTTCTTCTCTTCTGCTCGCTGTGGCAGGAGAGAGCAGAGAGAGCAGATTTCGTAGGTGCCTGGAATTTGGCCAGGGTCAAACTGCAACAGCAAGTTGTAAAAAAATACAGTAGTTTGAGCACACAGTTACTATTTGGTAAAGAAAGTGCCTTTTCTATGCAAAAATGGTTTGATATTCAGTATTCTAGGTATGTGCACTTTTGACTTGTTAGACTATGGTAACATTGTTGAATATTACAGTAATTTAGCTTAAATGTTGCATTTAATAATATGCCTGAATAATATTTGAAAAGTATTAAGTGTTGATTTAATTGATGGTAAAATATGTCTAAAAGTAAATTAGTCCCTCCTGTAGAAAATTAATTAATTGATTTTCAGACACTTGGTCGTGTCAACAAAACCAAGCCTATATTTTCTGTCCTGTGAATATTCTACATCCAAATCCTATAAGATCCTGCTGGTTTGGCCAAGCAGCACTGATCACAGAAATCCCTCCATCCTCAGCTCAGCAGAAGTTATTCTGGTCCTGTAGCAATGGCTACATTTTGATAAGCTGAGAGTATAGAAGCAGTTAAAACTTCTTTTCTCTTTCAATTGTTTCTATAAGACTAACATAAATTATGTTCAGATTGAAGCAGTGATGAAGAAAGGTCATTAGTTTGTAAGCAATTGTCCAAACTTCGCAGCAGAACTGCATCTTATGCAGTGATACAGCTACAGAGAGTGGTGGAGGTGCTTTGGCATTAGGAGTTTATAGAGCAGATCCCTTCCCACTCAGGTCAGTCAGGAAGAGGCTTATCCTGCTTTGTCCAAGGGAAACTGATAACCACATGTTGTGTCATCAGTCCCTTCTGGGAAGAAGGAAAACTGGATGATTTACAAACAAGCCACTGAGCTGGAATGGAGCCTGACCAGTGGAGAACAGAGCACAACAGATAAAGTTCTCATGGCAGAAATAATTGCTACTATTTCTCTGATGCCAGCTGTAACAATGCTCCGCTGTCAGAAACTCTTGGTAGAAAAGTATTATTAGGGATCATTTTCTTCCTCTCTCTTTTTCATTTAAGTTTCCTTTTTTTTTTCTTTGAAAAAATAAAGTAATTATTTTTGTAGTTCCTTTTCCATTTTTGTGTCCTCCAAATATGCCCCAAACTGTTCCAGTAACAGCCAAGGTCACATTAACTGAGCATAAATTTGTGCTTCCACTGAAATTAGATGGATGGCTCTGCCTACAGTGATTGGTTCTCACCTGCTGCCCTTACAGACTGGAGAGAGTCCAAAGGAGGGACAGAGATGATCAAAGGGCTGCAGAACCTGTGCTGTGAGGGAGGACTGGAGCAGTTGGGTCTTTTCTCCCTGGAGTACATGAGGTTCATCATGTTATTTCAGTCCTTACAGGGGAGCTACAGAGAGGACAGAGCATCTCTGCCCCCAGAGAGCCACTGGGAGGGGCTTTGTGTCAACATAAGAAACAAATTCTTACACAGGAACAAATATTTGCTGGAATAACCTCCCCAGGGGTGTAGCAGAGTCCCCCTTGCTGGAGGTTTCCAAGATGCAGCTGACAGTGCTCCAGGGAATCTCTCCAAGGCTCCCTCCCCTTCCCACAAAAAGTTGGACCTTCTGTTGCCCCTCACACCCTGGGCTGTTCTGTGCTTGTCTCCTCAGAGCAGAGGGCCACATTCACTGTTCTGTATTTTCCAGGCTGTTTTTCAGTTCCCTCAGTGCCCAGCTGTGCTCACACTGATGCAGATCCAATGCAGGGAAGAGATGAGAGTGAGTACCTGGATGCAGGAAAAGCACACAGAGCCTCCTCTTTTGTCACGCCTATTGGTGCAGCCATGTCCCAGCAGTGCCCATCTCTCAGCTTTGACTTGTCCTTCGACCTACAATGAGTCATTCTGAGATTCCAGGGGAATTCCCCCCTGGATCCAGATGATGCTTTTTTTTTTTTTTTTCCCCCACTGGGGTATTTGCATAAGATATGCAAATTTTAATTTGCCAACATTACTTGTGCTCTTCCATAGGTTTTTGGTGTCTGTTGGTCAAACTGCACTGGACTCAGTGTGAATTGACACAGCTGCAGTCTTATAGCATTGAGGAATTCCCAATATTTAATAGTTCTGATGAAATTCTGTTGATAGCTGTTGGACATTGGTATATTTGGTTGACTGGGTAAGGGAACTTCTCCCGTATAGTCAGACTTCCAGCAGGTAAGTTGTGAGGATACTGTAAGGAGCCACTTTAGTTCTGTTTTTGAGACTGTGCTTGTTGCTTTTGTGGTAAGTGAGTAAATGATACATGTTGGCTTTCACATATATGAATTTAACATTTGCAAGTGGTAGTGTACTGTGTAAAAATAGTGTTAAGATAAAACACAGTTAAGTATAAACAATGTTAGGGTGAATTTTAATGTCAAAATAGTGGCAATATGTTAGAAAACGTAGTAATAAATGCATAGTAATAAATGTCTTTTAAGTTGATAAACCACAGAGCCGGAGATCAAGACACCTTAAAGAAACAAAGAAGATAAACCACATGCATCCCAGGAAGTCTGTTATCTCAACTTACACCTCCCAGAGAAGCTGTCAACTACAAATTAGGTTGGAACTGAGGAGACATCCAAGGGGGATTTCTGCCTTCAATTCTGAAACAATCCAGAGGACCCAAGACAGCGTTGCACTGGTGGAAAGGGGCAGAGATTGGAGAGGGGAATTTGAGTGAAGTGTAAATTATCTTCTGGGCTTAATGAATATGAAATAGTTAGAGAAGGTACTTAAGTTCACAGTAAAATGAATAGAATTGCGCCTCTCACAAAATTGCTAAATGCCCAGTGCTGTGTTTGCCTTTGCTCTCCTAATAAATGTTCAATATTACGCTGCTAAAAATTTCAGCTTCTGTATTCGTTTATTTCACTGACCACCTAATTAAAGAACTCTTCACAGTTTCCCTCAGTGGAACGTGACAGATACATAAAGCAGAATATTGGTCACCAGTGTCACCTTTTTAACGAAGAATGGAAGCTTTAAAATTTGCCAGCAATCAGTGTGCTGTTCTCACACACCAGTTTTTATTTGTAACACAGCATTTTCCTTTAGCTGCTAGGTAGAACAGAGTGCTGTGAAAGCAAGATGGATCTCAAAATTAGCTGTATTCTTGTGTAGATAGTGCGATTACAAAACCTTCTGGGGCTTAAACTGACAATGTGTTTATCATAGGAGCAAATTACAGAAATATAACTAAGTCTCTGTGATTATTTCCTGTTACACCAGAGTCAGGGCTTGCTTATGGAAGGCATTTACCATAAATACTGGTATCCTTGACAACACCATAATACAATAAAGAGATTTGTAATGAGCTATTTTTCAAAAATGTATTCTTTAACTTGGATGATTGTATGATAATAAAATTGCACTGGGCCATTTCTGGAAAATATTTTAGGTGCTATCACCTTAAAATATAATATCACAGGATGTATTAATATGTGTCAACTTGCTACCAGGCATACAGCATGAAATATCTAGCTGAACTGGTGTGAAGCCTCCTCTGTTTTTTGCTGTGTTTGGTTATATTATATATACAATAGATCTGCAATATGGCCAAAATGGATACTTAACAGTCACAGAACCATAGGATCATTAAGGCTGGAAAAGACTTCCAAGATCATTGAGTTCAGCCTTTCAGTCCTAACATTACTTAGAGCAGCTGACATTAACATGACAGCTATCCACACTCTGCCCACCTTGTCCAGGTGTGTTCCCTGCACACAGACACATCTCCGCTGAGGGGAGGTGAGCACAGAGCTGTTGATCAGTGCTGGCACGTGAAGGTGTGTAAATGCAACCCCTGAGATCCCATGGAACTGGTGCATCCCCTTTTAACATGCTTTGGGGTGTCTTGGATTGATGATATGATAATCCTTTATCCCCTATCGTTGGCTTATATGCCCAAGAAAGAAAAAAAAAATGTGTGGTCCTGTCTCTTTAACTGCACCCAGCCGCAGAGAGAAACGCGGGTTTTTTTGAAAACATTTTCCCCAAGCCTCGCTCCGGGGGAGGATTGGTCGCTCGGCAGAGACTGCGTGCTGGACGGGGGTCGGAGTGAGCTTTGTTCCCGTTTTTTCCATTCTTCTTCTTTTTTTCCTCGTTTGGACCCCTTCTCTTCGATCTGCTTTGCCACCCGGAGACCCAGGAGGGCCAGAGGACAGCAGAGCTCTCCAGGGAGCTCCACCCGGCCCCGGGTGGGGGGCGAGGAGGAGAGGGACTGCGTCTGAGAAAAGGACTTTTTATTCAGGTTGAATAACTGCCTATCACCTTGTTTTTCCCCTTCCCCTGTGCCTTGTAGGGCACTCTGCGTGGTTTTGTTAAATAAATAGTTTTTTCTTCACTTTCATCTGAGAGGTTCTGTTGTGGGTGGGGGAGGGGGTGTCGGGGCCCTTCGCTCTCGGAGGAGAGAGTCTTATCATTAACCCCGGACATATTTGGCGCCCAACGTGGGGCCTTGATTACTTGTTCTACACCTTTTGTGGGGTTAGAGAAAGTGAAGAAAAAACCCTAATAATTGCATTCTGGTTTTAAACGCTTGGTATTGAATTACAGCCATCAGTAGTCACTATGCTGTTTGATGGGAGGTTGTTTGATGTAATACTGTCTGTGTGGCACATAGGTTTGTTTCCCTACCAACAGGTAGGGGCAATCCTGTCCCTAATGTATAATTTCCACCAATCAGGGACACGACTCCGGCTTGTTATAGTAATGTGTGTGATACTGACGATCTGTAAGAAGGTATGGGAAACAGTTAAAGATGTACATGCTCTGTTAGTTTCCTCCTCTAGTTTTAGTAACCTGTTTTGGAGTTTTGTTAGTAATATTACCCAACCTGTTAGAGAAGTAGAGGGTGAAGCTTCCTGGCTCCTCACCCATCTCTTTCCCTTTAAATCTGGTATATCAGCTTTTGAGAATATTCAGTTTCCCCTGGATGTTAAAGAGACCATTAACTTGGTAGTACAGGTGCTTTACCTAGGAGTTTCCGTGTATATGATGTTCAGTGTTACCAGAATGAGGGCTGAGAAGTCCAGAGGGGCTGAGCAGGAGCAGGCACCTAATCCAGATGAGAGGAAATTTGAATGGTGTGGAGTATGGGAGGACATAGGTAAAACTTTAAAGAAATTCTCTGATCCAATAGACTGGGAATTTCCCCCTTGACAAATCCCGAGACCAGCTGAGGTGGGGAAGTATCTGAAAGAGAAGTGCAGAGACAACTGCAGTGCAATATGTTGGGCCCTGGCATATGCTTATCGTACACTGTCAGATATTATAGAACAGGAAGTAAGGGAGCCTAAGCCAATGGCAGTTGCTCCTATTACAAGGAGCAGGAAAGCCCAATTTAAGACTGATCGCCCAGATGACAGTGGGGAGGGACCCTCAAGGTCAGCAACTGAGTCAGAGGTCATTGTTGAATCCATGAATGTGAGAGACCTTCACAGCCTAAGAAAAGATTATGTCCAACGAGATGATGAATCTGTGATTAGTTGGTTAGTCCGTCTTTGGGATGCTGCAGGCGATGTTACACTTCTAGATGCTACTGAGGCAAGGCATTTAGGGACTGTGTCACGTGACCCAGATATCAACCAAACTATACGAGATGGGCCTGACTGCAGCAGCCTCTGGAGACGAGCTATCAGAGCTGCGAGGGACAGATACCTACATCCCGATGATCTCTATTCGCAACAAACCCAGTGGAGAACCATAGAACAAGGGATTCAACGCTTGAGAGAAATGGCAGTGGTAGAAATTGTCTTCCCAGAGGACATAGCAAACCCAGATCCGATTATAGACCCAGATAGGATAGAATGTACACCTGTGATGTGGCGGAAACTCCTAAAGCTTGGGCCATCAGGGTATGCTTCTGCTTTAGCCATTATGAAGCAAGATTACGGGCATGAGACTGTGCGTGATATGACAAGGAAACTCCGAGCGTATGCAGATGTTGTGCATAGCCCAATGAATGCAAGAATCTCAGCTGTGGAAACAAATCTGCAGAAACTAGAAAATAAGATAGAGAAGAATCATGAGAAACTCAGTAAAGAGATTAAAGACAGCCTTCTCCAAATCTCAGCAGTACAGACCAGAGGTTCTGCTACCCCACGCAGACGCTCTTCAGCTATGAGAACTGGATATATCCCTCGACATGAGTTGTGGTATTTCCTGTGTGACAGTGGAGAAAACATGAACAGGTGGGATGGACAACCCACTGCTGTCCTGGCACGACGAGTGCGTGAATTGAAGGAGGGCAAGACTCAGAGAAGGAACTCCACCAGAAGGGAAGTAGCTCTACTCAATATGTCTGATTCCGTTGAAGGAACCTCTAACACAAATACCCACCATGGTTAGGGGGGCCCTGCCTCTAGCCAGGTAGAGGCCAGGGAAAACCGAATTTTTTGGACAGTGTGGATTCGGTGGCCTGGCACATCAGAGCCACAAGAATACGAGGCTTTAGTAGACACTGGTGCACAATGCACGATAATCCCATCGAGACATGTGGGGACAGAACCTATTTCTATTTCCGGCGTTACAGGAGGATCACAAGACTTGACCCTCGTGAAAGCTGAGGTGAGCCTGACTGGAAGAGAGTGGAAAGAACATTCCATTGTGACTGGCCCAGAGGCTCCATGTATTTTGGGTATAGACTTCCTCCGAAATGGATATTTCAAAGACCCAAAGGGACTCAAGTGGGCATTTGGGATAGCTGCTGTGGAGACAGAGGGCATAAAACAATTGAACACCTTGCCTGGACTGTCAGAGAACCCATCTGCAGTAGGACTCCTGAAAGGGGAAGAGCAACAAGTACCAATTGCAACCTCGATTGTGAACCGCCGACAGTACCGGACAACTCGTGATGCCGTGATTCCCATTCACAAACTAATCCGTGAGCTGGAGAGCCAAGGGGTGGTCAGCAGGACCCATTCATCCTTTAACAGCCCCATCTGGCCTGTGCGAAAATCTGAAGGAGAATGGAGATTGACTGTGGACTATCGTGCCTTGAATGAGGTGACTCCACCTCTGAGTGCTGCTGTGCCAGACATGCTGGAGCTCCAGTATGAGCTAGAGTCCAAGGCAGCAAAGTGGTATGCTACTATTGACATTGCAAATGCATTTTTCTCCATTCCACTGGCAGCAGAGTGCAGACCTCAGTTTGCTTTCACCTGGAGGGGCGTGCAGTACACCTGGAACCGATTGCCCCAGGGGTGGAAACACAGTCCCACCATCTGCCATGGACTGATCCAGGCTGCACTAGAAAAGGGTGGGGCTCCAGAACATTTGCAATACATTGATGACATCATTGTGTGTGGGGACACAGCAGAAGAAGTATTTGAGAAAGGAAAGGAAGTAATCCAGATTCTCCTGGAAGCCGGTTTCGCTATAAAAAAGAGCAAAGTCAAAGGGCCTGCCAAAGAGATCCAGTTCCTAGGAGTGAAGTGGCAAGATGGAGGGCGTCAGATTCCTACTGAGGTTATCAATAAAATCATCACAATGTCCCCCCCAACCAACAAGAAGGAGACGCAAGCTTTCCTAGGTGCCATAGGCTTTTGGAGAATGCACATCCCTGAGTACAGCCAGATCGTGAGTCCTCTCTACCTCATAACCCGCAAGAAGAACGATTTCCATTGGGGCCCTGAACAGCAGCCAGCCTTCACCCAGATCAAGCAGGAGATTGCTCATGCAGTAGCCCTTGGCCCAGTCAGGACAGGGCCAGAAGTAAAGAATGTGCTTTACTCTGCAGCTGGGAGCCATGGCCTGTCCTGGAGCCTTTGGCAGAAGGTGCCTGGTGAGACCCGAGGCCGACCACTGGGATTTTGGAGCCGAAGTTACAGAGGGTCTGAAGCCAACTACACCCCAACAGAGAAAGAAATCCTAGCAGCATATGCAGGAGTCCAAGCTGCCTCAGAGGTAATTGGCACAGAAGCACAACTCCTCCTGGCACCTCGACTACCGGTGCTGGGGTGGATGTTTAAAGCAGAGGTTCCCTCTACTCATCATGCCACCAATGGCACATGGAGCAAATGGATTGCCCTTATCACACAGCGTGCCCGTATGGGAAATCTGAATCGCCCTGGGATTTTGGAAATAATTACAAATTGGCCTGAAGGTGAAAATTTTAGTCTGACTGAGGAAGAGGAGCTGGAACAGGTGACCCGTGCAGAGGAAGCCCCACCATACAACCAACTGCCAGCAGATGAAACACGCTACGCTCTTTTCACTGATGGTTCCTGTCGTCTTGTAGGGACAAAAAGAAAATGGAAAGCAGCTGTGTGGAGCCCCACACGACGGGTTGCAGAAGCTAGGGAAGAAGAGGGGGGATCGAGCCAATTCGCTGAGCTCAAAGCCGTTCAGTTAGCCCTGGACATTGCTGAAAGAGAGAAATGGCCAAAGCTCTACCTTTATACTGATTCATGGATGGTAGCCAATGCTCTGTGGGGTTGGCTGGAAAAGTGGAAGAAGGCTGGTTGGCAGCGTAGGGGAAACCAATTTGGGCAGCTGAAGAGTGGAAAGACATCGCTAGTCGGGCAGAGAGACTACCTGTGAAGGTCCGCCATGTAGACGCCCATGTCCCCAAGAGTCGAGCTAATGAGGAACACCGAAACAACGAACAGGTAGATCAGGCTGCAAAGATAAAGGTGTCCCAGGTAGACTTGGATTGGCAGCATAAAGGAGATTTATTCCTAGCTCGATGGGCCCATGATGCCTCAGGCCATCAGGGCAGAGATGCCACCTATAAGTGGGCACGAGACCGAGGGGTGGATCTAACCATGGACTGCATCTCTCAAGTTATCCATGACTGTGAAACATGCGCTGCCATCAAGCAAGCCAAGCGGGTGAAACCCCTGTGGTATGGTGGAAGGTGGTCAAAATATAAGTATGGAGAGGCCTGGCAGATTGATTACATCACACTGCCTCAAACCCGCCATGGCAAGCGCTATGTGCTCACAATGGTAGACGCCACCACTGGGTGGCTGGAAACCTACCCTGTGCCTCATGCCACTGCTCGTAACACCATCCTGGGCCTTGAGAACCAAGTCCTGTGGAGGCATGGTACCCCTGAGAGAATTGAGTCAGATAACGGAACTCATTTTAAAAATAGCCTCAAAAACAACTGGGCTAGAGACCATGGCATTGAGTGGGTGTACCACATTCCCTATCATGCACCAGCCGCTGGCAAAGTGGAACGGTATAATGGATTGTTAAAAACCACCCTAAAGGCATTGGGTGGGGGAACTTATAAGAATTGGGAGCGACATTTAGCAGAGGCCACCTGGTTAGTCAATACCCGAGGCTCCATCAACCGAGCAGGTCCTGCCCAATCTGAGCTTCTACATACAGTGGATGGAGATAAGGTCCCAGCAGTACATGCCAGAGGCTTGTTAGGGAAAACTGTCTGGATTGATTCTGCCTCACATAAAGACAAACCCATCCGTGGGGTTGTCTTTGCTCAGGGACCAGGGTGTACTTGGTGGATAATGCAGGAAGATGGAAAAACACAATGTGTCCCTCAGGGAAATTTAATTTTGGGTGAAGGCCACATGTAAGGTTGGGATGGCAACATACCACCGTTCACCGTTCGTGACATTATTTGTACATAGTTATGTGTATATATGTATATATGTATATATGTATATATGTATATATGTATATATGTATATATGTGTATATATATATGTGTGTGTTTGAAGTTGGAAGATGTTAGGGTGGGCCTTAAGCCAACGCTATGGAATAAGGGGTGGAATGTCTTGGATTGATGATATGATAATCCTTTATCCCCTATCGTTGGCTTATATGCCCAAGAAAGAAAAAAATGTGTGGTCCTGTCTCTTTAACTGCACCCAGCCGCAGAGAGAAACGCGGGTTTTTTTGAAAACATTTTCCCCAAGCCTCGCTCCGGGGGGAGGATTGGTCGCTCGGCAGAGACTGCGTGCTGGACGGGGGTCGGAGTGAGCTTTGTTCCCGTTTTTTCCATTCTTCTTCTTTTTTCCTCGTTTGGACCCCTTCTCTTCGATCTGCTTTGCCACCCGGAGACCCAGGAGGGCCAGAGGACAGCAGAGCTCTCCAGGGAGCTCCACCCGGCCCCGGGTGGGGGCGAGGAGGAGAGGGACTGCGTCTGAGAAAAGGACTTTTTATTCAGGTTGAATAACTGCCTTTCACCTTGTTTTTCCCCTTCCCCTGTGCCTTGTAGGGCACTCTGCGTGGTTTTGTTAAATAAATAGTTTTTTTCTTCACTTTCATCTGAGAGGTTCTGTTGTGGGTGGGGGAGGGGGTGTCGGGGCCCTTCGCTCTCGGAGGAGAGAGTCTTATCATTAACCCCGGACAGGGGTCAGCCCTCCAGCCCCACAGGTTCATAGCACAGTGTGAGAGAGGCTGATCTTGGCTTTTGTTTGGGAATCCCATGGAAGCAGAATTGGGGTAAATGCCCCAGGTTCAGGAGGTAGGTGACAGATGTGCTTTGAGGTGCAGCCACCAGCTCCTGTGCTTGCATTTCCCTGAGGGCAGCACAAAGGGTCAGCCCTCATCCCATTCCAGTTCCAGGACACTGTGGGGGTTGCCATCCAAGCATTTTGAATTTCTGTCTGGTGAACAGCCACGAGGCACCCTTGGGTTTGCTTTGTGGAACCAGCACATGCCAGAAGGTTGAGGTTCTTTTGGAGAACATTCCCAGTGCAGCACTCAGCTCTTCCCAGAAAATGCCAGGGAAAACAAGTGCAGCTTGCAAGGTCAAAAATAGCCAAGCTGTGCCCCAAACCCAGCCAGAACCAGGTTCCTGGAGGTGAGGAGCTCCAAGTCCTTGGATATTTGCTGGCAGAAAGATGACAGAGACACAAACCTGGCCACTGAGAAAATGCTTGGCTTCTTACAAAAGGGCAATAATATTGAGATGAAGGCATTAAGAGAAAATGTGGCCAATTTGTTCTTCAGATTCATGAACCATTCAGATATTCCCCTGACAGATTCATGTTCTTTCATAGTATGAAAGGGCTGCACACTCAGCTGTGCTGCAAATAGGAGCAAAGTGCTTCTTGTCCATAAATTTGAGGTAACATAGAGATACATAAGACTGAAACCAGCACTTTTTGCATATTTCCAGTGCCTCTGCCATCTGAACATCCAATGTTCTCCATTGCACAGCCTAAACATTTACAGTTCCTGTGGGACATGATTTTGTGTTCATAATCACCAGAACAACAATGAGGATGCCTATTTGTTAATTATATATTTTATGTTTGTTTAAACAGTTTGTGGGTTCATGGGAGCAGAGTTGATGTTGCTGCTCAACTATTAGGACAAGGAAATGTTAAGCATGAGTTTCAGGTTGCTGTTAGCAGTCAGCAATGATGTGTGTTTGTGTGTTGCACTCCCCTCATCAGTCTGCAACTCCACAAACCATCCATAATAGTGCACTAAATGATGTTTACATGATGCCTTTGAACAGGTCAGGGTGCAGTCAGAAAAAGACAAATGAAGTTGAGAAGTGTTTTCCTTGGAATTTAGATGTGATGTGATGTGATGTGATCTAAAATTAAGAATTTTTTTTTTTTTTTTTTTTTTTTTTTTTTTGGTTCAGAAGGTCTCTATATTTTGGTCTCAAAGAGCAGATTAGGTTAAAATGAAAAGATTGGTAAACATTGTTGATAAATGTTAAGAAGGTTTGGAAAATGTCTCTTATTTTGCAATAAATGGAGTGCAAGTAAAATTTCAGCACAAACAACAGGAGTAGAAAATAATAGATATTAATTGACTTAATTTGGGAACGCATTCTATACTTACGGTATTGATTCAAAATTTAGTGCCAACCCTTACTTCAGTATGCTTATAACAAAATGTCCAAATCAAATAAATCACCATTAAACCCTTTAAATTCATTGATTTCAAAAAGAACAAGGAGATGCCTGGTAAAATGTCACGCATTTGGGCTATGAGTATGTGCAGGAACTGTAATGACACACAATGACTGAGTTGTTACATGTGGGGCACTTGTGCCACTCACACAGCCCTGGGATGAACTGATGCTGAAAAGCCCCAGCAGTACAGTGAGAAGGGAATACAGAAACACCCCCAGCACCTCTCTGTGCTCTGCTGGCCCTTCAAACACTTTCCCAGGTGCCACAGCTCACAGCCAGAGTCAGGGGCTCACGGGGAGCCCTCGGTGTCCTGGGTCTCTTGCTGGGAGGTCTGAGATGGATTTGGTTGGGATTTCCTCCTCTTCGCTGGGAGGAGGAACCCATTGATGTTGGTAAGCCCTTCCTGCCAACCTGGCCTCAGGTCCACCTGAGTTTGCTTTTATAGGTTTTCTTCTCAAAGTCTGCCCACAGGCTCCTTTGTATCCCCCTGGTTGCCAGTTGTGCAGATTTTCTGGGCTTTTGTTGTCTCCAGAACTGTCTGTACTCCGTGAAGCTGAGGGACCCTGCAGTGACCTGTGCCCAGGGCTGGCCTCTGTCCCTGTGCTGTCCCTGCACTCTGCCCCAGCAGCAGTGCAGCCGTGGGGCTTCACCCCACACAAACCAGCTCCTGGCACTGTGAGCTGAAGAGAAGCTGCACCAAACCGGGCTGTGCTCTCCTGCCTGGGAGAGAGCTGCCCCAGGGCTGGAGCTGTCTGGGCTGGACAGAGCCCAGGGGAGCCTGGAGACAATGCAGTGTCTGGCCAAAGCAGAAATCTTGTCACTGGTGGTGCCAAAGGGTGACATTTCCTGGGCTCAGGGCACAGACGGTACAGGACAGTGACATCACGATGCTGAGGGGATGTGGGACTCTCCAACCTGCTGCTGTGGGAGGATCTGCTTTTCCTTTGCACTCAGAATAGGTTTGAGGGATCCCCAAAGCTTCCTCAGACTGGGCTTTGCTGTGACTTTTGCAGGTTTTGGAGATAATTGTTCATGCAAATGTGCCATAAAACCAGATTTGGTGTTGACATGCTCTGCATTTCCTGGGTGGTTCATTGGCAGGGGAGGGTGGCATCAGTGGACTCTGGATCAAGCTGTGATCCTGTGAACACTTCAAAAGGAGAGGGTTTTTTCAGGGTGATTAAACCTTCATCCTTACTGTGCATCCTGCAAGCTTTATGTCTCTATTTTGAAAAACTTCCAAAATCTTAATCAGCTTTGGCCCTGTGAAACACTACTAATATCAGCAAAACTCATCATATTTTGCATGCAAAAATACATAATTTTTGATATTTGGGAACTGTAAGAAAGTAATTCCTATTGCTGGTGACACACAAAGAGGGCAGGTTGATGCCCTTGAGCCTCTGTCTGCTACTGTTGACGGAAAAACAGCTTTTGTAGTAGTACCTTATGGCCCTGGATGGCCAGGATGGAGGTCCGGGAGGTTAGACAGGTGTATAGTACTGAATCTTTGACCTTTTATGCCAAATAAAAATTAGAAATGCTTAGATCTCTGTATTTATAAAGGAGAGATGTTGTACTCTGTGTGTGTATGTGTGTCATACCTTGAACATACCACATTAAAGCAACACACTCTCTGAACATCCATTCTTTTTTATGACCATTATCCATAAGGAAAAGCCCTGTAAAATTTAATTCTTTGTTCATAAGTACCTCGCCTACTGACAACAATTAGAATTGCTTACAGGGCCTCAGTTGTAAATGCAAAACATTCAAAAGTCAAACTAATTGGTTGTATTAGAAAATACACTTTGCTTTTCTCAAGAGGCTGATTGTGAGCTATTTTATGAGCTGCTCATGAAAATATCCTGGGGCTGTTTGTATCAAACACTGGGATTTTGTGAGCAGTTAAAGAGGGAGAGTGCATCATGTGTGGGAAAGTAATACCCTTGCAAAGTATGTGCTTCAGGGCTACTTAGGTCAAAAGAATTTATTTTTTATTCCCTGTGCTGAGGAACTGCCTATCATCTATCAGAAAAAGAAGGTTGAGTCTTTGGCCTCCTTCAGAGTCCTAAGTGACTAAAGCTGAAGAGATTTTCCCCAGAAAGCTAGAAGTGTTTTTAGGAGTGTGGCAATTCCTCTCTGCAGAACTGACCATTGGCCAAGGGAAGGTCCTGCTGCCCAAGGTGTCCCTGGAGCTTTACCCCATCCTCTGCCTGCTCTGGTGATGCTGCCACAGATCTGGAGCATGGCAGGAGGGATTCCAGGGATTTGTCAGCACAGGGAAGCAGAGCCTGAGCTCCTACTGATATTTCCATTCCCAGGGTAGCCCCTCAGGCCAGCACAGACAAATTCTGCTGCTCTGGCTTCACAGGTGCTGCTGGCAGTGCTGTGACAGCCTCTGCCACCAAGCAAGAGCAATTGCAGAGGTAGGATGGGGTAGAGATGCATCTCAGAGAATGGACAGAACACCTTCAAACAGCAACTGGCAGAGTAAATGAAGGGGTGATGAATTACCTGTGAATGGGACAGATTATAAAAACCTCTATCTGTGAAAAAAGGAGAAAAGAGGGAAGGGGAGAGGGAAGGGGGAAAAGGGAGGGGAAAAGACAAAAGAAAGAAAGGGGAAAAGGAAAGGGAAAAGGAAGGGGGAAATGAAAGGGAAAAGAAAGGGGGAAAGGGAAAAGAAAGGGCAAAAAGAAAAGGGGAAGGGAAAAGGAAAGGGGAAAGGAAAGGGAAAGGGAAAGGGAAAGGGGGATAGGATAGAGTTGCTGGAGATTCTGATTTTATTTAAAGGACATCTTCTGACAATATATTTGTTTCCTACCATAAAAAGCCCTTTTCCACATGCTTTAGCTTTCTAGCTCTTGATATTAACTAAACACAGTGATTCTTAAAAGAGATAGGAAAAAAAGCAGTAAAAGGTTTCCTGCAAGACCAAATATCTGCCAAACACTGAGTGCTATGGCTAATGGCTTTTGAATGTTCACAGGAATGATCAAAGCATTAAAGTAATTAAACAGAGCTCTTAGAATCCAGCGTAAGTTGCACCATTAAGGAGATTAAATAGAGATTCACATTGTACTGTGGGTTTTCATAGTCTTGAAAACACAGGCTTAATAACAGTCTTTCATGCACATGTAATAACACAGGAAATGACAGCCCATGGCTTTTTGTCCTGGTGAGTATTTGCAGCAGCAGCCAGCTTTCTTGTAAGTAAAGCTGTGTTCAAAGGCCTTTTTTCCCCCTTTTCTGCTGAAAACTGTTTCGTATCAAAAAAAGGATTAGTCCCCTATGTAATCTTTTCTTCTTGTCAAGCAACAAGCTTGAATCTCCGGGCAAATACAAAAGAATACAGGATTTTAAAAGTCTGGAAGTTACAGTGTTTATGAACCTGACTTGAATGCAGTTTGGACTTCTGAATAATTTTAAATCTAGCTGAGAATAACACAGCCTCACCTTTCCTTAGTGATATGTGAAAGGCCAGAAGAAGAAAAGAGAATCTGACTTGCTCTGCTGGTGCTTGCTGAAATCAACAGGTACTGGGAAATTATTGTTATTAGGGAAAGAGCAATTTAAATTACATTAGGGTCTTGCCTTGCTGAACTGTTCACCTTCTGTGATACACTCCACCCCAATATAGACTTCAGGTGCTTTGTTGTTTCCTTTTTCTTCCTCCAAAACACCAAGAGATCAAAATTCTTACTAAAAACAGGAATTCTGCTTTCAATTGAAGCCAAAGGAAAGCTCTGCAGGGCTTCTTCATATATACAGATAAAATACTCTAGTGATTTTATCACATTTTATTGTCAAACCTCTGGCTCCAGATTCCACTCTGGAACACCAAATTTTCTTTGTAGTCTGGAAGAGAGAACAAATAACATTTCAAGAACTGGTCCATAACTGAGGACAGAAATCTCTTTTCCTGTGATCTGAAATCCTCATTCTTAATTGTGATAACTTATTTGCTTCTGATTAGGTGTCCATCAGTTCTATATGCTTTATGAGCTTTTATGTCTTTTTATGTGTATATGTGTAATGCCATTATCTGTTCATTTAAACATTCCAGGAATCTCTTTTGACCCTTATCTCCATATTCCTGCAGAAGGTCAGATCACTCTGGGTTTGACACCAACAAAAATCCAGGTTGTTCAGTTCCTAGTCATGATGGGCAAGCACAACTTCTCTGCTGACACAGAGATTGAAGACAAACCCCTCTATTGTCACTGGAAAACAAAAATGAGGAAGTTTCTTTTCTTGGAAAAGAAAGTCTCCTGTGTTTACCCTGCAGGACTGTGCCTCTTCCTTTCTCAGCAGCAGCTCAGGAGGCCAAGAAGGACAAGGGAGGGATGTGGCTGATTCCTCTGACAATTTCACACGACTTGTAAATGACAGCTGAGTCTGTTCATCTTCGCAATGGCAAGTTCTGATGATGAAGAGCTGTGTCACTTGTGTTTAGTTTGCATCCAGTTAATGGCATGGTGGGTTTTCATACTGCAGATGTGACCTCTGTGGCAACAGTCTGCTCATCCTTCAGGGAGGTTTGTACCCACAGGGCTTGCTTAAGCTCTCAATCCAAAGAATAAGACATAATGGTATAATAGAAACAAATTTGCTTCTCTGTTGTCCAGCAGGACAAGTGTAAAATCCTACCACATGCAGAGGGCAAGGCATTGGTTTCACTTCCACTGTGGAAATTACTTTCTGGAGCAGGAAAAGTAAGTTTTGTGCTGGAACAGAGAAGTTCTGTCACTGGAAATCAGTGTGATGTGGGGAGGGTTTCACACCAGGTTTGCACCTAAGTTAACGGTAAAGACAGACATAAAGTCCAATGTACACCTAAGGTTTGCATAGCAGACTTTAGGCTGGCAACTAAGGGAGCATAAATTAAATGGCCTTTCCAACCCAAAACACTATGAGCAATGTTGGTATTTCTGCTCTCATTCATTGTTTCCAGCATAACAATGTATTTGGTATTTTGGAACTGCAGCTCTGAATTGTGGCCAGATTAAGTCAAGTAAGTGTTTCTTGTGCATTTATAATTGTGGAGGTCATGATCAGTGTAGCTGCTTCTGATAAACCAAAAAAACTCTTTCAATACTTCTTAAGGGAAATATTTTTTTCCTTTTCACTCTTCACTGCAAAGCCTCCTCCAGGATGTAGAGCAAATAAGTAATTTAGATTGTCTTTTCACAATAACAGAGAACTTCCCCTTTTATCAGCCTGAATTGCACAGTTCTCATCTGTATTAAGGAATTTCATTTTGTCTCTGCTGTAAAGAAGAGATTTCTATGCAGCAGGGCTGATAAAGAACAAACCCGAATTAGAAAGAGTGGTATTTGTTCGAGCTCCCATTACTCATCACACACTTTAAACAACCCATACCATCAAGCCCAATGCTAATATGGCTCCTTGTTAAATATTTCTGATGGGTTACATCCTTGTGTGAAGAAGGAATTAGGATTTAAAGCTGCTATTTATGCTTATATAAGCATTGTGTATGAACATTGCATATTCAAATTGCAGAACAAATATAACCCGTACAGTGTAGACACTGCAATAACACAAAGACACTTCTCCCTTCAACACTTCCCTGTTCACAAATGGGTTAACCAATTCTGTGCTTGCAAATCATCCCTTCTGGCATCTATTGTGGCACTGAACCAGGGGAAGTCACACATAAATACTGTAGGACCATGAAAATCTCTCCAAATATGAACTTGTCTCCAGGGGACACAACTTCCAATAATGTAGTGGGACACCCAGGTTTCTTGTGTTCTCTTTTGTCATGATGGGTTTGGAATTCACAGATTAACAGAGGGGTTAGAGTTGGAAAGGACCTTAAAGACCTTCTAAAGAGGTCTTCTTAATAGACATTCTTAAAGACCTTCTTAAAAACCCCTCTGACATGGGCAGGGACACTTTCCAGTAGACCAGGTGGCTCAGACTCTGTCCAACCTTTTGCAAATACCCAAGGACACCTTTTTATCTGTTTTACAAGGTCAGATTTCCATGCTCATATTCACAGATGGCTCCAGTCTCCCGCAGAGGATTGCTGGCTTTGTCACTCTTATCTCCACAAGGCACCAGAGGGCCAGCTTTGGATGGCTCTCCCTGCTCCAAAGGGGAGGCCCCAGGGACCTGCTACTGCCTTTGCTCCTTCCACTTGCCCTTCCAGGCTCAGTGATTTCCTGCCACTTCCTCCACATCTGTCTGAGACAACCAGAAGAGAGAAGGGGCTGTGGATGCAGCTTCTGACAGAGAGCTGGGAACTCTCCACTGAGTCTTTTATTCTCCTGCCACTAAGCTGTCAGGCTGCCTCCACAAAACTCGTCCTGCTTGGAAAGGGGCTGGTGTGAGCAGCAGGAATTGATGCTGGCTGGAACATTTGCAAGAGCTGGACAAAAGAAGCATCTGCAGGAAGGCCACCAGCTGCCCTTTGCCAGCAGCCCAAGGTGGGAAGGTCCCCTTTGCAGGCCATCCCTGCACAAGGCCAGCCTGGCCTGTTCCAGCACCAAGAACACCTTTCAGCACTGGCTTTGGGGCTGGCCTTGTCCCTCACTCTGGAGAAGCAGGTCGCTGTCAGAACTCACATATCCACAGTTCCTGGCTGGGTTAGCATGTCTTACCCCAGACTGCCCTAGAGACAGCAAGACACAGAGGCTCAATCTGCAAGAAAAGGGGATTTGGTTCCAACTTTCCCCTTGGACCAGCATGCAGCAAGCCCACCTGGGCCTCCTTCAGCTCTCTTTGTGGGCTGCCAGTTAGCTTCTGTTGGGAATGTAAAGCTTTTACTCTACTTTGCAAAGCAAATAATGGTGCAAATCCAGCTACACCAAAGCTGAAATTTCACTCTAAACATTACAATTTTCACTGTCCCCTATTCAAGCCAAGAAAAAACCCAAACTTGACAGTGAAATCTGTGTGAGATGGAAGCACAGTGTCCTCCAAGATCATTCATGAGTAGAACATTATTCCAGGGGAAGACTGGCAAAACCAGAGTTTACTGATGCTTCATAAAAAGCTTTCCAAAACCTTCCTACCTGTGGTGGTATTGCAGCCTCCTGAGTTCCTGAAGCCCTTACTCACCTCAGGCTCACTTTGGGCAGGAAGGGGATGGTTCTGTTTGTGAGATGTGGGGACAGGAGGAGGGAAGACTTTGCAAAGGCTGTCACCAGGGCAGGGCTGTTTTCATTCATGGTGACAAGTGGTAGTACTTAAGTTTTTTATTTAATGTGAATGAGGGAGGTGCTGAAGGGCAAAACTTCTCAGGAATAAGGACATGTTGCACTTCCAAAACAAGAGGGAAGTGTCATTCATCTTTCATGGAAGGTGTTAAGTTATTAACAAATTGTTTTTGCTGACGATGTACCTAGACAGCACAGATTTAGAGCATTTTATCAGACTCCCAGAGTATCCTCACATCTGTTTTGCCACATTTTCTCTCTCTGTTTCATTGTGAATGATTTCTCCTCCCCGGGTGGCTCCTGCTTGGAGCTCTCCGCTCAGTGGAGTCCCGTTTGCTCAGCAGGCCTTTGCAGCGAGTTATTCCCCAGCGTGTGGCTCTGCTGCCATCCCAAATCTGCGGTTTCACTGCCAGCCTGACTGAGACTGGGGAGCTGCTGGGCATGGCTGGAGAATTTCACAGCCAAAAACCTCCAGCACCATCATGTTCCCGTCTGCTCATTGCTTCTGGTAGCACCAATGTACACCTATTTCACTTTGCACATTTATTTTATTGCAGATTTTTACACCTGCACTACTGATACAAATACATAAAAACCAACTGATTTTTAAAAATTAAATTTATTATAAATTGCTACACCCATGCTGCCAATATATCAATTCACAAATATCAACTGAAGTTAAAAAAACTAATTTATTTTTACAATCATGCAATGCAAATTTATACAAATACCAACTTAGATTAAAAAAACCTAATTTATTGTAACCCTCTATGACCACACACTATATACAGAGATAAATTTACATGTAACAATTTGATTTATTACATATTACTAAAACTCTACTGCCCATACATGAATACAGAAATATCAGTACCCTTCCCTAAATAACCCAAGGCCTACAACTAGAGAAACAGAATTTCAAAACTATACCAATACATGCATATTTAAATATAACAAAGTAAAATATATAAGTGTAACAATGTACGGTGTATATATATATATTATTACCTATAAAAAGATATTTATAAACATATACACAGGAATCCTATCTATAAATAGACAGCTCACAATGTACCAGAATAAAAATCCATACTACTCCAATAATACAATGCACCTCTACAAACGTACACATATGCAAATGTAACAAAACATGGATGGAAATACCCGTATGCTTTTAATTTAAAGAACAACGCTACACATCTGTAAACAAAGTCAGGAGGGATGCCAGCTGCTGATGGTCACAGGCGCTCCCTCAGTCTCTTCTTCCTGTGCAGCGCAGCCCTCCTGGAAATGGACAGCAGATGGGATATCTGGGAAGCAAAGGGAACACTGAGTCAGTATCAGGACATTTCCCTCGGCAGCACCTGCACTAGTGTGAGGGAAGAGAAAATCTCAGAGCCTCCCCAGCAGGGTGAGAAAGAAAAAGCTGCAGGCCGAGCGGGCCAGGCTGCTGTGAGCGCAGCCCCGGCGGGACTGTCCCGCAGCCCCCGGCAGCCCGGGGGGCACGGCACGGCACAGCACGGCACGGCACGGCACGGCACGGCACGGCACGGCACGGCACGGCACGGCACGGCACGGCACGGCACTGCTGCCTTGCCCAAGGACAGACAGCCCCTGGGCCGGCCGGGCAGCTGCGCTGAGCAGCCCCAGCACGGGCAGTGCCCACGGCCAAAGCCCGCGCCACCCTCAGCCCAGCCTGCCTCACCGGCCCTGTGGCCTCACCCAGGCTCTCGGGTGGCAGCAGCGGCAGCTCCCCGTTTGCTGCTGTTGCTGGTGGCCTTCAGCTCCTCCCTGATGGCTCTTGTCACTCCCTGGATCTTCTGGAGGACTTCAGGGCAGCTGTGGCAAAAGTGGAGGCTCTGAAATTGGTTCCAAGGCCTGGCAGAGCCACAGTCCTGGACCCCTCTGGGCTCTCTGCTGACTTCCTCCATCCCCTCAGCCCTGCCATCCCCTCAGCAAACTTGCAGCCTCCCAGGCCCTTCAGACCCCCACAGTGCTCTCACCCCACTCAGTCCCTTCAAACCCACCCTGTCCCCTTTCACCCCACCCAGTTCAGACTGTACCACTTCCCTGTCCCCTCAGTCCCCACCATCCCCATCAGCTCCTCCACACACCTCAGCCCCACAGCTCCCCCCTGCTCTCCTAGGTTCCCTCCATCCCCACCATCCCCTATGCTCTCCCACATCCCTCAGCCCCACCACGACCTCAACATTTCCATCCCTTCAGTGTCACCCCTCCTCAGCCCCCTCAGCCCCTCAGTCTCACCATCCTTCAGCAGCTCCTCGGGGGACACCAGCTGCTCCCACCGCTGCAGGGACACCTGGGGCTCCAACTGCTGCTCCGCCCGGCCCGGCTGCCAGCTCGGACCCAGCACGGGAAGAGGGGACAGAGGGGGCACAGGGGAAAAGCAAGGGGTGAGAGAGGAAGCAAAGCAGAGAAAGTGGTTAAAAAGCAGCCTATATTTATACAAATACCAATCTACGTACCTAAAACTTTACATACCCCTGAATGTATAAATATAACTATACCCATTAATAACTAGAACTATATATATTAAAATGTATCTAAACATGTATAAATGAAACTATACACTTCTATGCCTACATATACAAAACAGAAACTATATACATCTACAACTACATATCAAAATTTATCTATACAGATCTACAATAACTACTATGAAAACATATAAATAGAAATTATATACATCTATTGCTGTTATTACAGACAGAGACATTACACCTGCCTGATGTTCATCGGCTCTGTCTCTGTCTCTTCCTCCCACACAGGGCAGCCCTTCCGGAGAGCTGGATAGGACACGAGTGTCTGGGAAGCAAAGGGAACACTAAGTCAATATTGGCACTTGTGCACATTTCGCTTTAGCAGCAATTGTACTTCTATCAGGTATGGTTAAATATGGCCTGAAAGGCAGACTCTAACTTGGGCATTTGAAGCCTACACTTTAAAGAACAGGGATCCTTCCAAGTTTCCCAAAGTATTGAAATATCCCAAGAAAGTCTCAGCACTCACAGTGCAAAAGGCACCAAGGAGAGCTTGAAAAGCACACGGTCCCAGTTCACACAAAGAAGCTCATCCTTGTTCTTTCTCTGTGCTGACAGAGAGCCCTCAGTCCTCACTGAAATGGCTGAAGTGGAAAGGTGCTGTCAGCTGAGTTATGAACCAAACTGGGACAGCCAGCTTGGTGACACAAGTGCCAGAAGGTCAGCTTTATTCACTGCTCTCTTGTCACAGCCCAGGACTCAGGGTCAGTGCCGCCAGAGAAGCGTGCAGGGCAGGGCTCCAGCGGGGAGGCTGTGCCAGTGCCCTGCTTGAGCTCAAGGCACCAGGAAGCACCAAGCCTGCAGACAAGAACTCAACTCCTCTGATCTCCCTTCCTGCCAGAGGCAGGCTCACAGCAGCCATCTCAGACCTCTCAAAACCAAGCTGGCTCTCTCCTTACCAAGCTCCTCGGGTTCCAGAGAACTGTTCTCGCGGCTCACGGTGCCAGGCAAAGCTCTCTCTGCTGGATCATTGTTCTCAGGCTCCCCTCCTGAAGACTCTGGGGTGACACCAGTGCTCTCCTTGATGGAAAAAGAGAAAGAAATAAACTGTTCTTGCCAATGACACAAAGCACCTGGTTCAACAACTCCATGGCTCACACACTTCCTTGTTCTCACCCAGGAAGTCTGGCTCCCAAATGCCTTCAACGGTGGAGACTGACTTCTCAAAACACATCCAAAAGCTGCCAAAGCTGACCAGGTGGAACGTGGGGGACACACTGAACACATGACGTGGGCACTAAGTCCTGCCAGCTCCTGGCACAGGGATGTGCTCCTCCCTCCAACTGCCCTGAGCACAACAGCCTCATCCAGGCTGCAGCTTTGCCACCACTGGATGGGAACACACATCTCTTGGCACAGAGATGCCCAAGAGGAAGGTGCCTGAGCTCCGGAACCCAGAGAGCAAGACTGGCCAGTTTGCCCAGCTGAGGATTTCCCAGACACAACCTTGACTGGAGGCTGCTGAGAGCACCAGAAAGCTGCAGCTGCAGCACATCTCCTCACACGGCTCTGGCAGCGCCTACACGCACAGCAGGGCTCACACAGCAGCAGCAGCTGCAGCGCAGCCCTGGCTCTGCCTTGGCCTTCCAGCCAAAAGGAGGCACAGCCCACAGCTGGTGCTGTAACACAGGCTCCTCTCACATGCCCCTCCCTGCTGGGGAGACTTTGCCTCCAGTGGCAATTCTCAAAAAATTTCTATTATTTTACATCAAACAAGATATCTTAGAACCTACAAAGCATCACCATGAATGACGCCCTTGCCCTAGGGATTCTTCCCAGGAAAAGGAGCACACAAACGTGGTAAACACAGGCTCACACCCTACATTTTCACTAAAGGGGGGTGACTTTTTCATTCCCTCTTCTTTTAGAAATTTTGCTTCACCCAGAACAATTAAATAACTAAATGTTAATTAAATAAATTCAATTCAAGAAACCTCTCCTTGTCAGCCATACAACAACATTCAAAGCTGTCAGTCCACCTCCTTTTGTTGACATCCAATGGAGTTACCTGATTCCTGTCAGACACGGATCTCCTGATCTCCCTCAGTTTCCGCAGAACTACATCAGGATGCCATATCGGCAATTCCTCTTCCTCACATCCATGCCATGGGGAGCTGCAGGCTGTTGGTGCTGGACTTGTCCTGGAAGGGCCTGGAGGCAGCTCGGAACTCTCAGGCGAGGCAGCACTGAGATGCTGCCACGAGGCAGCTGTGCAGCAGGAGAAGAGGAAGGAAGAAAGGAAGCAAAGGGAAGACTGGGTCAGTATTGCTCTGCGGCTATGTTTCCTTTGGCAGCAACTGTACTTCCACCACGGAAAAGCTCAGATCCTTCCAAGAAGGGTGAGCAAGAACAAAAACCAAACCTATTCTGTGGGTTTCAAACAACCAATTCCTGGTCTATTTAGCTCTCCCCTATTCGTTCAACTGTCTCAGAAAACTGTCCCTGTGCAATTCCTTGGCAGGAGGCAGCTGCCAGAACCCCAACTGCCAGAACCCCAACTGCCAGGGGTTTTCCCCTCAGCTCCAAAGGGACACGAGGCTCCCTCCAGCTGGCCCTGAGCACGACCGAGCCCTCGGCACTCACACGCACTCACGGAGAGCTCGCCAAGCGTGCCCGTGGCCGGGCAAGGAGCAGCGGCAGCCACGGCGCGGGGCTGGGCCAGCTGCAGGCCGAGCGGGCCAGGCTGCTGTGAGCGCAGCCCCGGCGGGACTGTCCCGCAGCCCCCGGCAGCCCGGGGGGGAGCACGGCACGGCACGGCACGGCACGGCACGGCACGGCACGGCACGGCACGGCACGGCACAGCTGCCTTGCCCAAGGACAGACAGCCCCTGGGCCGGCCGGGGCAGCTGCGCTGAGCAGCCCCAGCACGGGCAGCGCCCACGGCCAAAGCCCGCGCCACCCTCGGCCAAAGCCCGCAGCTCCCAGCCCCGTGCTCTCACCGGCGCTGGGGAGATGCCCGGCGGGGCCGGCCGGCAGCGGCCGCTCCCTGTGCAGCAGGTGGAAGCTGCACGGAGGGCGCCTGAAGCCGCCCGGCCCGGCAGCCGCTTGGCGCCGCCGCTTCTTGACCTCCCTCCGGCGCTTGACGCGCAGCAGGAGCTGGGGGCGGTCCCGGCGAAACCTGGGGTTGCTGTAGTGGAGCCAGGCGCCGGCATCGCCCTGCAGCTTGCGAAAGCCGTAGCGATACAGCTGTCGCACGAAGCTGGCGAAGCGCGTGGCTCGGAAGGTGTGCGGGGCAGGCCCCTGGGCGCCGGCCGGGCTGAGCAGCTCCCGCTCGAAGAGCGAGCGGTCGATGAGCAGCCCCCGGGCCAGGCTGTCCCAGCGCACGGAGCGGACGCGGGGGCTGTTCACCAGGTGCCACAGCTTGGCGGGGAAGGTGCGGGGGCTGAGCCCGGGGGGCAGAGGGGACTCGTCCATGTCGATCGCCGCTCGCAGACTGTGGCAGCAACGCCTCAGCGCAACGGCCCCGGCGCGGGCAGGACTTGGCGGGGACAAGCGACACGAGCCAGAGAGAGGCACAGCGCGGGCACAGCGCGGCCGTGGAGCTCCCGGGGCGCTGGCCGGGCGCGGCGGGGCGGGCCAAGGTGCAAACCCTTCCTTGCTGCAGGGGAACTCTTCCTTCTTGCTCAGCTTTGCAGCACAGCCCCAAAGCATGAAGGCAAATGCAAAGGTTTCAGAGATGGCTCCAAATTGAATCATCCCATGGAAACTCTTGTTTTTTCTCGTGAAAGCAAAATCACTCTGTGTTTTGCATAGCTGAGGTGAGGAGAAGGATGTAAGAGTGGGTAGCCTCAGTATTTTGGTTGGAGCTGCTAACAGAGTTCTCTACTTCAAAGCAGACAGGTCAAATGGGACAATGGGAAATGATGAAAAAGCAAGAGTCAAAGACATTGTTTTTGCCTGTTTTCCGGCCAACCTGCATGTCCTTTCACACTCTCCCTGCCCGTCTTTGGCAGATTTTGCATATTTCTCATTCTTTCAGGTCAGCAACGGCAGCCAGAAGGGGCAGCAATTTTGTCAGCATTGTCATCAAAGCTAAAATGCTGCCCCACGGGTGGATGTTGATTTACCCAAGGAATGAATGGCCTACAGTTGGAGTAGACTCACACTTACGTCTTCTCAATAGGCTTTGCCTTTTTTCTCTCCTCAGTAAGAATTTCGTCTCTTGTTCCCCCCTGCCCCCCCCCCAGTTTGAGGAGAGTTACAATGCAAAACAACTTTTGCAGCCAAGTCTTGTGAATGAAACTGACAAAGGAGATCTTGCAATGGAAGGAGATTCGTTCGAGTTGGTGTGAAGAGGTGAAGAGGGAAGGTTTGTCCTGTGGTCACTTGAACTTTTGTTGGGCAGCTATTTGTACTCTGGGGATGGAACCAGTGATGCGTCTGAAAGCCTTGCAGGTTCATTCCTGAGCTTCCTGAGAGACCTAGGAGACTGAGGGGTTGTTGTGTCATGGGAAACCTTCTCATCTGGGAACTTTTTCAAATGCTTCTATTTTTTTTCCTTTTCCCTGCAGAAATATTGCCATAATCTTTTGCTTCCAGAGAATATTTTCCTTCTCTTTGGGGAATTTCCCTTTGCTGCCCTCCAAAATCAGGCCATGTGCCAGGGTTCCTTCCCAAACACAGGAGTATCCCATGGCCTTCACACTCCAGCTGGAAGAGAAGGAAGCCCAGAGTTTGCTGTTGTGGCAGAGGAGCTTCTCTTGCTGCCCTGCTTTCCCTTTGGGGTAGGTTTGTGTGCATTATTTGATCAAGGTAGGTTTAAACTCTGAAGGAATTGCATTTCAAACTGCTCCATCCTCGAGCTCCTCTGTGGATATCGTTGGGCCAAAGGCATCTTTGTGTGAGCTCCCAGTGTCCAGGTTAAGGCAAGAGGTTGATATTTCAGGGTTGTTACTGCTGAAAAAAAGTTGTTTGTGGAGGAGCAAGGTGCTGGGAGTGGATACTTTTCTCACCTGCCTGCAGGAAAGGAAGTTGGAAAGTGGAAATTCCATTCAAGGAGGTGGCCATCGGGAGTGTTCTCCCAGAGATGGGCTGGCAGAGATTCAGCGGGGGAGGTTTCAGACAGGAGCAGCAGCCCCTGCCTGGGTCATGCTGCAGAGTGACTCCACCTTTGCTGGCCACGAGGCTTCCAAGTGCACTGTGAGAGCAGCCCGGCTTTGACAGTGCTGAACGACCAATCTGACAGAACTTCTGGTGCAGGGACATCTGACTTCACTCTCCTCTTGGTTCTCTCCCCTTGAGCCTGCCCAGTGCTCAAGGGGGGACCAAGGGAGTTGTTTTGGATCCTTTAGCCCCATACAAGGCCAGATGTGGCCTTGTCTGGATTCTGAATGTGGAAAGGTAAATACCTGTTTCAGCAGTGAGTAGATACATAGATCATAATGCTAATAACACTTGGTTAATGAGCAGATACATATATCATGTGGTTCCTCTAGAGGTCATCTTGGGCTCAGGGCTTTTACAGGTTTGTGAGGATGCCCATGCACAAAAAACTCACAACACACTCAGAATTGCAAAGCAAATTAATTTTATTAGTTGCATTAGCAATATATACATACTGACCCATGGACTCTGAAGAAGCCATTGAGCAGGAGGAGGAGATGAAGCATGTCTTCTGAGCTGGAGGAGTAGGAAGGCAGTGCTCCTTCAGGTCGTCCCCTGGATGAAAATGGTGTGCATCATGGCGTCCATGCCTCCAGCCCAGGACCACACCTTATGTCTCCTCCTCAGGAGTGCCCAGTTTCAGCATCATCTCATGCAGGGCCAAGGCCCATGGTAACAGCCTCCATGCCAACAATGGCTTACTGCGTATTGTTCCACTCTTGCAGGATGAATCCCACTAGGTAAGCAATACGTAGTTACATTTGTGAAGGGTAAAATCCTACCAACTAACAATAAGATCTTCTCCTATGATATTTTACTGAAGATGTGCACAACACCAGACCAAATATGTCAGGGCCTTAGACACATCTTCGGTCCCTGACACAAGGGCCTGTTGTTGAGGCCTCAGTCAGGGCCTGTTGTTGAGTGATGCCTTTTCCTTCAGTGCTTAGTGGCGCAAATTAATGCCCCAGAGAGCTGGAAACAAACAAGTCCCTCTTCAGCACGTTTCACACAGGGAACGGGATTAGCCCGGCAAGGTCGGGCCAGGGCCAAGAGCAGGAGGTCACCAGCCTGCATTTGCCCACAGGCAGCCGTCCAGAGCAAGAAGGGCACTGGTGCCCGGGGGCTGAGGTGCCCGAAGCTGCCTCCCTGCTGGGCAGCTCTGCAGAGCCCGTGGTGCGCAGGGTCCTGGGCAGCCAGGGCAGCCCACCTGCCTGGGAGCGCAAGGAGCGTCCCAGAGGAGCTGCGGCCCTTTGTTCTGGAACTCAGATTTCTCAGCGTCTCAGTGTAAATCCACAGTGTCTGACGTGTTTTTCCTTTGCTCTCGCAAATCCAAACACAGCTTTGATAGAAAAGTGACCGACATAGCTTCTGCTGGTGGTGCTGGTGGTGCTTTTGTCTGCAGCTCAGGGCAGGTGGTTTTAACCAAGGCCAGAGTGCACAATTAACACTCCAGTTAAACCGAGTCAGTCAAACCATTTCCAATTGGCCTACTGATGCTGAGCAACTTTTGCAAAGTTTTGCAAAGTTACAATCTAAAAAAAATCACTGAGTTTTAAATCCATGCAGATAATAGCAATGGCACGATGCCAACTCTTTGCACCTCTTTTTGGTATCCTTGGTGCTTTTAAGAGTTCCTCAGTCCCCAGCAGGAATGAAAGCACATGTAATAATGCAACTGATCGGAGAGCTCCGTGTTGTGCCTTGGCACATGCATGTTCAGGACAAGCTGGACTCGCCATTTGTAGGTCTGTGGAGGTAAATTCATCCAAATTCTGTGCCAAGGACAGCCCAGGTGCCGAGAAGAGCAAGGACAGTATATGGGTTTGCATGCACACACCTGTGGGCTGCCTGCTGTGTGGGCAGAAGGTTTTGGACACAGTACATCTTCACTTTCCCAAGTTGGAAGAATGTTCAAATAAATATTAAATCAAAGTATCAAAATATGTAAAAAATACAAACTAGCTTATTAGATCTGTAATGTATCATCTATAGTAACAGGTATATTTTGTTATACAGTAAATAGAATCGATAAAATACATACTGGATCTTTCTCTAAGCCAGTACCTGTGGGGCTTATAGACCATCTCCTAGTGTTACTGCATTTTTCCCTTCGGCCACTGCTGACCAAAGGCATCAACTCCCCTGAGAGTTCCTTCAGGGAACTTCACAAAAAGGGCTTCCATTATTGTAGCAGGTTTGAGAACTTGCTGCTTCCCAGTTCTCCACCGTCTCTCTGCATTTTGCCCCGTTTCAGCCCCTTGTGTCAATGGCCCTTCCCTCATCCCTACTCTGCAGCAGTGACAGTCACTGTCACCTCCCCCTGGCTCCACATCCTTTGCCCAAGTGCTGCCAGAGGCAGTGGAGCTGTCCCAGGATCCCTGCCTGGTTTTGGACTCCAGGATGACATTCAGAGGGACGCCTGGAGCGCTTCCTAAAGAACTCCCGGTGGGATGGGCTGGGGATTTCTCCTCCCCGGGGGGCTCCTGCTTGGAGCTCTCCGCTCAGTGGAGTCCCGTTAGCTCCGCAGGCCTTTGCAGCGAGTTATTCCCCAGCGTGTGGCTCTGCTGCCATCCCAAATCTGTGGTTTCACTGCCAGCCTGACTGAGACTGGGGAGCTGCTGGGCATGGCTGGAGAATTTCATGGCCAAAAACCTCCAGCACCATCATGTTCCCGTCTGCTCATTGCTTCTGGTAGCACTAATGTACACCTATTTCACTTTGCACATTTATTTTATTGCAGATTTTTACACCTGCACTACTGATACAAATACATAAAAACCAACTGATTTTTAAAAATTAAATTTATTATAAATTGCTACACCCATGCTGCCAATATATCAATTCAAAAATATCAATTGAAGTTAAAAAAACTAATTTATTTTTACAATCATGCAATGTAAATTTATACAAATACCAACTTAGATTAAAAAAAACTAATTTATTGTAACCCTCCACGACCACACACTATATACAGAGATAAATTTACATGTAACAATTTGATTTATTACATATTACTAAAACTCTACTGCCCATATATGAATACAGAAATATCAGTACCCTTCCCTAAATAACCCCAGGCCTACAACTAGAGAAGCAGAATTTCAAAACTATACCAATACATGCATATTTAAATATAACAAAGTAAAATATATAAAAGTGTAACAATGTACAGTGTATATATATATATAATTACCTATAACAAGATATTTATAAACATATACACAGGAATCCTATCTATAAATAGACAGCTCACAATGTACCAGAATAAAAATCCATACTACTCCAATAATACAATGCACCTCTACAAACGTACACATATGTAAATGTAACAAAACATGGATGGAAATATCTGTATGTTTTTAATTTAAAGAACAACGCTACACATCTGTAAACAAAGTCAGGAGGGATGCCAGCTGCTGATGGTCACAGGCGCTCCCTCAGTCTCTTCTTCCTGTGCAGCGCAGCCCTCCTGGAAATGGACAGCAGATGGGATATCTGGGAAGCAAAGGGAACACTGAGTCAATATCGGGACATTTCCCTCGGCAGCACCTGCACTTTTGTGAGGGAAGAGAAAATCTCAGAGCCTCCCCAGCAGGGTGAGAAAGAAAAAGCTGCAGGCCGAGCGGGCCAGGCTGCTGTGAGCGCAGCCCCGGCGGGACTGTCCCGCAGCCCCTGGCAGCCCGGGGGGCACGGCACGGCACAGCACGGCACGGCACGGCACGGCACGGCACGGCACGACACAGCTCAGCTGCCTTGCCCAAGGACAGACAGCCCCTGGGCCAGCCGGGCAGCTGCGCTGAGCAGCCCCAGCACGGGCAGTGCCCACGGCCAAAGCCCGCGCCACCCTCAGCCCAGCCTGCCTCACCGGCCCTGTGGCCTCACCCAGGCTCTCGGGTGGCAGCAGCGGCAGCTCCCCGTTTGCTGCTGTTGCTGGTGGCCTTCAGCTCCTCCCTGATGGCTCTTGTCACTCCCTGGATCTTCTGGAGGACTTCAGGGCAGCTGTGGCAAAAGTGGAGGCTCTGAAATTGGTTCCAAGGCCTGGCAGAGCAGCAGTCCTGGATCCCTCTGTGCTCCCTGCTGGCTCCCTCCATCCCCTCAGCCCTGCCATCCCCTCAGCAAACCTGCAGCCTCCCAGGCTCTTCAGACCCCCACAGTCCTCTCTCCCCACTCAGTCCCTTTAGACCCACCCAGTCCCCTTACACCCCACCCAGTTCAGACTGTACCACTTCCCTGTCCCCTCAGTCCCCACCATCCCCATCAGCTCCTCCACACACCTCAGCCCCACAGTTCCCCCCTGCTCTCCTAGGTTCCCTCCATCCCCACCATCCCCTCTGCTCTCCCACATCCCTCAGCCCCACCACGACCTCAACATTTCCATCCCTTCAGTGTCACCCCTCCTCAGCCCCCTCAGCCCCTCAGTCTCACCATCCTTCAGCAGCTCCTCGGGGGACACCAGCTGTTCCCACCGCTGCAGGGACACCTGGGGCTCCAACTGCTGCTCCGCCCGGCCCGGCTGCCAGCTCGGACCCAGCACGGGAAGAGGGGACAGAGGGGGCACAGGGGGAAAAGCAAGGGGTGAGAGTCGAAGTATAGGAGGAAAAGAGGTTAAAAATCAGCCTATATTTATTCCTATACCAATCTATGTATCTAAACCTCCATATAGCTCCATGTGTATATTCCAAGTTATAAGTACATATATATATATATGTAACTATACATATATAAATGCAAGCATGCACATCTATAACTTCATATATTTAAGCACAACTATATATATCCACAACTACATATATAAATTTACAGATCTACAAATATAACTATATAGACAGATAAATACAACTATATAAATCTATAAATATAACTACATAGATAAATATAACTCTAGACATGTAGAAATGTATCAATAGACAGAGTGCTTGCACATGTCTGATTTTCAGAGGCTTTCCCTCTGTCTCTTCTTCCAATGCAGGGTAGCCCTCCTGGAGAGGTCGATCAGATGTATCTGGGAAGCAAAGGGAATGCTGAGTCAATATTGGCCCTCATGCACATTTCCCTTTGGTAGCAATTGTCCTTCTATCAGGCATTGTAAAAAATGGCCTGAAAGGCAGATTGTCACTTGAGAATTGGAGGCCTGCTTTTTAAAGAACAGGGGTCCTTCCAAGTTATATAATCAGTGTAGAGTATTGAAGTATCCCTATAAAGTCTCAGCTTTCACAGTGCAAAGGGCACCTCCAAAATAGCAGCTTCTAGAATAGAAACCTCAGCTTGGTACATGTCAGTATAAATATATACAAACAGACCTAGAGGGAGAGGGGTTTCAGCTGCCCCATCTTCACAGGCTCTCCCTTGGCCACTTTGTCCCATGCAGAGCTGTCCTCCTGCAGGGCTGCAGCACATGGGCACGGAGGAAGCCAAGGGGTGCAGAGCCCCTGTAGAGCTGCCACAGAGCTCTTGCCAAGCCCTGGGCAGCAGCAACCCTTGTTGGCCCTTGCCAGTGCCTTGGGCTGACTTGGGGCAGTGTGGAGAGAAAGGTGGGCAGCAGAGCCTGGGCCATCCATGCCTGAGCTTCATGACCTGCCAGAGCTTCCTTCATGACCTTCCTGTGCTCTTTCCTGTCTTCTTTGGTCTGTCTTCCTCCTCTTCCTTTCTAGTTGGCATTCCTTGTGTCCTGGCCAGGCCCCTTCTCTATGTAATTTCCTTCTCTTTTTCTCATCCTGGGGGTAGCAGCCTTCAAACCTTTAGCAGCAAAGTTGGATTAGAGATGAAAAGGCAGGAGCCACGAGCTAACTCCGTTCTTTTTGGAAGCAATGTGGGCTCCATTTACCTTCGTGACACAGAAGGGCTCACTGGAGCTTTGGCCTTTGCCAGTGACTCTGTCGAGTTCCTCTGGGTATTTGGAGACAAAGCTGGAGGTGCCTAAAGCAGAAATTCTGGAGGTAAGAGGTGGCAAGAGGTAGCTGGAGAAGGAAGGGAGCAATTGCTGAATTGCCCCCTTAGCTCCACAGAGAAGCCACTGCTTTGCATCACCTCTCAGCAGGACAGTCCAGCTGCCCCCAAAGAGACTGCAGGCAGCTGGGATGAGCTGTGGTCGGATGAGCCAGAAGGCCTCTCACCCTGACAGCTCTCCCCTCGCTCTTTCACTTGCAAGTAGTTTGTACACTGGAAGAGCAGGTTCCTAAAGCATTGGGCAAGCAACCTGCCCAGCTCTTGCTAGCATGTGTCAGTGTGGGGGGAGGAGGGAAGAAAGGAAGGCCCAAGGCTGCAGAGCTTGCTGTCAGCAGGAGGCACAGCAGCTCCTTGGCCTCATGAGAAACTGTCTGCCTATCCAGGATGTGTTGTGCGAGGCCTTGTGCAGCTGCCATACCTGTGCTCTTTGGGCCTCCAGCACCATGGCCTCTCCTCCATCTTCTTGCTGGGTGTCTGGCAGAGAGGGGGATGCATCCGGACTGTGTCTTCCCTGGGGCTCCTCCTCTGCTCTGTCTGCAGAGCCATTTTGCTCATCCTGGCCCAGCTCTGGAAAGGAAAAGCCTGTGCAGCAAAGCAACTACTTGGAAGACAAGGACACAGAACACAAAACCCATGGGGAAGCCCTGCACTGCTTGTTTTCTTGATACTGAGATTTCTGTGACCCTGAGTCCCAGGCTGGGACAAGCTCCATTCCTGCTCATACCTGTGGATGTGTCTGTGGGCACTGGGGTCTCCTGTGGGCCAGCCATCTCCTCAGCAAAGATATTGTCCAAGCCCTCAATCATAAAGGCTACCAGCACCTTCACCTGCACCCAGGAAACCCTTGCTCTCAGCCCAGGGGCCTGACAGCGTGCCAAGCAGCCATTGCCATCACTGCTGAGCCCCTTTCCTCTGCACAGAGAGCAGTGGCTCTTGCAGGGGCATCTCTTACAGGCAGCTCCCACAGCAGCCTTGATTGGTTGGAGAGACGGGGCCACCAGGCGAGATGGCATGGGCCAGCCAGGCTGCAGCCAGCTGCTGAGGACAGCATTACCTTCTTGTTCTCAGCCAGCATGGCCTCAAGCTCCAGCTGCTCCTCCTGCGCTGGGCTCAGCAGGTTTGACCCCAGGCACATGGCCAGGCTGCTGCAGCTCATTCTGCTGGTGGACTCGTGCTGGCTGATGTGTGTCAGCAGTGACAGCAGCTGCCTGAGGAGGAGCAGGTTTGCCACGGGCAACTTCTTGGCCCCCCTGAGGGAAGAGCAAGGACACGTTCATGAGCAGGCCCATGTTGCCCACGGCCATCCCCAGAGCTGGCCCGAGGCAGGGGGCAGTGGGCAGTGGAGTTGTGCAGCTCTGCAGGCGCTCTCAGCCAGCTGTCAAGGCTCCTGCACTCCTGCTGGAAGTTTGGAGGGAATGCTCCTCAGGAAGTCCTGCAGGGCCAAGGGCTGCCAGTGAGCCTTGGAGCCAATGGCAGCCCAGACAGGAGCCTTTGCAGCTGCAGGAAAGGAGGGCTCACCTTGAGGACCATGGCCAGCAGCAGCACTGGCTGGCTTGCCATGTCCACAGGCATTTGTCCTGTACCTTTCAAAGCAGTGCATTTTCCCTTGCTGAGGGAGACTGTGGACTTTAACTAATTGGATTTACATTTAAAACAAGAGGTTTGTTTCATGGTTGAATTTGACCTTAATGGTTTTTTCAATGTAAATTATTCTATTGTGCTATATTATCACATCCTGGGGTAAGGAATACCGAGTGCTTCATTCAGTGGGATTGGTAGCTCTTGCTTTTTTGCCCTGTTCGAAGCATGCACACACAAGTCCAGTCTGTCCAGTGTATACAGGCACAATTCTGCACATTATTTTAGCACATTGACAGCATACATTTCTGTTTGGCAGCAAACATTCTGTGATCCTGTACTTTGAAGGCATACTCCATTGGTTTTTCCCCTGTGGGCTGCAGCTTCTGTAGCTTTCTCACAACTGAATGTGTTGGCAGGTGGGATTTGACTTAAGTGACTTCCTTGTGTTTGCACCATGAACACCCACAGCTGGAAGCCTTGGGCTGGTGTCTGCTGCTTGGACATTCATGTAAGAGAAAGTGATGCCTGAAACAGGCTACCTGAAACAGAGACTAAAACAATTAGGTGTATGAAAAGCAGGCGAATTTATTCAAGGCCTTCAAGGTATATTCCAGCAAGAAAAGTCCCTCTCAGGGGTCACACCCAAAGTGGACCCCGGGTCACGAGCTCTTCACCTTTTATAAGTTTTGTCTTATTGGCATATTGGTCCCTAATTCTCCAATCACACCTTCAGGCGATGATACTGACTGCCCCAGGCCCTGCTCCCCCTTTTCCACCACTGTTTACATATTTTTGAGCCCTAGGGTAATGAATAAGTCCTTGAATCTCTATCCAGAGAGCTTTGATTTGGTTAAATGTGTTGGGAACAGAGCTTTTCAGCATTGTTTAAGAGCACAGAACTACATCATGTTACAGACACATGAAGAGAAAAAAAACCACCCCAGATTATTAATCCATCAAAAGGGCACACCAAGAGAGCCTGTGTGACCTGGGAAATTGCATGTGATGCAGAAAATTAGGTGCCATTTACCAATTAACAAAGAGCAAAATAACATTTCACTAAGCATAGCTAGGACAGTCTCAGAGAAGGGAACTAAGACACATTTATTTATCTGGATTTTTATTCTGTAATACTCTGTTTCACTTCTGTATGTACGAGAGAAGTTTGGTACCAGCCAGTAAAACTGGTCATAGAGAAAAATGTCCCTTTTAACATTTTAGTTCAGATGAACTGGTTGTCAGCAGTTTTCCCAGGGAACATCCTACAGACATTCTGAGTGCATGACGCTGGGTTGCAGTTTGCTTCCAGGGAATAAGGAAAACTACTCTGGCAATCCTTGACAGAGCAGGGTCAGACCATTTTGTTTGGTGGGACTTACAGATATGTCCTCCCCAACATTTTTATTTTGCTTTCCCTTCCTTATGTTGCTAAACAAACCTCAAGACATGGTTTAAATTAGTTCTTCCAGCAATTTCTGACAAAATAATATTCTCTGAGGATATGAAAGCCCAGAGGACAGTTTACATATCTTCTGCTGGTCTGCTGGGGCAAGAGCCTTCAGGTCTCTCAATCTATTTGTGTTAACCACTTCCAACATCCTGACTGCCAAAAGCAGTGAGCCTGTTTGTGTTAAGGAACAGATACTAAAAGGCTTGAAGGGGGATTGCCAATATTTTGTCAGCATGACCAGATACTCTGCCATCCTTGACAGTCTTTGAAGGTCAGATGAAAGTTTTTCTTCTTCTGTTTTGGTTATTGCAATGCCAGTGACCATGGGAGTGGCAAGATCAACTACCTGAAAGGAAGTTGTAGCCAGGTGGGGCTCAGCCTCCCAGGCAGTGACAGGACAAGAGGACACAGCCTCAAGCTGTGGCAGCAGAGGTTCAGGTTAGATGTCAGGAAGAATTTCTTCCTTGGAAGGGTTGTCAAGCATTGGAATGAGCTGTCCAGCATGGTGGTGGACTCACCATTCTGGAAGTGTTCAAGAAATAACTGGATGTGGCAATTAATGCTTTAGCTGGTTTAGTTGACAAGGTGGTGATCAGTCAAAGGTTGGACTCGATGATCTTGGAGGTCTTTTCCAGACTTAAGGATTCTCTAATTCCAGGAAAAGGTTTTGCTGTGTCTGAACAATCAGCACCTCGTGCACAGAATTATTTTTAATTATTTTCAGCTTGGACAACATTCCTGTGCATGTGGCCTGTGTACACAAAAACTCCAAGAAATCCTTCCTCTCTCACTCACTGAGCAAGGAATTTGTTTCTGTTCCTTGTGTGTTCCTACAGAGAGCCATGAAATCCAAACTGCATCTGAGCCCTTTTTGATTCCAGCAATCCATTTTATACTCCTAACTTGCTAATTCATTTCTTCAATACACCTTCTCTGTCACATCCTATTTGCTTTACTGCTACCAGTGCTGCTCTCTCAAGTGATGAATCTTTCTTCACTGGCTGGGAGCTTGGAATCAATTCCAGAGCCCCACACAGGGAATTAATTTGTCATGAGTTCATGAAGCCCTCACAGTTGCCTATGGCTTTAGTTCTCTTCCCCAGATCAAAGCTGTGGTGCCTCGGAATGCTCTTAGGAAGGACAGAGGGGAAGTGGTGAGAAATATTCCCTTTGTGATGTGCTGTGGCTGTGTCTTTCCATGTTTATGTTTTTTTATTGCTTGTGTGCATGGGCAGCAGCGGCAGAACAACTCCAGGCATTTGTTCATATCTGTGAACATGCTGGTGCTGCACTGGACTTTCAGCTGTCTGCTCATTTCGTCCTGTCAGATTTGGAACTTGCACACAAAATGTCACTTTGTAATTTAAATGGTAAGTTAGTGTCAGTATTTCCCTGTTGTTTCCTAAATTACTTTCTCAGTATAATAAAAATATTACTGACCAAGCAATACAGTCTGAGGAGCACAAAAATGTTTTGCAAATGGAATCTTAAATCAGTTAAACAAAACCTATTGGAAAAGTAGCTGACAGAATAAACAAAATTAAACCAGAAGGTATTTTGAGTTGCATGTTGGGTTGGTCCTTAATAGGAGGTTCTCCCCTCACTGAGTTCAGTTGAACTCTGGTGCTTTCAGTTTAGCAAATTTTGGGGAGGGTATGGGCAGCATCTATGAGTTGGGAAAACAAAGTGGATTTAGCTATTTTAATAATGCAGACCTCTACCATCTGTAAAATTTTCCTGTAGTGCCTCTACATATTAGCACAAATACTCATGTCCCCAAGTCTAATCACTGCTTTACTGCTTTACTGCTTTCCTGAAATACTGCTTATTTCCTGGAGTACTGTTTATTTCCTGAAATACTTCTTTTGCTTCATGATAATGTACAACTGAGATATTACTGTATGATTTTCATACTTCATCCTTTTAGAACTAGACATTGAATCTCTGTCTTCATTATATATGCAGCTAATATGTGTATTTCTTTTACTTCATTTTCTACTGGATAAAGGCTAATATAGAATTGCATTAAATTTGTATGTAGCATTTTTGAAACATAAGGAACAACAGCTTTTATGTGTATCTGTCTGTTTATTTATCCAAACAATTATCCATGTTTTTGAGACCAGATTTTGTAGTAATCTTTCCCTTTTACACTATTTTCAGATATAAAAACAAACATGCATTTTCTTAAAAATAGCTGTCTGGCACTGATTTTTACTGCCCACAGTTCCTGCAGGCTACAAAGGGAGAGGATCGAAGCAGAGCAAGAGACTCGTTTTGTTGTGGTGTTAGGTTTAGCAGGAAAGATAAGTTTTGTATCTGTTACTCTTTTTCTAATTCTCTGTCTCCAAAGAAAGTAGGATAAAAGGAAGTGGAAGAAATACATCCAAAGTCCCATCCCTCAAATGTGGAAATGGGTGTAGAAGGGTTTGGCAGAGGTCTCTGTGAGTGGATCCAGGCTGTGGCACTGAGTCTCCTGAGCTCTAGCTGCACATCTCTTCCTCATGGTTATTATTTTCCTGGTGTTAGACCTGGTCTTCTCTCTCAAAACGACTCTGTTGCTCCCAGTTTGTGCAGCTTTTAACTGCTTTTCCTGGGAATCCTAAATGTGGTCAGGAATCTTTCAGGCTGTTTCCACAGTGGATCCTTATGAGCTCAGTGAAAGCTCAGCCCTTTGGCAGCTGCTGTGGGAACCGAAGGCATTTTCTGCTGGGATCCTGGTGACTCCTCATTTCAATTTATTCTGGCTCATGACTCTCCAGCCTGAGCCCTCAGCCCTCAAGACATGCTAAGCTTTTAATTGAACAAAGGGCTGTAATCACTTTGTTGAGGGTTTTATTCAAGAGGCTCTCAGGAAGTGAAGAAGGAACAAGACAGAGCTGGAAAAGGGCAGCTGGGTTAGGGACAAATAAAATGGATGTGCATCAGTGGGTGCCCTGTGGTGATTCCTGAGCATTTTATGGTAGAAAGGTAAAATAGAAAAGTACTAATGCCCTGAACAGGCTAAACAGCACCAGGTGGAGCTGTGTGTCTGGGCTGAAACCAGAGAAGTAGAGAGGCCATTTGAACTAATTTCAAATACCATTTTCATCTGTGTCTTTCCAGATCAGGACAGAAAGCCAGTTGAAGTGTTCGCTGTATTTATTATCTGTATTTATTACATGTTAAAACAGAGGGAGGAGCCCAGCTCTGAAGCTGTACTATCAAAATACTGCTCTCCAAACCTGAAGTGTGGAATATGTGATGGAGAGGATACAACAAAGAGGTTGGAAATACAAAGTGGTTTGTAACTGATTTCTTCCTGAAGAGCTGATTTTACATTTTGCAAGGCTGGTAAAAGTTCATCTGTCATCTGAATGTGAGGCAGCAAAGGTGAAGTGAAAGATGCAGAACTGATCTTTGACAACACATCTGAAATTTGGCAAACAGGAGTCAGGAGCATCATGTTGTGACTCTGTAGTTATGACTGAGAAATCTGAAAAATAAGGGAAAAGTAGAACAAATGAATAGGCAGAACTCAGAATCAACTCAATCAAGTACAATATAAAGAAACACATTCACCATGACAAGAACTGACAGTCAGCACAAGGCCCTGCATTAAGGATGAATTTCTGTAGTATTTATGAGAACTGGGGATTAATGGAGGAAAGAGATTTAATCAGAAGGAGCTGATGGAGTCTTTCACAAAAATCATTCTTTCAGAAGGCTGAGTTTTATGACAAACTTGTCCACTCTGATTGCTGCAGTTAATTAGATGCTGTAGCACAGTGTGGGTATGTGGTGGATACTGGCTGGGTAGAAGGCATGGAGAAAAAAAATCAAAATGCATCAGAATAAGCAAGATTTTTTTAAAATAAGGCTTTTTTTTTTTTTTTTTTGTCAATGAAGCGACAGCAGCTTTTTAGCATTTTACAGTAGGAGAGTTATCTTCTGGTCCATCAACATTCAGCTCACATTTACTCACTTCACTGAATCCTGGGGGTTATAGTTACCAGCTGGTCACAGATACTGCACTGAGAATTAGATTGGGGTTCTTGCTCTGAGCTTCTGAATATCTTTAATAATGATAACAATGTTCTTTAGCTATGGAGAGTTTTTGCTTGCCTTTTTTTTTTTTTTTTTTATTTCCATGCAACCTTTTAATCTCTGAATTCAGCATAACAAGTAAACAGTTCAGCGTGAGGCAGGAAGAATGGTGGACCTTCAGTGTAGTGAATGTGAATGCAGATTTCAAATACTTGATCCCTTTAGGAAGTGAATGGGATGTTAAGTGATTTGGGTTGGGGGAGCAGAAGAATTCAATAGGAAAGACAGCCTTTATGAACCAAAATAAAAATGTGTGAAAAGCAATGAGAGTGGCTACTATTAATGAAGTTCATAAACTAGAAAAACTGTGACACAGTGCTGCTGACCCCTCTGAAATGGTGAGTATAGAACTCCAGTGAGATTCCAGTGATAAGACTGCGTGGAACCTAATCTGGAAAGTCCTTCAAGTAAGGAAAAAGAAGACAACCAAGGAAGAAAAAAAATGCAAAAGACTGAGGTTTCTAATGCTTTTACCAGGGTCTGTAATGACAGGACAAGGGCCAAAAGTTCTCTATCAAGAGCAGGTAGGCTTAGACTGGGTCTAGGTAAGAAAATTTTTATGAACAAAGTGGTGAGGCTCTGGCACAGGCTGCCCAGAGAAGCTGTGGCAGGGTCTCCCCATGGCAGGGTTTGGGACTGGTCTTTGAGGTCCCTTCCAACCCAAACCATTCTGTGATTCTGTGTTTCCAAACAGACAGTGTGATCTGGAAAGTTGCATCCTGACAAAGAAGATCAATAAAGAGAAGGATAAAATGCTTGTTCTGGCTCTGCTTACTTTGGAAAGCAATACACTGGCCAAAATCCAGTGCTTTGTATTTGCCACTCTGAATGTCTCCTCTAGATGGATCAGATGCCATCCTTCTGAATCTATTGCTCTCAGGATGAGTTATCTGGAAGTGGTATTCTAATTCATATTACTCTTACATGCCAGATAGCTTACATTTTAAATTGATTTGTTCATAAATGAGCACTGTGATGCACTTAAAAGAAAATTACTTTGTTTATGCTAAAAATCCAATATTACATGCTAATTGTGCCAGTGTGCTGCTAATTAACCTTTATTCTGTTTCTTCCTAAGAGATAATGGGTGTATCTATGGATTGGTAGAGTGACTGAAACTCCACAGAAAGGAGAGTTTTTAAGTGACGTACATTGCAGTTTTTCTTCTTTTTACTGAGGTGTGGCAAAAGCTGGGAAGAGAAAGAGGTACACTGGAAATGAAATCCATGAATCCATGGAGAGGATCCCGTGCAGGAGCAGGTTTTCTGGCAGCACCCACTGTGAGCCCATGGAAAGGACCATGCCGGAGCAGTTCGTGGGGAACTGCAGCCTGTGGGAAGGACACACATTGGAGAGTTCATGGGCTGTAGACCAGGTTTGGGACCCCACCATGGAGCAGGGAGGAGAGTGAGAGAAAGGAGCAGCACAGACAGTGTGTGATGAACTGACCACAGCCCCTGGTCACTATCCCCCTGTGCTACCTGTGGGAAGGAGGGAGGGAAGTTGGAAGCAGGAGAAGAAGGAAGGGTGGGGAGAATGTTAACTCAAAAGCTGTTTCCTCATCCCCAGAGAATGCCCCTGTTTGTCCAGTGCAGGAAATTGCAATACACTTTCCATAGCCATGCTTTCTTGTGATCATAGTTTCTGGTCCTTCTGAAGATTGTTTCTGGAGCAGAGATGTGACAGACAGGTACCCATGGCTTTGTCAAGTGAAATACAAAGGAGTTGCAAAAGGACATGAAGGACAGTCTCATGAATAAGAAAGTATTTGCTGAAGTTCACTGCCCTCATGAAAAATTATGATCTGCATTAAAATTAAAATAAGGTAAATAAAAGCTTTGGTAAGTGCTATGTGACAAAAAGCTCAGCGTTCCTGAGTGGTGGGAGAGAAACGCAGAGACACCTCAAAGCACAGCAAGTGTTCACATTAAAGGCCTTTTAAGTTGGGATTCCTCACAGGCACTGGAATATGCTGACACTTCTCCCAGCTGTTCTGCATCCCAGTTGAGTTTGGCATTGACAGGAGAGATTAAAGTGACATCTGGTTTCTGACGGAGTCAGTCACTGTGTAGCTTCCAGGATGAGCAAATGGCTACAGCCTTGGGGCTTTCAGCCACAACTCAGCCCCTGAATTCTGACCCTTGGGTATTCTCCCTTCAGGGCTTTCCTTTTCTCTGCCTGTGGGACATTTTTCTGCCCGGAGAGACAGAAATTTCTGTTCCTTTGCATTTTCTGATCCAGACTGCTGGTATGTGACATGAGTCGATATGTGACAAGATTTCTTCAAACCTTTGAGCAGTGTCTCAGGAAGGGTTACAGAAACAAGCACAGGGAAGGGAAGGGTAGAACTTGGTTATTTCTGAGCAATGGGAAGATTTAGAGGTATTTATACAGGGATCCTGTCATGATCACTTTTTCCAGTCTCCATTGTAAGGGTGAGGCCCAGTTAGTTTGGAGTTTTCATTGGTCTGATATAAAGAGAATCTCATCTTAGAAGAGAAACCTTCTCTGCTTGGTCCTGATTTCAGACTAGGGAGGCCAAGTTATGTTATTTTTCCTTTTTCAGACCAAAATCAGTTTGAGACTCAGTTCCAATAGAGCTTGGCATTGCACTTGCACATATTTCCAGGTATTAGAGTAAGAACAAATCTAGGGAACACATCCAGAGAGCCCAAGACCAGGTGACATCCTAATTCCTGTACCAGGTAAACTTGCTCTTGTTTGTAGCATTACAGTGGTGCTAAAACAGGCAGCACATGGATTAAATTCTATTTTGGAAGGAACAAAACATCATTAAACTAGACATGCTATTGCTGTTTCTAAGCAGAAGGAAAAGCACCTTCTCTTGACTTGCTCACAAACGATCACAGACTAAATTTGTAAATCTGCATCGTTCTGAGTTTTTAATAAGGAGACAACAATTTCTTAGCAACCAGAGCGTTTCCTTTAGATAATAAGAATTAAACAAACACGTAACTCACATCAAGGTCAATTCAGAAAAAAAAAGGGAAAAGCCATAGCAGAAAAATAGGAGATACCTGTGAGGGGTAAGAACTGTGGTGAATTACAGGAGTGTGTGTACACTACACCAGGAGAGGCTGAACACCAGAGTAAAGAAGCAAACCCACCCAAGCAGAGGTGAGTGAGGACATTGGCAGTGATGTGCAGGGTTTATGGTGGGGCTTTGGCACGGAACCAGAGTGTGAATGACATGGAACCAGCTCAGGAGACTGGAAGAGCTGCAGCAAAAAGCAATCACTGGAGCACAGGCTGGGGCAGCAGGCAGCTGAGGGATGTGTGTGGGTGAGGATGGAGCTCCCAGAGAGCAGATCAGCCACACAGTCCAGCACTGCTGATGGGAGATAACAGGCAGGAGCTGACACTGGTGTGTCTGAAATTAAAAATCAAGAGAAGAGAGGAAAACACAGCAACAAAGAGAGAGGGAACTGCAGTCAAACAAAATGCTTTTGTTTCGAAGTGAGTGATTACAGGCAGACCTTGGAAAATGAGCTGAACCAAGGCCAGCATGGAGAAAATGTAAGTTGGCATAAATAGTGCCTGGATGTTAATGAGCTGCTAATTTTCCAATTAGGCATATTCTCACTTGATGAATAGAGGTGGATCACACACAAGTGCTTTGGCCTGGACAAGTCTCTCTCAGTTGGATCCGTTGTTGGTGGGGATTCTTTTCACATATTTTGTTTTGCTGTATGCAAACTGCTGAGCAAGTTGACATTTCCTGCATAAACAGGAGAAAAAAACCAGGTGGAATTGAGCTCTGTTACAGACTCCAAGGGGAACACTTGTTCTTGGTATCAGGGAGTGTATTAGGCACAGTTAACTGGTGGGAAAATCAAATAGCACCTGTGTCTTTGCCCTTAGTCTGGCTGAACTTTGGCCTTAGAATTCAGCTGGTGAGCTCTGACTGCCTTCTTTATCCTCTCTGTGGTCAGAACAGAAGGAAACAGAAGGGCTTCTACAAAAGGTCTCATTGCCACTGGCAGTGCCACCAGCCCTTGTCACCTCTCATGCCCCTCATGACCACTTGAGAAGGGAATTTCTAGGTCTTTTGCCTCCCTTGCTGCCGTTTCCCACTGAAAGGAGGTTTCAGAGATGGAGTTGTCACCTGAGGAGCTGAGACCCATTGTTTTCTTCCTGTGCCAGGCAACAGGATGCTTGACATTGGTCAAGCATTGGTCAAGCAGCTCCCACAAGGGACAGAGGAAATGTCCCCTTTGCACTGTAGGGCCTTCAGAGGAAGAGATGGGAAAGAATTGCACTGGAGATCATAAAACCCTAGCAGCTCTCACACCTTCAGCTCTCACTTCTGGCTGTGCCTTTCTGCCATACACAAGAGGTGCCTGTTTTGCTCCTTTCTCCCCAGTTTTTCTCTCAAGATTTGGGTACAACTTTCTCTTTATTCCTTCTTACCACATGCTTTGTTTACTCCATTTGCTGTTTCCTTCCCTGCCCCTGTCCCATCTTTCCAGGGTTTCCACTTCCATTGCCCTTCTTGTGTTGCCGATTGGGAAGAGGTGGCACATTTTGGCACATTTTGGGCTTCACTCCCTCCATGAGGCTGTTCTGGGCTCTCCCTCACACTCAGGCTGGCAGTGGCAGCACTGCAGCAGCAGCAGAGCATCTTTGCAGCTCAGTGCTCAATTCCAGACCCATGGCCTGCCTTTGCCAAGGGCTGAGCTTGGTAGCTCACAGCTCACTACAGAGCTGGAGAGTTTATAGCAGTGAGACCATTTGCCAGACATGTCTGGCTGAGCTGCATATGCTATTTGAGTGCTCTTTTACCCTTCCAGATCGTGGATTTATCCTTTATGCTGCATTTTATCTTGTGGAAAAAATTACTTTTTCACTCTTAAATATTTTTCTCGTTTTCCTACAATGAAAAAGCATTCTCCCAAGAAGGCTGCTGGGAAGTTCCTCAGGGTCGGTCGGCTAAGGAGAGTTTTTAATGGAGCATGTATCCACGTGAGTGCACCTCTGCAAGGAACATCAAGCACACTGCTTTATTTTGCCTCTGTGAATGTGCTCTGAGAGTGGTGTGAGCAGCCACATAGCTCTGATTATCCCTGCAAAGTGGTGTTTGGTGCAGGGAGGCACTCCTGGGAAGAAGAGCAGATCAGGAATGTTCCCTGGGGAGAGGGGACTGATGGATTTCAGGAGATCACTGCTCTCTGCAGCCTCTTTATCTGCCTGGTGAAACCTCAGCTCTGTCAGTGATGCCCCTGGTGCAGGACTGCTCATAGATTTGCAGAGTTACCTTTAGCTGGATCATTTCCAACCACCTTCAGACCTTTTCACTCCCAAGGCTCATGCTGGTGCTTGTGCTGCCTTATTCTTTAGACTCAAGGCACTGAGTTACTGCAGAAAGAGTTACTGGGATTTTGGAGCAGAAACCAAGGCTTTCTGTGCAGCAAACCCTGTAACAAAGACTATGTCTTCTTCCACTGCTTTCCCTGCTTGAGGGAGAAAGCATCTTTAACTGCTTTCTTCTTGCAATTGTGAAATTTAAGACAGCTAATGAAGAAACTGGACCTTCCTTCCTTCCTTCCTTCCTTCCTTCCTTCCTTCCTTCCTTCCTTCCTTCCTTCCTTCCTTCCTTCCTTCCTTCCTTCCTTCCTTCCTTCCTTCCTTCCTTTTTTTTTTTCCTTCCTTCCTTCCTTCCTTCCTTCCTTCCTTCCTTCCTTCCTTCCTTCCTTCCTTCCTTCCTTCCTTCCTTCCTTCCTTCCTTCCTTCCTTCCTTCCTTCCTTCCTTCCTTCCTTCCTTCCTTCCTTCCTTCCTTCCTTCCTTCCTTCCTTCCTTCCTTCCTTCCTTCCTTCCTTCCTTCCTTCCTTCCTTCCTTCCTTCCTTCCTTCTTCTTCCTTCCTTCCTTCCTTCCTTCCTTCCTTCCTCCCTCCTCCCTCCCTCCCTCCCTCCCTCCCTCCCTCCCTCCTCCCTCCCTCCCTCCCTCCCTCCCTCCCTCCCTCCCTTATTTTCTCAGACTGACATAGCAGTTTTTCACAGTGGAGTCCAGGGGGATTAATGGTCATGGCCACAGCAGTGGTGTGGAGGCCTGCAGAAATAGCAGTTTTGTGAGGAACAAAACAGGGCAAACAGAAAGAAGATGAGACACTTTGAGGAAAAGCAGATTTCTGTGGCCTCAGCTCTGCAGTGGTGACACCACACTGCACCCAGAGCTCCAGGTGGCCCTGGGGACCTGCTGGGCAGCTCTGCCTCAGCAGCAGAGGTTCATTCCCCTTCCTAGTGGCTGATCCCTCGCTCCAGAGACCACTGGGCAGATGGTGAACACTCTGCCTTTGCAAGGAGAAAACATTCTGCAAACTCCCTGGACTTGTAATGAGAACAGCATGCTAATGTTAATTATAGCAAAGCCATTTGTGAAGCATTTAATGAACACATTCTCCCCGTGTGCTGGCTTCCCAGTCAACACTGAATTGGAGATCTTTACTGGTATTAAGACAAATCTGGTTTTAATATTGTGTCTTACTCGACATTAAAGGATGACACCCAAGCTAAAATGTGTGGTCAACTTCTCATCTAATTTACTCAGTAAATTGTACCACATTTTCAGTTACATTAAGAGAGTAATTGCTTTCATTTGCCAGTTTAATTTGCACAGAATAAGCCACTGCTAGGGAAAGGGAGGTTTGACAGTCAGGATTTGAAAGCAGATGAGTACTTTAAATCATACTCATTTAGGAAAGATGTTGAATTTCTTTTGTAAGAGGACGGCAGCTACAGCCTATGTTCTTAATTCGGCTTAACTGTGCTTCAGAGAAGAGCATCTGATCCCTGGCCACCTCATGTCCTGGGAAAACAGTGGCATGTGTGAGTTACTTCCTTAGAAAGATGGCATTAACATCTGTATCTGCCAGCTTGACTGAAAGTATTTGCTTGCAGGGAGATGTTGATGGATTTGTTTTCTGTTGGGAAAACTGAGCTCAGTTATTGCTGCAGAACAAAGCACCTGTGGAACAGGAGCCCAGAGCTGCTGGCAGTGAGGGTGATCCAGGCCCCACCAGTGACCAGGGCTTGTGGAGAAAACATGTGTGCCTTTATTTAGAGTTTCCTTTTCCTTATTCCCTTCCCTCATTCCAGAGTGTTTTCTTTAAATTGTCTTTAACCAAGATCTGGTCATCACTTTTTGGAAAGTGGGGACAGGAGCATGTGTTGTTTGACAAATGCTTTAAGTCCTTTCACGATGCTGAGAATCTGAGTGCCACAAGTGTTTTAAGGCTCCCTGTTTTGCTGGTTTTAACACAGTTTTTGAGTGTTACTTTGAGTTCATTTGCCCTGCAGGTGTAAGGGACAAAAGTGGCAAAAGAGGAGCAACAGGAAAAGAGAGCAACAGAGTAAGAGAGGAGAGCCACAGAAAGTCCAGGGTGCACTCAGGCATCCTGTGCTACCTCAGCAGGACGAGGAACAGGAAAAAATAAGCAGTTTCATTACATTCAACACCATAAAAATATACAATTGCATTTCGAATGAGCCTAGGCACATGATGACTTTTCATAAAATATCTGGGTATCGACATATTGGTTGGACAAGGGAGATAAGCCAAAAATACATGTTATTGCAAATTAACCAGTGCAGCATAATAAATGTCAGTGCCTTATCAGTGTACACTATTTGTGCTGCACAGTTCAAGAAGTGAGCTGTTTGGGCTGATTCTGAATGTAAAAGTACTTCTGGCCTCAACAAAATTTCAGTCCAGAAGAGGTGCTGAGAGGGAGCCACAGCTGTTGTGATTTGTATTTTGCTGGAAATTAAAAATTGCCAGAAGAGCAACTTGTTCTAAATGAAAATGAAATATGGAGCTATTTCAATTGTGCTTTGCTCCCTGTAGCCATAAGGATCAGAATTTCTGAGCTGTTGGTGGAGACTCCCATTGTACTTTCTGTGGGTGTTCCCTTGAGGGTTACAGCACAGTTTCTGTGGTTGTTAAACATTTCCTGCACATTGTGTCCACCACAAAAAATTGGCTTTGCAACAGCAATAAATCCATCTGCATACCTTACAGGAAGCCTATTCTGCATGACATACTTTTCTCCTGTATGAGTATTAAAATCTACTTCTAATTTCAATAATTATAGAAACTGATATTAATAATTAAATAACCTGATGCTTAATTATCTGCTAAGCAGTGAATTGCGACTAGTCCATTACCCTCAACACCAAGAAATGTAACTGAACAGATGGCTTAGCAGTAGTTTTTCCTTGTGCAGCTGACAGCAAAACAGCTTTTTTTTCAATGAAAGGAAGTAAAACTTAATTTCTGGAAATTCAACTCCTCAGAGATGCATAGTGTTTACATATTTTATAGAAGTCTCTGCTCCCTACACAGCTTGGGAAAATCAACTTTACTTTCCAACACCTTTACGTAGTTCTTTGCTTTTGGTGCTTTGTTTTGGTGTTTTGTTTTGTTTTCTTTCAGAATAAGAGACTTCATGTCAAAAGGAATAGCATGGCAAATGTATTTATCTTAAATATAGAAAAAAAGTTCTTCTATTTGACTATCTCCTCTTTTTTTTACACTCAATATTATCAAAATGGCACTGATTTGATTCTAAAATTTAAAATACTGAATTTTTAGTAAGATTAATGTCTTGTTTAAGTTATCTTGCTGTCTTACCTTCTTTGGTCTTTTGGTACAAATTCTGGCACTGAAGACTCAAGGACAGAATGCCATGGATTAGCTGGAGTCAGACTGCTGTAGGGACAGAGTTACATCATTCTGGCTAGTAAATGATGAAAATCAGCAAAAATTATTTAGGAGAGAAAGAGAGAAAGAGAGAGAGAAAGAGAGAGAGAGAGAGAGAGAAAGAAAGAAAGAAAGAAAGAAAGAAAGAAAGAAAGAAAGACAGACATTCCTGTTATCAAATAAAACTGGTTGAAGTGAGCTTCATCTTTACTCCAATAATCAATGCAAAATGGATAATTAACCTTCTTCCTTAGTCCACTAATGAGATTTTTATGAACCTTTATGTTTTTGAATCCACAACGTATGATTCTTCAGGTTGTCCTGTGCAGGGCTGGGAGTTAAATTTAAATGCTCCTTGTGGATCCCTTCCAACTCAGAGTATTCTATGATTTTATGATTCCAGGATTTAACAGTTTGAGTTTTAGGGTTTCATTCAAGCCATTAAAAAAAAACCAACCAAAAATGTGAAGGAAAATCTGCATTTTAACTTCAGTAAACAAACTTCAAGAGGCTTCAGTTCAATACCAACTGACCAAGGTTTTGAATGTGCCATGGAATTTGACATGGGAACCCCCAAATTCCTTCCTTTTGCACAGCATCCTGACAGACCTTGCTGAGCAGTCCCATAAAGGTCTTTGGTCCTTGGACTCACTAGCCTGGTTGCTCTGGGACTTGTTCTTTCCCCTCCTTTCCCATGAAACTTTTGAGACTCTACTGCACAAAAGTTCTACCTCCTGAGAAGTCCTGAGCATACAGGGATGGAAAACCAAGCTTTCCTCCTTTACAGGAGGGTGGAAAACATCAGAAACACATAAAATATTATAAAATTACTCGCCATGTTTTCAAACAGTAGGCAAAATTTACAAATGTTCAGTTATAAAGTCTGAAAATTTCCCCTGGTGTGAGCTGCTGCCTGGAACATGCGGCATCAGGTGGCTGGTGAGTGAAGCAGTGGTGGAGTTACACAAGCACTCTGAAGCATAAAATTGCTGATGGAAGAGCATTGGAAGAATTCAGAATTTATTGTTCAGATTCTGGAAGTCAATTAAGGTTTAATTTGCTGCCTTCAGCACAGACAATCCAAATTTATCACCACGTAAGCCAAGTGCCAAGTCACGTGGGACTTCCCCAGTGACTTCTTAAATTCACAGTTATTTAACTGCAAATGATGGGCCAAACTGCAAACTGTGAGTTTAGGACAGCAAAACAGGCTGTCAGCTTCACAGAAACTTCAAGAACATGCTGTATGTTTTTGTTATCTGCATTTTTGGTGATACAGTATTAGTAAAAAGCACCTTTGAGTCTTAAAATCGATGAACTTTGTTTCTTTCTTCTAATCTGTTGCTGATCACTCTAATTGCAGAGGATTAAATCAAATCCAAAACTTTTTAAAAGAGAACTATTCCACCACATATTGTGACTAAAGATCAGATTTGCAGCAAAACACAACACAATTTTCAGAACCCCTTGGCCAGGGGTTATTCCATTCTCTGGAATGCAGACCAACACAGCCCTGGGCTGCTTCAGGATCTGCATTGCTCACGTCTCCATAAACCATTCCAAGTGGGCTGCAAGGGGCTGTCTGAGCCAGCTTTTGTGCTAAAATTCACCAAAATGTGAAGGCTCACATTTTGTTCCTGGCAGTTCCTTCCCATTGTGACAAGTCAGACATTTGCTCCCATTTTTAACTCCTGAGGCCCCATTTGGTCTGAAGCCACAGCAGGCTCTGTGCTGACTCACAGACTGTGTGATTCATGTTATTATTCTAATTTGTATTCAATAAATGAACACAGAGGCCAAATTCACTGCTCAGAATGAAAGTATTAAAACCACTATGCTTAGGTTGTGGTGGAAAAGCAAGCACAGGCTCAGGAGCAGTTTGGAACTTGATGGTCAAATAAGCTCCTTTTTCCCCCCTCTTATATTTTCCTGTGCATCACTTGCTTAACTCTGTGAAATATAAACTGAAACTTGCTGCTTTCCCCTGTGTTATCTCAGTCTCAGATTCTCTAAAGCAGGTGCACAGCTTTACAGATGGAAGTGCTGCTGTCAGATGTGGTTCCCAGGAGCAGAACTACTGACTTTCTCCACTTCTAAGTAAAATTCCATTTTATTTACAGTAGTGGGAAAAAAATAAATTCTGATTGGAAAAAGTCCACCTTCAAAATAGTTTGAAATTTAAACAGAAAATTCTCTTTAAGATCAAAGTAACCTCCTAAGTCCAGATAAAGAAGGGTGTTAAATTTATTACTGTTGTTAGTATAATTGTCATTTTTTTAATTTAGCAGTAAAGTGTTAAATAATAATAACTGTTGGCTTTATTTTAACTGAGGTGAGACAGAAACAATAATCCTCTGCATATGGTAGATATGGAATGAAAACTCCCTCTTACATGATATATTACTACATTGTGTATTTATAGGTATAAATACAGTTATTACATATTAGTAAGTGCATATATATTGTACATTGCTGTAGCACTATTGGCTCGAGGAGTGGTTTTTCCCATAAAAAATGAGATAAATGTCTATCACAGGAAACTACAGAATGTTTTTCATTAAAGGTATGCTCACCTGTCACAGTTACAGAGAAAGGAGCTCTGCACACAAATGACTTGCCCAACTAAACAACTTCAATTTATAATTATCCCTTTCTCATCTCATCTGCATCTCATGTCTGCATGTCCTATTCAGTTGTCATTTAAGTTGTAAATACAGAGAAGAAAATGCTGTTCCTATTTACTGCTTCTTGTTTTCATCTCCCATCTTGTCTTTTTCAGTTGGAAATCCATTCTCAATCTTTACTAAGCAATGTTTGAATGTTACAGAGAGGTAAATATTTGAAATAAGAGAACTTATTATCTCTCTTGTTACTGCTGTAAATGCACTCACACTGCCTCTGTAACTATATTTTTACCCAAGAGGTTAGAATAAGGTATTTAATGAGACTTTCTGGCCTCAAAAATTAACAGATAAAAAAGATGATTCTCTGCCCCAAAATATCTGGTAGCCTCCAGTGCTATAACTATTCTTTTATTTAAGAATCTAAGGAAGCAAGATGCTCTGCATGTGGTTAAAAAACTTGAAAACACATCTTTCCCAAAGCACTTTTGAAAGTGTGGCCCAAGGCAAAGAGAAGATATTCACAATGCAGGAACACATGTTGGCTAAATATTTTACTGGCTTCTGACAGGAGTGATTCAGTCTTTGTGAAAATTGTGATCACAGTGCTTCATTCACCCTTTTTATTATCTACAAGCAAAAATTACAAAGCCAGGCTGTCTCACAGGACATAGTATTTGTTTTATTTTTTTATTTTTTGACCCAAAGGCAGAGTAGTTGTTTTTAACATGTATCAAGCAGGCAGTTTTAGTAATAAAGAAAAATCAGTCCTCAGATATTCAAATAATCAAGAACACATCTGGAGTATTTACTTATCTTGTAGAACACTTGACACAAGAATAAACACCACCAACAGCCCCAGCTGCTGAACAACTTCTCTGTGATTGCTGTACTCAAAAAACAATTAGACATAAAACATGTGACATTATGCCACAGAATGTATGGCAGAAGCCTGGTGTGACCAAAACCCTGCAGTTTTCACAGTGGAAAACTTCCCTGTCAGTTCATTGAACTGAAACTGCTTTGTTCACTCAGTTTTTCTTCATATGTTATTGCTTATTTCACACTCACAACACAACTCCAGAAGAATATATAATGGACAGAGCAGATTTTTAGGTTTACATCATCACTGAGGCACATCAGCTTGCTCTTGAAGGCAAGAGTCCTAAGCAGCATAAATTCTGTGAGTAACTCTAGGAAAAAAGTCAGCCAAATGCTTCTGTGCTTGAAAAAAGAAAATAAATGAAATCAAGAAAAACAGGAAAGATAAATGCAGAAATGCTGCCAAACAGAATGCTTTTGCAGAAAAAGGCTTTCCCTAAAATGACTTTAATGAAAGTTCAAGCCTTCTAAGGTTGGTGGCTTTCATTATGCAAAACCACTGATAACCACTTTATCAGCTAATTCCTTAGCTTGTAAAATGCACTTCCAGTGAAAAGCAGTGCATGACCTATTTGTCAGCCTGCAAAAATCCATCACTGGCTTGTAAAAGCTGTCCACTCCCTGGTGATTGATGGACTCAAGGATGTTGTTTACAGAAAAGCCAAGTGGATGTTCATGTTAGGGCAGAAGGGCCAAGTGATGAAGATGTAAAGTTAGAGCATCAGACAAGGGAGGTACTGCAGCTCCCTTTTGCTGTCACTTCACTGTTATTCAGTCACTACTTTATGGCCCATCTCAGTATGTAAATTATCCTGGTTTCATATTTTGCAATGCATAAATTGGAAAGGAATTTACTTAGGAAGTTTGAAAAAGGAGATGCAGTTTGAAAATGAGACATTGTTAAAGTGATGCACTTGGTCCTGTCTTTCCTTGTAATGCCCAACTCATTTGGTTCTAAAACAGTGAAAAACAGTGAATTGCAATGTGTGTGCCAAATTTAATGTTTCAGAATGATACCTTTTGTAAGTGACACAGGTTATCTCTTAGAATCTTCACCTGTTTGTGCTTACCTGAAAGAGGAGAATTTCTTGTCTGAATCCTCACGTACTTCAAATGCCTCACTCAACTTACTGTGTGCACTTTGTGTATAAATGGCATATAAACCCTAATTCTGTAGGGTCTTTCTCCTACATAGAAAGATAAATAATCACAATATTATTTTTAAATAAAATCTCTATTGCTACTGCTTCTGGGAAATTATTTTTGGAATATTCTATAAAATAATTTGTAATAATTTTAATTTTATATAGAATATCATTAAAACCAGAGTTATGCTGTTTTGTTTCCAGAAAAAAAAATAGTAATCTATGAAATTAATAGGTGGCAATAAGGATTTTGGAAAATTTCATGGGTAAAAGTTGAAGCCTTTACTTAGTTGAGTAATCATCTGACCAAAACACTTAAAAATGTTTCTTACCAAGAGTATCAGAGAAAGCAGAGAACAAGAAAGGCAGAACAAAGCATGAGTACTTTTAATTAAACTGATTGCCTGAGGAGTGGCAGAAGGGTGTTCATCCAGGTGGAGGTCCCAATGGCAGAAAGTGCTGCTTAAAATACCTCAAAAGTTCTGCACTTCTGAGTCAGAGAGGTCTCAGGATAAATACAGGAGAAAAAAGAAACACTGAGAGCGCAAATGACTGCTTACGTGAGGGTGGAGAGTCTCTAAAAATTTGGGAAATGCTGTAAATTACCAACTGAAACTTCCTGACTGTGTAGAAGCAACCTTGATCTGCCAGACCACATGGAAGGAATGCCTTCAGGACACTCAACAAAGTGAGCTGCAGAAAACTCAGATTAAACCTAACTTGAAAGAGATTTATGTGACATATATGAAACTAATTGGATTTATCCCTCTAAGCCTCTGCATAACATGTCTTTATGGTTTTGCCCCCATTTTTGCAGTGCTCTTGACTTTACATCTCTCTTATTTTCTTAAGAAGCTATCTGCAAAGTATATTGCTTTTGAAGCTTTTGAAGCTTGAACTTTCACTCTCTGAGAAGCAATTAGGAAGAAGAATGTAGATATTGAAAATATTATCTTTTTGGTTTTCAGTGATGTCTTAGTCCAACAAAGACATAACATTTTCTTAACAACCTGACCTTGCTGACTTTAAATGTGGGGAATAATTTTATGCTGGCTTCATTCCACTGGTACTTCTCAAATTCTGAAGAATCTGTAGGGGCTCACATTAGAAAAGGAGAAGACTGACTTCTAACACAGTGCTGGAGAAGACTGAGGAGTTCTGAGGGACTTTTACTCCTCCAGAGGTATGGAAACACAAGCACAAAAGTGAACTGCATTGAATCCCTGTTGCAACACAGCAGGTTAACAATGCTGTTTCAGGAGGTTTCTCTCTCTCCAGTTGAGGACTCTCAGCCTAAATGGCATTTGGGAGGTTTTGATGATTATCTGGATGATTCTGTTCCACATCCAAGACAGAGTTACCAGGTGCCTAAAGCCATTATTTGATACTGTTTTGATGCAGTGGGGTGTCTATCCAGATTTTGCAAGTCAGGCAATTTTTATTATATTTCTTAATATTTGGAGACAGCAAATAGAAGATTTTGGACACAGAACTGGTCATGGCTTGTTCTTAGTAGTTTACTCACCCTGTACCTTGAATAGATCCTAACAGAACAAAAAGCTTTGACCAACAAACAAGAATAAAGGTGACAGTGCTGCCCCATTTTCTGTTCTGCTTGTTGTCACAGCAGGGTAGTTTCCCACACATTGGGTTGCAAGGCAGAAGAGGTTAAAAAAAGATATTCCCTTGTGCCAGAGGAAAAAGTTAATGTCCAGTATCAGCAGTGATAAAGGCAGGGAATATGAAGAGGGCGTGAATGGCAGTGATGAGAGTGAACATGAGCATTTGTTCTCTCTCTTGTTGCAGTAACTGCATTTAACCCAGGCTGCCACAGGCTTCAGAAAATTAGGTACATGTCAGAAATTACATGTTTAGCAGCATCTCATGCAGCTGTTTCTCCAGGATGGTCGTGCTGCAGAAAAGCACAATGAATGCTCCCTCTTGTTCAATCATGTTGGCACCTTCTGCTTCATCAGAGCAGCAGCAAAACTGTGCTTTTGTGCTAATAAAATGTCTCTCTGCCTCTCAGTTAAATCTTCCCATGGTTTTGTTAAGAGTAGGAAAGGAAATCTGATTTATGGCATAAGTACAGAGTGCCTGAAGAAAGCCTTGGGTTTGATTTAGAATGACTTGAAATGAAAGGCAGGAAATCATAAGGATTAAAAAGTAAGGGGGAAAAAAGGAGAAATAATGAGAAAAAGGAAAGGAAGTAAAAATTTGTAAGAAGCTTGCCAAGATCCATTGCTTCTTGGTGATATTTCAAGCAGTATGTGGTTACTCAAGAGACTGAGGAAAACTGACTGTGCTCATACAGATATTCCCTGTGCTCCCCACAGCTTCCTAGAGCTGAGGGAATTTAGCCATGTGAGAGTAAAGAAGAATCCCTTGCCTTCAGCAAGATCTACAGTCAGTACAGATAAGGCACACTAAACAGTCCCTGCTTTTCCCTGTCTGCTGGGAAGTCCTCAATGCTGAGCAGAAACTCAGTTTGGCTCCTCCACTCCTCCCAGTCTGGTCCCCAGCATGGGGTGCTGCTGTCTGGTGTCCAAATACTGCACAGGGCAGCTGAGAGGCTGCAGAACATCTTCATTTTGCCATCAGTTTTGTCATTACCTGCAAAGGTAGCAGTCTCTGGGCAGACATTTTTCTCACCATGAGTTCCTAAGTGTTTTTGATGAAGATGTTGTAGCTGTGGAGGTGGAAATGACTAACAAACTGGCAGGAACTCCCTGGGTCAGGAAATAAAACCCTATAATCCCAGTCATAAATTGCATCAAGTTCTGTCCAACACCAAGTTTCTGTTCTCACCTTTATTAGGAGAGCTGTTCTATGACCTTCCTTCTCTGACAATTAGAAATAATCTTTTAAATTGAATCCTAAGCTTTTTAATAGCCAGTTGATCCCCATTTGTTCTTGTGCCAACACTGTTCTCCAGTTTGAATCACTCTCCTGCCCTCCCTCCCTCCCTCCTTGTTGGAACAAGTGACTAATTAATATGTTGAGAGAAAATGCTGAGAATGTGCCAAATATGTTCACACTGAACTGAAGATTTCCCTGTTTTCTTTTCATTTTCTCATCAGACTCAGTACGTCCTGGAACCAAGCACTTAGTTGTGTACTGACATCTTACCCTTTATGATCAGTAATGCTCCCTTGGGTCTTCTTCTGTCCATCTAGAGTTGCAATGAGGTTTGCAGGGGAGCTGGAAGGTGTGAGTTCTGTCAGCTTCAAAATGTGTGAGGACTCAGGGCCAGAGAAGGAGCAGCAATTATCTTTTGAGGTTCTTTTTCCAGCTCTATGAAACTTCTTGGTGATGTTTGTCTTGAGTCTTGAGGATTTTCAAAATCTTCCTTCCTTGGCCTTTCCCTAATTGAAATTTTGCTGGCTCTTGGAAGGGTAGTGAGGGTGGGCTAGACATAATTAGCTCACCTCATTAGCTGTGGCATTTTATTCCAGGGACAGGCAGGCCGTCATTTACAGGACAGCTGACAGCTCTCCATCTGCACTGTCTGAGTCAGATGAAATCTGTGTTGATACAGAAGTCAGACTAAGAGAGAAGGAAAACAGCACGTGACCTGACATTTAGAGAAAAGGGTGACCAAGCACGTGAATCTGTGGTGTTTTGGCTGGTTTTGGGCCCAAATAAGTTATTATTCCTGACATGGGCATCACTTCATGGTGTACAACCAGTGAATGCACTGTGCCAGATCCCATGGCTGCTGGATGGGAGTGTTTACCTCTTTTTTCTGGGACATTTCAAAGGAATCTGAGGAGCCTGAGCCACAACTGGGGGTGCTACTGGAAAGCTTTATCTTCACCACAGCACATTTTGGGGAGTAAGGCTCAACACTCCCTGTGCTAATGCTCTTACACCTCTGCATCAGCTTTCCTGCCATGCCAAGGCCTGGTGTGGTCAGGTGAGCAGAGGGAGATTTTCCTTTTCTCTCTCTTTTTTTGGTTTTTTTCTCTATTTGAGTATATTCCTAGATTGATCTGGGACCTGAACTAGCTGAATATACCACAGGAGAGCTTGGCATGAGTTCAAGGGAAGCAGCATGGAGCTGGAAGAGGGCTGGAAGGAGATGCAATTGGGCAGCACCTCAGTTTCAAGCCAAATAATGGGTCCTGAATTCAGTTTAGATGTGGCCCTGCCTTTCTTTGTGCTTAATTTCTTCATGTATGGGTAAAGAGACAATCACTTTCCTTCTCCAGAGGAATATGGTGAGAATCAGGGAGCATTACCTGCTTGGACAGGATGAGGATGGAGGTTGAATGTCCATGTGAAGAAGAGGAGAAAGCAGAGCTCCTTTGTCTATATAAAGTAAGAGCTGCTTTAGCCTTGCACAAGGAATTAAGAGAGACAGGCTGGGGAGGAAGAAGGTGAAAGCTGAAAAAGCATCCAAAACCATGCATAAAGCCTGGTTTTGCCCCTTTCAGGGGGCTGCACTGTGCTTTCACAACAAATTCTGTGATTTTTCTTCAGAAGGAGTTGTTTAACCCATCATGAATGCAGAGAGTTATGGTGACTCTTGTTCCCACAACACTGAGTTAGAGCTACAGGTGAAAAAACAAACCCACCAAGTTTTCTTCTGACATCAGTTATTTCAAAACAGTGGCTTTGACTTTTGTATGATTGTCAGTGACTCACATCTAAAAGTCTCCTGTGTACACTGTATTGAAAGTAATAGTCCTTATGAATCATTCAAATCACAAAAACAATAAAAAAAAAGGCAGATGTGACAGGCCATAAAGACAGAAAATGCTTTGACATGTTAAAAAAAAAACCAGCACAAAAATATGCAAAAACCCCTAAACTGAAAACTGATTGTCATGTGATTAACTCAATGTGGGATTTAGCATCTACACAATGAAAAGGCAGCATATTTAGGTCTATTTCAGTATAATCAGGAAGAAGGCAGTGTTGGCACCCATCAAGGGCTCTGACTTAAATCAGCAATGATTTAAGTTCATTGAACAATGACCTCTGCACAGTGACTTGCCCTTCTTTACACACTCCACATACACCCAAGTTTGACATACTTTAAAAAGTTATCACTACCTTGGAAGAAAAATAATTTTCCAGCAGTACACAGATCCTCTTTGGATGGGGAAAACACAAATCCTGCAAACTGGAAACACCCTCAGATGGATCCCCAACACCCATTCCGCAGCACGGTCACCTGCCTCTTACACAGCCCCTTCCCTCTGCAGAAAGTGCTTTACCAAGCAAACAAACATCACCAGAAACATTTTACTGCTGAGGAAGCAGAATTCCACAGAGGTCCCTTCACCAGCTAATGGGGGTGATCCTTTAGAGCACAGGTCTCAGTCTGGTACTTTAACCTCGAGACCTCAGTGCTTCATCATTGCCAACACACAGCTGAGCTGCTGCTGCACAGCTTTCAGCTGCTCTGGGAATGTGCTGAAAGCACCCAAAGAGCTTCCTCCTTCCCAGGGATCTGTTAGTGAAACAGAGCAGTGCAAACTCCCCTCACATTAGTGACAGGAGTTGAGTGCCTCATTTTGTTGAAGGACGAATAAAGTGGATGGGGGGTGCTGTCCCTAAGCCAAGTGCACAGAGGAAGGGGAGGAGAGACACAAAAAGGGGTGCAAAAGAATCAAGAACATGGTGGGGAAAATCGGAGAGTTAGAAATAACACCTATTGAGAAAGGAACTGAGAAAAAATTGAAAAAGTCAGAGTTCCATTCACTCTTGCAGAAGCTTGAATAGTTTTGTCGTGGGTGACACCAGCATTGGGCAGGACAGTTCACACCATGAGGAAGACTTTCCTCACCACTTTGCATGTGTTCAGCAAAGGTCCAGCAGCCTTTGCAGCCTTGCAGCCTGCATTTCCTCTTCAGAGCAGGATGCAGTCTCTCAATCACCTTCTTGTCCTTTTTGTATTAATGATCTTGAGCGCAGACTGCGTTGAACAGCACCCAGCCCCCGGTTTTTGAGGTGCTTTGCCTCTTTTCAGCAACACAGCCTACTGCTTGTTGTATTTTCTGAGACATTTTGAGTTCTTAACTGAGAAGGCTGAGTACAAAAGAGAAAAGTGTTATGTACAATGCAGGAAAACATTTGAGGTCTTTCTTTTCCATAAACCAGAAGAGAAGAAAATGAGTCAGAGAAAAGACTGAATTCAGTACAGATTTATATTCTCTGAGGTTGCCTTGCATGAAGCGAGTTTTAAAGGGCATTAATTCAATATGAGCATTTCCCAAGAACTTTAAAAAGTAATGTTGAAGTAGGAAAATGTCATGAGAAGATACAAACCCAGATTTATGCACTGAGTCAAACACTGGAACAGGCTGCCCAGGGCAGTGGTGGAGTCACCATCCCTGGAGGGATTTAAAATGCATGGAAATGTGGCACATAGAGATATGGTATTGTGGTGGGCTTGGCAGTGCTTAGATGAAAATTTGGCTTGATACCTCAAGGATTTTTTCCATCCTAAATGGTTCTGTGATTATATGATTCTAAACATGCATGGGAAAGCTTTATATAGCAAATTTTTCAGAATGCTTGACTGTTCCTGACAACATATATTAGTAATCACTCAAGACCTTTCATGAAAAATTAAAAAAAAAGGTTCAAAAATTAAGAAAACCAAGGAAGTAGGTGACCACTGATGACATTCAGTCCACTTGGGGAGAGACAATCTACAAATATGTCAGTGTTTTCCTGCATTTCCATGCAAAATGCTAAAAAGGAAATACGTCTTTGCTTTGAAACAGCATTGTTAGCTGGCAACTTACACTCCTTTGGAGAAAGAGGGTAAGATTGTATGACTTAAAACCAAGACTGTTATAAGAGATTTGACTCACATTGAGTCAGTCTGAAATTGTGTTCCTTTATTCCCTTTTTAGTATCCCCCTAATCAGTAGAATTTTTTTTTCTGGTTGATGTTTTCTGGTTTAGAAATGTTTTGTGTGTGTTTGTTTTTAATTATCCATTCATACATTTCCTAGCACAAGGTGTTCTGGTCCACCTGTGAAGCTGCATAAAGCAACCTGGATGAGAAAAAAAAAATCAAAAATGCACTACTTTTCTTTTTCTCTGTACTTAATTTAGTTACCTTTAGGAAGGAGGGGGAAAATAATGGTGGGGGAAAATACACAGGACACCCCAAAAACCACAGCATGTGCCTGAGAGCATTGTCCAAATGCTTCCTGGCAGGTTTGGTGCTGTGACCACTTTCCTAGGGAAAAGTCATTGTCATCTCTTCTTTTACTGAAGGATTAGCGTCTCTCTCTTTATTTTTTTTTTCTCCTAAATTTGTGGTTTTAAGGCAATATTTGGAACCTTTCAAGTCATTCTTTCAAATTCAGTCTGTTAAGTTCAGAAATTGAGTGGCAGTGGGAGGAGGATAAATGCAAACTGTCTTATTTTGCATTTCATCAGAGAGCCACACTAAAAAGAGGACTGTCAAACAGCAAGGGTTAAAATCCTGGAATATTCCCTTATACCAAGCCTTCTTTCTTCTTTTCATTGAATTCCAGCCAGCAATTCCAATCTAATAGCTTGCCTCTGAGGGCACCAGGCTGCCTGCCATGGTTTCTTTTTTATTCTGTAAATTGACTGATGTTACAGGCCATGGCTTCCCACCCAGTAAGAGGTGAGGAACTGGAAAAAATGAGCCCTGAAGAAGAGCAAGAGCCATGCAGAGGTCCAAGGATGCTCAGCAGGCTTGGCAGGAACCATCAGGCTCATCACTAGGACACCTAGGGAGGTCAAATCAGTGTGGCTTTAAGTTTCTTTGTTCAGGCTGCACTATTTGCATCCAATTTAACTTTCTATTTCAGACAATTTTAATTTTTAAATTAGGATGGCATTGCTGTGCTTGTCACCCAGTTGCATTCATTTACATAGCTCTCCTTGTCTGCATATTTTGAGAGGGAGAAAAGTTAATTTAGGAAAACCCATTAGGAACCATTTTTGCCTATTTATCTCTCAGGTTGCACATTTTTTAAATTCTCAGCTGCCTTTGCTGTTCCAGGGACAGTCAAATTACATCCCCCTCAACAGCAGTTAAGACAGGTTGAAAAAAATCTATATAATTCTGCCTGGGGCTACTTTTGGAGAAGGATCAAAAGGTTTTGAAGGTTTCAAGTCATCTCTGTATGCATGAAAACCAAAGTACCAAAGGAGGGAGGAGTGGCTGTGGAAGGGATTAGGACTGGGGTTGAAATTTGAGTTTAAAGGTTTACACATCCAGGGGATGCTGGTCCTCCTGACATGTGTGTCTGAGGGAGAATCCCATCAAAATAAATGTTTTTCAGGCTACTGAAAATGCCACAGCCTTTTTGGCTGCCCCAGGAGGGGACTTTAATACCCCTTTAATCACCTGCCCTTAAACCCTAGCTATAGACAGTGTGTTTCTGCTCCTCCTCCAGATCTCCAGGACATCAGAGAGAAGCTTTCTGTGACCTGTGGTGTCATTTCAGTGTTTCTGCAGCGAGGAGGACAGAGGCATCTGTGTAGTTTTCTAAATCTGTGGCAAAACATGATACTTTAATTGGCTCTCCTTTGCTCCTAAACAAGCTTTTTAAAACGTTTTAGTCATTAGGAGGTTTAGTGGTTTGAACACCAGTTACTCACGTGCCCACAGACCCAGGGAGAGCTAAGAAATTCCCAAATGAACCACCTTGCCAGGCTGTGAGAGCTGCTTGGCAGCAAATGCCAAGTGGTTTATCAGAACATTAGGGTATGCAAATGAGCAACTAGATCCACCTAATTTCACCAGGCAGGCAGATGCAACCAGCTCAGACTCAGTGTAAAGGATATTGATGGAAAAAACACATTATTTGGGTTATTTAAAGCCAGCATTATGCACCATAATTGCAAAACATTTCTACTGCACCTTCTCTTTTCTGTTTTTCTGCTGGCAGAGAGAAAACAGCGCAATGATTTTAATAAATGGTCAGGCTAGATGTAGCATCAGCAATTTAGTTATCAAATAATTCTAAATACCTCTCAGCTCGTGAAAGTTGTTGATGGCACACTGATTGCATTTGTTCTGCAAGAAGGCATACAGGGTTCTTTCTGAATTTTTATTGTAGGTTGGGGCTTTTTTAAGAAAAAAGCATTGCCATGGAAGCAGGAAAATAAAACTGCACTTTTCTGGACCTCCATCTACCCACAATGTACACACAGTGAAGGCAGGGAATGCCCTGGGTTTGGGGCAAACTTGAAACCAAAACCTGAACAAAATGAAAATGTGCAATGAGGTTTGTTTTGCCTGCTGACACTTCTACTAATTAGAAAAGAAATAAATGAGATGCTTACCTGCCTGCTAGTCATGGACAGGAATGCAGAGCACATGTATGGGCTTTTAGTAATGCTGCTATTTCATTCTTATCCTTTCCTTTGGGTGCTTCAGGTCCCAGAAGAAACCTGTTTGACCAGGGGAGGGGGATCCCAGGGAGCTGGTACAGCTTTCACATCTACCAGCTCAAGGATATATCAGATAATACTCCAATTCCAAAGCAAATCTTTTACTGCCATCAGTGAAAGCTTGGATCTAACACCACATAAAAAAAAGATATTAATGTACTGGATTGTATCATCAGCATTTAGTTTAGCAACTCACAAAGGTGTAGATAAATGACTGCAGATAAGACTAACTTCAATCATTGTTTTGAGAAATTTCAAAGTAATTGGATTGACAATGGTCCCTAGAGGTGTATCTGTTTCTTCCCAGTGTATATATACATATAAAACCAAAATGATTTTGCCATTATTTCCAATGAGATTTTTCAAACATGACCTAAGGGACTTTCCAGTGTCTTATTAATAGTTTCTAGGAAATTAGTACCTAATAAAGACCACTGGGAGCTATTAGCCAAACAACATTGATAAGAAATATAGTCCCATTAAAACAGAAATTCCCCAAGCAAAATTGTTAATTTCACCAGAGAAGGATTTTCATTGGTCAGATGGATCTGAACAGAAACATTTTGTTTGTGAGGTTTTGTTTGGGGTTTCTACTTTTGCCTGAGATTTCTCCTGTGGATGATTTTCATAGTGCATCTCCCTTTTAAAGCACTTTGAATACCTGTGGGGCTGCCTGTACGTCTGTCCCCTCCTTCTTCCAGGGGCAATGACTTTGCCAGTTTTGTCTTCATTTCTGCTGCACCTCGAGCACCTCCTGATTAGTGCACCAGGCTGGCCCTGAGTCAGGGAAGAAGTGAAAAGAGTTATCCAGGGAGCTCAGCCCACAGGACACAATGAAGAGATAAATCACATGAGCTCTAATTCCTGTGCTCCTCACAACATTTTACAGAAGCACTATTCAAGGTGTATGTGCTGCAAAATAGAAGAGTGCAGATCTCAGAACTGATGGTGTGATTGTGCTTTTTGCTTGATGAAATGTGGTTAGTTGGATTTCTCTCTGAAGATTTGGCTTTTATACTGAGGCTGCCAATGTGCTGGAATTTCTGACCCATGGAAAAGCATCTGCTCTTATGCTGAGGCCCTTGAAAAGCTGTACCATCACACCCTGTGCTGTACACCTCCCCCTGCCCCCTTTAGCTTTTCTTCAGAACATGCCAAAGTTTCCTTCTTTTCCTAAAGTCTAGGGAGTGTCCTCTGCTGCTCCCAAATCCTCACTCTCCCTGGACCCTGACCACCACTGCCCTGTGGTCACTGTGGCCAGTGGTCACCTCTCCAGCAGCCTCTCCTTGCTGCTCACCAGCAGGTTCAGCTCTGCCTGTCCCTGCTTGGCCCCTTCAGGACCTGAACACACTCCAGAAATCCCCCAGTGTCTCCTGCCTGGCTGCATTTCCCTCCCAGCTCATTCCAGAGAGGTCAAAGTCCCACAGGATGAGCAGGGACAGCAGCCAGAGGCTGGTGGTCAGTAGCAAACCCCACAGCATCCTCTGTCCACTGACCTCTTTTCCAGCTCTGCCTCAGTCCTGTACCACTAAAACACTCAGAGAAGTGGCTGTCATGAAGCAAATTCATTTTTGTAGAGAAAAGAATCATTATTCTGCTCAGATCTTTGGGTTTCTGTGCAGGCTGATGCTGTTTCCACAAGAGCCTTTGGGCTGCTGAGTGCTGCTGCCCTCAAAGCACAGCACAGACCTAAATCCTGGCAGGAAAACACCCCAGGTTGGATGCAGCACACATCCCTGCCTCCCCTGATCCATCACAAGCCACCCAATACAGAGGAGGCAAAAATTTAATTCTAGTCTGACTAAAGGATTTTGAATCTTCCCAGAGCTGCACTCCACTGAGTTCATAATTTCCAACAGGATTATGAGATATTTTGGGACTCTCCCTGGCATAAGGTGGGGTGCCTGTGCCATTTCTGATGACAAGGACCACTTCCATTCCTTTTGGAATAGTTATTTCAAAGCTGTTTGAAATACTGTTTATAATTATCGGAACAGAGTTAAAAATAGAGAAAATTTTTCATAATTAGTTAAATGAAAGTATTTCCTACCAACTATTTCACACAAAAAAAAAGAAGCTAATGAACTAATGGAAATATCTCAAATTGTTATTATCAGGCTCTATTGGTAGTAATTATCATGTATATCATTCAAATTCTAATTTAAAAATTCTTTAAAAAATGCTGCAAATTTATTGTACAGATGATGAAGTTGAAGCCTTCCTTCTCCTGAAGGGAGAATATCAGGGATCTTCCCTGAAAACCAAGCTATGATATGTTTTCATGGGTTGCTCAGTTGACCTAATGAAAGTGTATTGAACTGTTTCTTTTTGGAAATACAAAGCAGGAACAAAAACCACAATGTAAAGCTACAAGTGCTCCTCTACTGCCACTGCCCTGCCCCATGTTCAGGCTCTTCCCTGGGCTCAGGTATAACTTTCTTTTCAGCAAAACCCCGTATCTTTGTGTGGATTCCTTGGAATTTCAGTCATAATGGTTTTGTCTCCAGTATATAACTCTGCCTGACACCTTTCCTCCACCTCCCAGACATTTTCAAGGAGGTCATCCCAAGCTCTTCCATCGACCTGCATTGTGAGGTTATCACAAAGGAGAGAAAAGTCCCACGTGGAAGAAATGTCAATTCCTTTCTTTCATCACAATACCAGAATTTCTGGGTTATTTAGAGACTTTCATTAGGTAGGGAAAACCAGTCCTTGGTTTCTCCTGGCTCCATTGTACATCTGTGTGCATTTCAGAAAGAGAATTACTGTTTAGTTTAAAAAGAAAAGGAAAACATGTAGTTTTGGTCTCTGCAATGGTATTTAGGGCTGTTTTCTTCTTTTTGTTTTTCTACAGTATATACCACTGCAAGTAACAACTTGCAAACACTCAAAAGCATCAAGGCTGGCACTGCTACCTCGCCCCCTTTTGAAATGCAGCTGACAAGATAAAAGTTGTGTCAGTCATAATTTGTTCTAGTTGTAGACACTAAGGCATAATATTTTAAGTTTTAAATATATCCTGGACCACGCAGTTTGATAGACTGACATCCAAGAACACTCATGCCTTCGAAAAATAAAAGAATCAATGTTTTTGAAAAACTTTACTCCTCTGCTAATGTTCCATGTCTAAAAGCTGTTTGTTTATAAAGATCTGATTCCCTGAAAACCATCCACGTCAAAAACCAAACAGCTGCAGAGATCAGTGAAAAACATTTTGAGAGGAGCTGTTTGTTATAAAAACCAGGGTATTGTAATAAGCATACCTTGGAAATACATAAAAAGTGGAGAAAAGCTCTAGTTCCCCCTCTGTGAAGCAGCAATTACTGCAGAGTAATGCTCTGGAGCCCCAGGCACAATGCTGCTATGTTGGGAAGCTAAAATAAAAATTTCTGTCCACATTTTCTGTGATGTTTTCTATACAGGCACCATAAACAGGATGAATGGTCTGGCACACGAGTTCCTCTCTGCAGTTTTACAGCCTGAGGTATATCAGCTGTCTAAGTGTGTAATCCAATTTCATAAAACACCCAAGAATTATGAAAGATCCAGCCTGCAGTTGTGGAAACTGGTGTGAAACAATTTAGGAAGCTGAGGCTGCTCTGGCTGTATTAAGGATAGTTATATGAACTATTGCAATGGCTTTTCCTTTTCCCATGTCTACCAGCAATAATCACAAAATATTTCCATTTACAGTACCTTGGATCAAGTACTTTTCATGCTTACTTGGTTTTGATTTGCTTAGGAACTCTTTGCAGGTTTTATTTAGAGCTTGCTTTAGTCAAAGTGAGTTTTCCTCTCAAGCTAACAAATCTTGGATCACACCTCAGCCCCCGAATTTTGGGAACATTGTCTGAATAATTCTAAAGAGAAATCTACATGCTTGCTTAGAACTTATTTTAGAAAGAAACAGGTTAACTGGTAAGAGAAAAAGGACTTAAGGAGATCAGAAAACAAGAAAATAAGGATGCTTCAGTTTTTCCTTTTCAAAGGATTTGTGCCATGCGTTTTGTTCAGCTGGTGCCAAACCACAGTCCAGGTTCTCTTGTGGAATGGATGTGCCAGACACAAACAGACAGACAAACAAAGAAAACAATATAGAAAAAACCAAAGCAAAATACCAAAACCCTCCACAACCAACCAAACCCCCCCAACAGTCTTTTAACCATCCATTCATTAAGTTTTCATTTCTTCAATCCAATGGTATTTATCAGGGCATTTGGTAACAGTTTATTTTGAATTTGACCAGGTACAGAATAGGCAATAGAAACCACTAATTCTATTTGAGAGAAGGTCAAAAGGGAGCAATTAATGCACACATCATTTCAGGTGACTTTGTGAGAGACAAGAGTAGACACAAAGAAACATTTTAGAGCAAATAACGGAGTTTTCTGGCCCAGGACAATCTCCCAGAAATCTCACACCAGGTTCTCAACAAATTCCTCTGTGACTCTTAGCCACTGCATCTCCCTCCCTCCTCCCATGGAACATAATAAATAATAATGAAAATAATTGACATTTTACAATAACAGGCCATCAAGGAGGCATCATATGCCTGAAAACATAGGTCCTTGAGTTCAAGACTAGGAATGTGTCCAGAGAAAAATTATTCACTTTTTTAAAGCTTCAATACCAAGTTGAATTAAAGTCTATGACCACTGGAGACACAACTTGGTACCAGAACAAAAGGACAGGTATTTTAGGGCTTAAATTCTTTGTGAATCCCCCCAGGTTTTGAAGAGCAATGATTGCTCTCCTAGGATATCTGCCTTAGTAGAAATCAACACCCTTTCCCCCTTTTAATACTCACATTTGTGGTGCCAGGCAGAGTATGTCTAGAAGGACTTTTTGATATGGAGCTATTCAGTGTTAATTCTTAAACCCAACCTGAGTGAAAAACAAGTGATTCCCCTCATTGCATCACAGGAGGAGGGAGAGATTGTATTTGGCCCAGGCAGCACATCCAGCTGCAGAGCATCTGTCCAGAGGGAACCAAGAACTGTAGGCTGAGATACGCATCAGCAGGACACTGCTTTTTCTTCCCCAAAAGCTCCTCTAGAATAAAGGGAAATAATGCACAACCCTCCTTTTCAAGCTGTTCCTTGGTGCAGTCCTTGCTTCTCTCAATACTCTTATCCCCAACAGGAAAATATCCATGCCTGTGCAGCCCCATCAGTCAAAGTCACTGTTCCTGTTGGTGCTCAACGAGACACTCAGGATTAATTAACACTCCACTGCAACCCTGGAACCCCTTCAGACTGCTGCCAGCATTGAGCTGATGGAGAAAAATTTGCTTAAATAGTTCCACTCAACTAACTATTGATAGGAAAATGATGAATTGGTGCCTCTTCTTGGCTTCCTCTTGCAGCAGAGAACATTCATATTTAATACACTTCCCTTCTTTAACCTGCACTACCAATTTGATAGTGGATCATTTATGGGAAAATATGGATGTCTAATGGATTTGTTTAGGTTTCTTTATTTTATTTGTCTCAGAGCAGACAGCACACTTAGCCCCAAATAGCAGTAAATTGAATATAAGATTTTATAGGAGCCTGAGGAAGATTGAGTTGTTTTTAGAAACTGGCACATCACTTGGACACATGACAGAGTGTATTATTTAAGTGTATATTATTGGGGTTCTGACTAATGATGTGATTAATTATACTGGATTAACAGCTCAGCCAGTGACTGAATATCTGTTCAAGTGTGGAACATCTACAGGGCCTTCTCTGTTTTTCTGGGGGCTGTCATTCCACCAAACCTATACCCTTTGACCCATCCAAAAATAGCCTAAATGTAGTGATATTTCATGGAAAGAAACAAGCCTGCTGAGCCTGCTGGAGGCTGCTGAAAGCTTGATTTGAAAGCTATGAGAGATACAGATAAATTCTTTCACAGGTGTTTTAACTATCACTGTTTGCATCTGAATGATCACTGAAAGCTTCCAAGAAACCTCCTCTAGAACTAACAGGCTAAGAAGCTCAAGCAAATCATCCAAATAGATACTACCAGGCTGAATAAATGCAATAGCAGCACAGAAGATAAAATTAAAAAAAAAAAACTAACTAAAGTAATATAGTTTAAAGAGTCCGCTTCAGACGCCTTGACCCTTATGGGCTTTCGGGGCTCCGGCGCGGTCAAGAGAGACCTCGCTGGCTCCCCGGGCAGGCGGTCCCGGTTCTCCAAGCTGCTGCCGGGCGGCAGTGAAACCCGCTTCAGGGTCGCCCAATTGGGTGGAGAGACCCTGGCGTGAAGGCCAGTGCCAGCCGCGCAGTGAGGCGAATTGGACCGAGAGCCCCTCGGAATAAAAGCAGTCCAGGCGGGTTGAGGACGAGCAAGACGCAGGTTTATTGGGAGGCAAAGCGGGGGAGGCGTGTCGCTCTAGTCCTCAGGGCGGCTCAGAGGGAGAGTCCCGGTGCTGAGCACGAAGGGGTTCCCTAGCAACCGAGGGTGCTGTGCTGAGCAGCCCCGAGCATGCTTGGGACATGACCTTTTAAGGCAAGCCACGGGGTTTCCCGGGGCGGAGAGCAGGGGCGGGACCAACTGGGTTAGGGAAGACGTCATCAGGGGCAAATCAGGCATAACTGGGGCGGGGAGTACAAGGAACCAATGAACGCGGGGCGGCAAGAGAACATTCTGGGGGTAGGCGGCAACAGGGGAGGAACAGGGGAGGGGACAGCAAGCTTTTAACGAATGAACTTAACACAAACTTTTGGAGGGAGGGAGAGTATGGCTTACAGCCCGGCCTCCTCCGAGTCCCAGGAGATGTTATCGCCGGAGGCATCCACTTCTACGGGATGGAGCTCCACGCTTTGGGACTTGGGATCGGCAGCCTCAGGCTGCCGTACTACTACACCTCCCCCTTTCTTTTTAAATAAAGACCGAAGATAATTAACTAAATACCGCTTAATAAGCGCAAAGGAAGCAATAATAAGCACGAGGGCAATTAAAACAATTAAACAGTCCTTAAGCAGGGTGGCTCCCCACTCTGGCAGTCCGAGTCCCTTCAAGACTTTGTGGGCCCATCCTCCCACGGTCGAGATTGTGCTGTTGATGATCCGGCAGACTCCATCGACAGTGTTCTCAAACCAGAGGCTTGACTCAAAGGTGATGTTTTGAAGTAAGGAGTCCATGTCTTGGAGCCTCTGGTGGATTGACCGGCTTCGGGAGGAGATGTTGAAGCAGCACATCCCTTCGAACTGCTGGCAGCCGTGGCCGTGGGCAAGAAGAAGGAAATCGATGGCCGCTCTATTTTGCAAAGTGGCCTGCCTGGTTAACTGCTCATCTTTTAGGAGGTCCGCAATGGCCTCTGAGGTCAACCGCGCCTGTTTCGACACCCAACATTCAAGGTTGCCAACCTCTCCTAAGGCCTTGGCTGCAGCGACCCAAGGCAGGAAGGCAGAAACTGCAATTCTTTTGCCTTTCGACCAATGGTAAATTTCGGTGCTGCAATCATTATCAATCGCACGATTTGGGATCGAATAGTTCACCCCTGCTGGGAGGTGGGTCATGTTGGGAGTCGACAGGGTCAGATGGCCAAATGTGCACAGGCCCCCCACAAGATGAGAGGGAACGCCTGCCCAGGCGCGCTCCCCGCAAATGAGAAAAAGTCCCTCGGGAAGCCGAATCGGGTGGGAGTAACGCCAATCCGGAGACGAAGGCGCTTTTACATGGGCAATATTGATGCACCAATTCTTTGCTTGATAATTTGGGTTGCCTTGTCTCAGCCCCTGGTATAATTTTCTGTCTGAAGGATACGGCGTCTGGTAGTCAAATTGGACGCACGCATTCGCCTTCAATGAGCCAATTAATTGAAATTCATGGGGCTCCTTGTCCATCTTCGGCTGATTCATAGCCCACTTCTGCCACATGAGAAGAGGGTTACGAATGGGAAGAGGGAGCTTAAACAATTGGCGGTCCTTGTAAAATTCATAGAAATTTCCTTTCAGATCAAATGTTGTTCTCCACAAGGAGACGAGGGACGGCGGGAAGGCATCTACCTGGACCGGTGCTCCGACCAAGGCGGACAAGAGCGGGTCTCGGACCGCATCAGTGGATAAACACAAGTTGTCGTTCTTCATTGCCTTAGCCAGGGTTACCCACATGTTTGCGGATGGCTGCCTCATGACCCACGTAGTCACGGGACGGCAGATGACAAACAGCAGCAAAGCGCAGGTGACTTGAGCGCACATCTTGGGGCTGCCAGGTGGGAAGCAAACAGAAACATATTAATTTAGGTAAAAGAGTTTGGGGGAGGGAGAGAAGGGGAGCAGGAAAGGCCATAGGGAAAAGGGGGAAGGAGAGTGGGAGGCTGGCTCAGGGTCTCTGCACAAAAGGTCCACAAGCGAGGTGGCACGCTTGTGGGGACGCGGACGAAGCCTTCTGGGCGACGGTGGTGGTGGAGTGGCGATCTTCCTTTTTCTGCGCCACTGCGCCTCTGACACTTCTCTCTTCGGAGGTCGTGGTGAAAGTGGACCTGCTTTGAGGAAAGGCTTAACAAATTTTCCTGGGACCCATCGCGGCCCTTCGGGGGTGGAGACGCAGCAATAGCCACGTCCCCAGATGACAAGGGGGAAGGGACCGACGATCTTGAGGGAGTCCGGTTCCTTGACCAGGACAAGGGGGCGCTCCTTCAACTTGGCTCGCTTGCTGTTTGCAAAATGGCGAACCACCGGGGGGTCTGGCTCCTTATCAGAGCAATTTAGGAAATTTAAAGTAAAAAGAGCTCTCGCTAGCCGATTTGTGGGAGACTCTGTTTCTGGTCCCCCCTTCTGTTGAAGAAGCACTCTCTTGAGGGACCGGTGGGCCCTCTCCACCAGGGCCTGATCCGTGGCTGAGTGGGGAATCCCGGTGGTATGGGAGATGCCCCACTGGAGGCGGCGATGGAAACCTGGACTGGAAAGACCCCATCTTGGTCCACTCTAGTCAAGGAAGGGAGGATGGAAAATCCCTCGGGTCCGATGTCCGCGTCTGGAAGGAAAAAAACAGTCTTATTAGGAAAATGGCAAGTCAGTCTGAGAATGAAAAATCCTTGTGCAGAGAAGGTGGTGTCATCCTCGACCCAGGCAGGGTGAATGTTGATGTAGTGGTCGTCCCTGAGGTCGAGGCCGGCCGGTGTCGTGCGACGCGAGACGGCTGGTATCTCGCATCGCTCTTTTAGTTTCCCTGGCCAGCAGGGGAAGGAAATGGGAGGGAGGTAGGGTCACGAAGGGAAGAAGGGGTAGGGAGCTGGGTGCGGGCAGGGGCAGGAGAACGGGAAAATTTAGGAATTTCCTCTGCGGATGTAGGACAGTCCGCTGCGTAATGTCCCCTTTTGCCGCAGCGATTGCATATGGTGTATGGGCTGCGGAGGGCCAGCGCTTGTGATGTATTTACGTTCAGTGCCTTGACGGCGGCCAGCCGCCGGCACACGCTGACCATTTGTGCAATAGTTGGTCTGGGATCGTGGGGAAGCGACAAGATGATTTCTTTACAAATCGCATTAGCACGCGTGATGGCCCCGTCCACCAGCAGCTGGTCCCGGATGGTGTGGTCAGGCACCTGGTGGTCGATTGCCTGCTTGAGTTTGTCCACGAACGTCGAGAAAGCCTCATCCGGGCCCTGGAAAATTTCTAAATAGGGTACAGTAGGGGCATCCCCTGGAGGGATACCAAGAAGGACCCTTTCAGCAGCACCGGCCAAGGACACGAGAATATCTACTGGTATCTCGTTGGCCTGTTTTTGGGGCTTAAAATAATCCCCTTCGCCCAACAATAAATCAAAGGTCGGACCGTTCGGTGTGCCGTACCCAGGAAGCAGTTGCTCTAAACCCCGAATTTGCCTTTTCCATTCTTCCTCCCATTCCTGGTATTCCACAGGAGAAAGAAGGCAGGACATAACCAATTTGATATCTGTGGGGATTAGAGGGACGCCCGTTAGTGTGGCGTGAAGAACTGCTTTAAAGTAATTTGAATCCCTGCCAAACTCCTTTTGTGTTTTGGCAAGGTCTTTGAGTACCGCACGATCGAAGGGTTCGTACCGTGGGCGATTGCCAGTCCATGAAACATGAACCGGGGCTGCGAAAGGTGCCTGGAGGTCTCCCGGTTCCGGTTTAGGAGGCTGCCCGTTCGGGACCGAGCCGGCGGGCGCACCCAAGATGGCCTCCTTCCGGTCAGGGACTGGTGGAGGACCATCCAAGATGGCGTCCTTCCGGCAAGGACCGGAAGTGGAGCCGTGGGAATCCGGAAGACCCACCTCCAGGGAGGGGTTTGGAGGGGGAGGAGCGCAGGGAGGGGTAACCGATTGAGGATCCGGGGAGGAGTCAAGGAATAGGTGGGGTTTAGGCGTGGGAAAGGAAGTGGGAGGTGGTTGGAAAAAGGGGTTGGACGCGGGGGCGGAGAATACTGAGGAGGGGGTGTGCCCGCACGGAGATGGTGAAACCGCCCAGGGGGAGGGATTAGGGTAGGACGGCGGGAAAACTGAGGGAGAAGAAGCGGGAAAGGGAGAAATGGGGGATGGGGAAGCCACGCGGTCAGCGCCATCTTGGCACTGCTCGCCGCCCTTTTGTGGTTCCCCGGGAAGGTTAAACTTAACATGGTGGGGTGCGCGGGGCACTACAGGGGTAGACTCAACTGGGAAAACGGGATTAGGGAAGGCAGAACTGGGGGTGCTTGAGAGGGGCGCGCGCTTTTCACCCTCCCAAGCGGGGTTAGAAATGACTGGGGGAGCGCCGGGAACTGGGTGAGAATCCCGAGCCCGCAGGCTTTCTGGGCTGCCTCGGTTGTCTCGTGTAGGATGGGGGCTAGGGTTAGTGAGGGATCGGAGAGAGGGGTTGGGGGAAACCGCACCGCTTTTTGAAAAGGAGGGACGGAGAGCTAAGAAAATTTGGTGAAGGAGGCTGAAAAACTGCGAGACCCTCGGATCATTCCAGTTAAAACCGGGCTGAAACATGAGGGCTCGCACCCGATGCCAAAAGGGATACGAGTTCGCGTCGGTGGGGGAAATATCAGGGATCTTGGAAAAAATAAATTTAACAAAACGCTTCAAAAGCAGGCGGGAAAAAGAAAATTCGGCACTACGTAAAAGGGTTTTTACATTAACATAAAATTCCCGCTGGGGCTTGGTTAGTTTTACACCCATAGCGTCCCTTTAAACGAGGGGATAAAACAAACCAACTGCTACCCGATAACCACGAAGGGAAAAATGAATAAAAGGAGGTGAGCCCAGGGACCCCTTCCCCAGCCCAACTCACCCGAAAACAAAGCGCGGTTGTCGGTTTCCGAGGCTCCGATGGGGCGAGGCAACGAATTTGTGAGGAGCGCACTCTTGAAATCAAGAGGCGCTACCACTCACGCGGCGGCGACGTCCAACGATGTCCACTCTTCACCTCAAAAGGGTGATGTGAGGTCGGAGGGTGACGTTGGGCGCCACTTAATATAGTTTAAAGAGTCCGCTTCGTGTGCTTAGTCCCTTATGGGCTTTCGGGGCTCCGGCGCGGTCAAGAGAGACCTTGCAGGCTCCCCGGGCAGGCGGTCCCGGTTCTCCAAGCTACTGCCGGGCGGCAGTGAAACCCGCTTCAGGGTCGCCCAATTGGGTGGAGAGACCCTGGCGCGATGGCCAGTGCCAGCCGCGTGGTTTGGCGAATTGGACCGAGAGCCCCTCGGAATAAAAGCAGTCCAGGCGGGTTGAGGACGAGCAAGACACAGGTTTATTGGCAAGAGAGCAAGCGGGGGAGGCATGTCGCTCTAGTCCTCAGGGCAACTCAGCGAGGGAGTCCCAGTGCTGAGCACGAAGGGGTTCCCTAGCAACCGAAGGTGCTGTGCTGAGCAGCCCCGAGCATGCTTGGGACATGACCTTTTAAGGCAAGCCACGGGGTTTCCCGGGGCGGAGTGCAGGGGCGGGACCAACTGGGTTAGGGAAGACGTCATCAGGGGCAAATCAGGCATAACTGGGGCGGGGAGTACAAGGAACCAATGAACGCGGGGCGGCAAGAGAACATTCTGGGGGTAGGCGGCAACAGGGGAGGAGACAGGGGAGGGGACAGCAAGCTTTTAACGAATGAACTTAACACAAACTTTTGGAGGGAGGGAGAGTACGGCTTACAGCCCGGCCTCCTCCGAGTCCCAGGAGATGTTATCATTGGAGGCATCTGCTTCTACGGGATGGAGCTCCACGCCTTGAGACTCGGGATCGGCAGCCTCAGGCTGCCGTACTACTACACTAAAGAACTAAAAATAATAAAAAAGCCCCAAAAACAAACTCCAAAATATCAAGTAATTTTACCACTTTTGTTATTATCACCTGAAAAGTGATTTTTAAAAATTAATACTACATCCAAACCAGTACCAAGAATTGCAACTCTGTTAGGTAATTAAATCACTCTGCAACTTTAAGTTTGGAACCTGTTTTTGCCCTTTTCTTCTGTGCATGCCCCCATCTGTGTCCTATGTCAACTCATGAATTTGGTATGTTTTAACAGTTTTTTTTCTTTCCTCTCTTCTGCATGTCTGCGGCAGGAGAGAGCAGAGGTGCCTGGCATTTAGTCAGGGTCAAACCCTGACAGAAGGAAAACTTTTTTTGGGGGAAAATGGCTGTCCTGGGTGGACAGTGTAATGAGAGTATTTTGTTGTCCTTCACTGAAAAGTTTGTTAGTCCTCCCTGTGCCCCTGGGATGGACTTGGCAGAAGAAAATTGGGATAGGGAGCGCTCAAGATCTGCAAATGAAATAATGCTGTCTTTTAAAGATTTGGTGAAAGACTTTTACTTTCAATTACATGTGGAAAATGAAAAAAGGCTTCAGTCCAAGGTGTTGCTTGCTCCCGAACACGATAATATCCAAAGGATTAATGCAGAGATTCGGAATGAGAGAAAGAATTTTACAGGGAGAACTGAGGGATGTAGAACACGCAAAATACTCTGAAACACAATCTTGTAACTCAGACATCTTGATGTGCTCAATAGGGTTAAAAGTAAAAGAATCTGCTCTGAAAAAGAGAGAAATACAACATTTGCGTTGACGTCTGATGACAAGAAATTAGCATGTTGACCCTTAATTTAAACTAGCAAGGGTCAGCAAACTGATAATAAATGGTGTCATGTATGGCCACAGGAATACGAAACCTGGCCATAAATCGGGTGAGACTGAAATCCATTCCATACCAATGAAGAGGGATGCTGAGAAGCTGAGTGGTGAGCAGAGAGTTAAAATCATTGTAGTAAACTGGACAAAATGTTTTCCATGAGGCTGATAAGTTTAATTCATTGCTCCAGGGAAAGCAGCAGAAGCCTGCTAAAAACCGTTAAAGAAACTCATCTTAAATGGCTAAAGCACTCCCTAATTCACAGGCTGCAACACTTGACCAAATTTTTACAAGCAGCCTTACACCCTCCACCAAACATGAAACAAATCAGAGGAGATCACTGCAAAGCAGCAAGAGGGAAGCAACACGAGCAGTGCAGCAAGCACTCCATGACATAAAAGTTAGAAGCCCAACTAAATGGTGCCAGCTTGATGCAGTTACACAGCTTGGTTTTGCACTGGAAGTTTGTGTTGTGTTCTTTTGCTAGAAATGCCAAGAACACATCTCCTCTGAAGATCAGACACGAGTCCCAGAGCAGGGAAGCTACCAGCAGAGAAAAATGGAGATGTGATGATCACTATTCACTGTAGCCCTGTCACCTCTGTGATAGATAAAAGAGGCTTCTTCTTCCTTTTAATAGTGGTTCACTAGTGGGCTACATTTTCTCTTTTCTTTTTATATGAACCTACCAACAGATGAGATGGAGCTGTGTGAGAACCAATGAAGTTTGTAATTGCCACTGTAATTGCTGGTCTTGTCAGTTTATGACTGTTTGTGACTTGTTTGTCTTTTCATTATAAGGGACTTGTTGGGAGACAGAATGTAAGTCAAAAAAATTTATTTTTTTAAATGAAAAAAATGGTGTAGGAAAATCTCCTTTGGGTGTATAATTTTTCTCAACAAAAACTTAAGACATCTTGGAAATCATGCTAACCTTCCCAGCTCTGCCTTGGGAGGTTTCACAGTTCTTCTGATTTGGCTACAGTCTTCAGAGTTCATAATGAAGGAACTAAGGAAAAAAATGGTGTAGGAAAACCTCCTATGGGTGTATAATTTTTCTCATCAAAAACTCAGACATCTTGGAAAGAATATTAACCTTCTCAGCTCTGCCTTGGGAGGTTTTACAGTTCTTCTGATTTGAGTACATCAGAGTTCATAATGAAGTAAATAAAGAAAAAAAAATGATGTAGGAAAATCTCCTATGGGTGGATAAATCTTCTTAACAAAAACTGAAACATCTTTGAAATAATGTTAACCTTCCCAGCTCCGCCTTGGGAGGTTTTACAGCTCTTCTGCTTTGACTCTGGTCTTCACAGTTCATAATGAAGGAACTAAGGAATTATAACACAACATAAAAAAAAATGATGCATGAAGAATGGTTGACTCCACCTTCCCCATCTAGTGTTGTCATTAGGCTCGTGGATGAGCAGAGTCTCTGTTGCTCCAAAATTTTCCTTGGGATCCACCAAGGCAGCAGGAAAGCAGGTCTGCAGCTGTGGCATGGAAATTGTCCTGCTGGGTGGGCTGTGCTGTTAATCTGTGATGCAGCAGCTCCCTGGCCCACGTGGGGCTGCTGGCAGAGCTGGCTGCTGCCTACTGAAGGCTCAGGTAGGCAGCTGAGCTGCCTGGCTGCACTGCCAGAGCCATCTCAATGGTGCTCTGCATCCCAGAGGGGCTGCTCAGCTGGAAGCTGCAGCACTTCTCCAAGGGCAGCGCCGTGAGCTGCCAGTGCAGCGACTGAGGCAGAAGCTGCCAGGCTGACACCACCACCATTTGGACCCAGCAGATGACTTTCTCCAGGTCCAAGAAGCAGCCTGTGCAGAGGGTGTTCAGCACGTATGAGCACTGCTCCAGGGGCAGCTGGCCAGCAGAGGGGTGCAGAAAGCAAATCTTGCCCAGCAGGTGCTCCGTGGGGCACTGGCACTCCAGCCCCACCCGGATGCGCCTGGTCTGCGGCTGCTCCGTGGTGTCCAGGCTGAAGGAGAGTCCGGGGGGTGGCCGCAGGATGACCAGCAGGCGGTAGGTGCTGCTGTTCTCCTGGGTGCTCCAGTCTTCAATGGTGGTGTCCGTGCCAGGGGCTGCGTGCAACTCCGGCATGAAGTTCCTCCTGGAGAGCACTCTGCAGACACCAGGGAGGTCGTCCACCAGCTGCTTCAGCACCTCCACGATGGGCAGGAACTGCTGTAGAATGGGAGAATCATGGAACAGGTGGGCTTGGGAGTGACCTTTAAAGGCCATCTAGTCTGACCCCCAGCAATGATCAGGGACATCCTTATCTAGATCAGACACTGCCAGCCCCGTCCAGCCTTATCCTGGCTGTGCCCACTGGGGATGGGCTGGGCAGAGCCAAAGTGCTGACACCCTGGACGTTCTCCTTCTGCTCACTGACCTCCTCACTGTCTCCCTTCTTTGTGCTGCTGGTCTTCTTGCTGCCAACCTTCTCCTTGGATCCCTCCTGCTCCTTGCAGCTGCCAGAGCCACGCTTCCCTCTCCTAGCCAGCCAGCAGCAGAAAGCAAATCTCTGCTGCTTCCTGTATCTGGCAGGGCTAAACCTCCATCTTTTGAGCAGCCAGAAGCCAACAAGGAGCAAAATCAGGTCAATGATCCAAAAGACACACTGCTGCTGCAGTGTAGCAGAAACCAGGCTTTCCTTCATATCACAGGTTTTGAAAATCTCTTGCTGGAGCCGAGTCATCTCCTCATGCAGATACTCCTCGCGCTCCTGCATCTGCTTCACTGCATCCGCTTCATTTTCAATGCCCACCTTCCCCGTGTGGGTGGCTAACAGGGCCAGGATGAGGGCAAGTGTTGGAGACATGGCCTGGTAGGAGAAAGGAGGCTCAGCAGAGCTGGCTGGGAGGGAGCAGAGGGCTGGGGGCACCTGGAATGTGCCCAGAGCCTCTCAGGGCACCTGCCACACTGAGAGCCCCAGCCCCTCTTCCTGCAGACCTGGGGACAGAGCCCTGCCCTGAGGATCCCTGATCTCACTCTGGGTTAAAAACCATCTGAGCATCTTTCCCAGCCCCATCCAGCCCAGCATTCCGATCCAGCCCAGCATTCCCATCCAGCCCAGCTTTCCCAGCCCCATCCAGCCCAGCATTCCCAGCCCCTGCGTGTGCACTCACTGCTTGCCAGAATCCAACTGACCAGTGATGTCCCTGGACACGGCTTCCAGTGCCACCTGTCCCCTGTGATGTCACAGCCAGCAGAACCATGGCACTCAGCTGCCAAGCTGGACATGCCTCTGGTCACAGCCCCCATTGTGACCCATCCCCTGGGATGTCACAGCCCCACAGCTGCACCTCCCAGCCCACAAGCCCCAGCCTTGGTCCCACTGCTGGGCTCAGCAGCTCCTGGGCATCCTCAGCCTGAGTGCAAACCCAGCCCCAGGAGCCCCAGGGCGCTCGGGATCAAGGCTGCAGACACCCAAAAGCCACAGCTGAAAGCAAATGGGGGCTGCAGCTGGATGTTCCAATGCTGAGCACCCCTGAGTGCCCTCTGGCTGAACCTAAACCTCACCTGCTGCAGCTTGAGGACATCTCCACTCCTCCCATCCCTTGTTTCTTGCAGAGGAGATCCATCCTCACCTGCATCCTACAGCCTATTGTCAGAGCCATTTGGAATTTCTCTGGAGCACCCAGCAGTGAACCAAAGGGCAAATCAGCACCTTCTGAGTGTTCCCAGATTTCTTATCAGTGCCCTGCTGCTCACTGGTGCAATGGCACTGCCGTGCTCCTGGGGACAATGGGGACGTTTTGCTCTCAGCATTTCTGCTTTGTTTATCTTCACCAACTTGCCACACTTGCATTTGAAATTGCTGAGGTTTACTTTTGGCAACACATGTGATTCTGTGCTTGACACTCAGGTGGTTCCAGTCTTTGGACAGTCCCCAGCTGACCTGAATTAAAGCATAGGGATGGTCCTTTGCTAGGAAAAACACTCCCTCTTTGCCCCCCCAAAACCCCCAAAATTGGGCTTTTGTAGAGTAAAAATTTCATAAAGCTCAAGATGATCTTATTTACGAAAACAAGAAAAAAAGAAGAAAACGAAGCCCCATGAAGGAACCATTATGTACAATCAAATTTCAAAGGCCTACAACTCTTGAAATTTCACTTTGAGTGAAATTTCACTTCTACCACCACCAACAAATACTAACAGCCTCAGGCCAACTCCTGACACATTGAACAGTGTGGAACATCCACCACACAGCCCTCTGGGACCTTCTGAGTGTCCTGAAGCAATTCCTGAGAGAACTGAGAATTAAGCACTAGATTTTTTAATCCCATTTCTCAACATGTGTGATATTCTGTCTGCTAAATAACTTTCTCAGTCAGATAGACAATTTCCATGTGAGTTCAGTTCAGCTGAGTATCATTCCCTGCTGCCACAGTTGACAGATGCCTTTGTAGTTCTTGACTGGCATGATCTTGATAATGCAGCACTGTTTCACACAACACACCTGCACTGCTTTAAACACCAGTGGGACAGAGCTGGGTGAGGCATAGCTGCAAGAAAGCTGTTCCTTTCCTGAATCAGTTTTCATCAATTGGCTCCAGGTTTTCAGCTCTCCTTGAATGTAGTTTCCACAGGTCACACCCCACAATTAGTTGATAAGGAAGCCATAGAAGCACTACTTTGTACTTTCATTGCTGGTTCAGGTTTTTTTTGTTTTAGCCCCTTGTCTTTACTCTCCCTGGCTGCTTGCTCCCACCACATCGGCTCAGACCACTGCTGGTTTCTGTCTGATCCCTGCTGGACTCTCTCTGCCACTTCAGCTGACACAGCCTTGGAAAGGACTCCACACTCTGGTGTTCCCAACGTTCTCCCAGCTCAATTCTTACACGCGTTGAAAGATGAGACCTTTTCTATCCTGCCTTGAAACTTCTCCTCCAGTGCCACTCTTAGAGATCATCTCTCTGTCAGCTTGGCACTCAGCCTGTCCTTTCCATCGGCAGGAACTCCTGCACATCAGCACTAGTGCTGTCCTACATCATGAACAGAGCTGTATCAGAAGAGCAAAGATGGCAGTTTCTTGGCATTCCTAACCAACACAAGAAATGTGAGTCACAGCAACTGCTTCTTGTCCAGGACAGAAGATACTACAGTCATGCAAAATTCAGTAAAAAAGACACTGCTGAGATCTAAACTTCCACTTCAATGCACTGAAATATACGAGTTTTAATCAGAGCTTAATTTAGGGTCCAGAAAATTCTTTACTTTAAAAAGAACCAAGAATTGTATCAGAAAAGCTTTTTGTGAGAGCGATAAAATTGCCTGCAGCATTGAAATACAGAATGCCTAATTCCATCTCAGGCTGCATACTTGACCCTGATCGGTAATTATGTTGTCATGCACAATGCCAGTGTTTTCATGTTCTGAAGAAATACACAGTTCAAACCATGGAGCTTTGCAATGTGTTGTGGGGCTCTGAAAGAGGAACTCAACTGGTTTCATGTCTCTTGACGATCTGCTGGCCTGGAGGGTGAAACATGCCATTCACATGGCAGGTGTGTAAGGCAAACATACACACTTCTAACACGTAGAACTGCTCAGCTTGCCTGAAATCGTGGATTCCTAGAGTGGGTTTTGGATGGAAGATTTTCCCAGATGATTTTGAAGAACAGCCTGGGACACTGCTGGTTTTCTGGTTTCTGCAGTTGCAGCATTGTAGAACCTGGTGAGATTCCCACCATGGCCTCTTTGTCAAGCTTGTCCAGGTCCCTCTGGATGGCTTCTCATCCCTCAGCTGTGCCAACCACACCACTCGGCCTGGTGTCATCTCCATGTTTTTCCCTGGATTTGGGGAATTTTTGATCAGCTGGATACCTGAGTTTCATTCTGATCTTTAGTGACTGTTTTGAAACACCTCTGCACAATCCATGCATATGATCAGTGTCTGCATGAGCCGTGCTTCTGCTATTGCCTCCTCTTCCTCTGCCTGCTGTGATGCACCTTTCCCTTTCTTCCTGCCCTCCTTTTAGACCACTGCTTTCCCCATTTAATGCCAAGGGGTCTTTCCTCCACTGACTGATTGAACTTTAATTGCCTGAAGGTTCAGGTTATGAGGCACTCTGGGAATTCCCTCATCTCTCTCATGAGGGTGCAGTCAATCTCCACTCCTGCCAGGCTGTTGTCAGCATGGGATGAGCTCAGGGGACACTGTGCTGTCCCCAGGGCACGCAGTGTGACAACGCCGAGAGGCTCGGTGCTTGTGCTGGTCTGAGCTGGGGCTGCGAGTGCCCTGAGGCCAGGCTGGTGGAGAGCTGCTGCCGGTGCTGGCTCGGCTCGGCTCGGCTCTTTGGGTCGGCTCGGCTCTTTGGCTCTTTGGCTCGGCTCTTTGGCTCTTTGGCTCGGCTCTTTGGCTCTTTGGCTCGGCTCGGCCCGCCTGGGCTCGGCTCGGCTCGGCTCGGCTCGGCTCGGCTGGGCTCGGCTCGGCTCGGCTGGGCTCGGCTCGGCTCGGCTCGGCCCGGCTGGGCTCGGCTGGGCTCGGCTCCTGCGCCAAGCAGCCGCGGCCATGCAGACCCGGCGGGAGCTGTGCCCGAGGCCGGCAGCCGGGCAAGGCCAGCTGCGAGCTGCGAGGCTGCCGGCAGCGCCCCGAGCCCTTGCCCATTCCCGCGGGGGGTTTCTGGGCAGGGCCGTTCCGTGCCGTTCCGTTTCGAGCCGGCGGAATGTGTCGCCTCCCCTGCTATGTGGGCCTGGCTGCGGCAGAGAGAGGCCGCAGGGAGCGGCGTGGTGGGGCCGGCAGCGGCGGGCAGAGGCCGCGGGGAGCAGCAGCCCCGCCAGGCCCGATGCGGACGGGCAGGGAGCAGCCGGCCCCGCTGCGGGTGAGCCCCGCTGGGACCCGGGCAGCCCTCGGCCGTGTGTGTCCCCGCGGGGCAGCGGCAGAGCCGGGAGCCGCGGCACGAATGTGCCCAGGGCCGCAGCCACAGCAGCAGCCGCTCGCTGGGAAGGCTCAGTGCTGCCGAAAGAGGAGAGCCCGCAGGGCCCAGCACGGCCTGGAGCCCTGCAGCATGGCGCAGCTTCGGCAGAAGGACGTGAGGCTCTTGCTGCGCCACGCTGGGGCAGCTCTGCCCTCTCTGCCTTGTCCTTGAGCCCTTTGCTGCTTCTCGCTGAGATAGCCCTGATGGCCATCCTCAGCCAAGGGCCCCCGGAGCCCCAGGGCTGCAGGAAAAGCTCCTCAAGCCGTGAGCATGGAAGAGCTGCTGGGAAGGTTTAGAGCCCCTTGCTCTCTGTTAGTCACAACTCTTCTGTAGGCACATGCAGCTGGACAGGAAGGAATTTCTGGGGATAATTCCTCATCAATCCTAGAAAATTCCAAACTAGAATGAAAGCAAAAGAGGAGGTTCACTGCTGGTGCCAAATTCTGCTTGCAATTAGTCTAACACAAGTTAATAAGTCGATGAGAAGTATTAGTCAGAAGTGTTTAAGAAATGTTTCTAAAGGAGGCCAGAGTGCAGATGGATTTAATTTCCAGGTATTGTGGAGAAATAGATGCATTGTAGAAGCAATTCTAGCTCTGCACACACAACTTGTCAGTGAAGTTTTCAGAGCCAGCTCAGGTGTCAGCAGTCCGTGCAACAGCACTGGACTATTTGGTATTTGTCGACTTGGGCATCCCAATGTTATGGGAAAGTTTTAGTAGAACTATAAAGACAACAGAACAGAACTGCAAACATTTGAGAGGAGTAAAGCATGGTGGATAAAAAGCAAGCCAGGAGAAATCAGAACTTGCTCAATGGATTAGGTTGCTCCAAGCTGAAGAGAAAAATGGAAGAATGCCATGACATTGGTCAAATAAGAAACTGTATAAATTGTGCCATCCCTTGTAATTAAATGTAAAGTAATAGGAAATTATTACCAGGCTTCATGAAAAAAAAAATGCAGTCCGTACCATTGAAGAGGGATGCTGAGAAGCTGGGTGGATGGCAGAGAGTTAAAACCATGGGCTGCTAAGTTTAATTCATTGCTCCAGGGAAAGAAGCAGAAGCCTGCTAAAAACCCTCAAAAGAAACTCATCTCAAGTGGCCAAAGCACTCCCTACAGAGGCTGCAACACTTTGCCAGATTTTTACAAGCAGCTTCACTCCTTCTGCCAAACACGAAATGAATCGGACGAGACTGCCCTGGAAAGCAGCAAGAGGGAAGCAACACGAGCAGTGCAGCAAGCACTCCGTGACATAATAGTCGGAAGCCCAATTAAATGGCATCAGCTTGATGCAGTTACACAGCTTGGTTTTGCACTGGAAGTTTGTGTTGAGTTCTTTTTCTAGGAATGGCTTTATGCTCAGGTCCAGCAGCACGCCTCGAAGCCACAACCAAAAAGCGAGCTGCCGCGCCATGCAGACGCCAGGTGTGCTGTGACAGCAAAGCCCACAGGCTGGTCTGCGGAGTCCTGGGGGACGAAGGCAGGCAGGAACCGAAGCGAGGACAAAAAAGACCTAGGCTCTTGAGGTCGAAATCTCAGGAATTTATTGGGGGAAGGAAAGGGTGGCGGAGGCAATGTGGAACGAGGAGGATGGAAGGGCACAGAGATCCGGGGCTCAAGAGCCCAGAACATGTGTTTACACAGGGTTAAAAGGGGGCCAGAAGGGGGAGTGGTCTACCGTGGAAAGCCAATTAGGGGAAACTCTAAGGGAGAGTGGCGGGGGTACAGAGCAAAAAGGGTACAGCAAGGGAGGGTACAGCTTTCAAAAATCCAGTGGGGGAGCTCGGCTGAGGCGAACAAGGAGGAACATTCTGGAAGGCTCACCAAATATGGGATAGGGGTGGGGAGATGCTCAGGGCCAATGAGCTTGCTACTATGTGCATGTTAATGTCACCAGCTGCAGAGCGTCCTGGGTGTGGGTCACCTTGTCGCCCTAACTGAACCTCGTCTTACACCCAGGACTCCTCTTCAATGGCAACTGGCCCCTGTGGCCGGTTGCTCATGCTTGTTTGTGTGAGAGCCACTGCCACAAACTCCTCCCCGCTGAAGATGAGACACTAGTCCCAGAGCAGGGAAGCTGCCTGCAGAGAAAAATGGAGATATGATGATCATTTTTCACTGTGGCCCTGTCACCTTTTTGATAAATACAAAAGGCTTCTTTTTCCTTTTAATCATGGGTCAGTAGTGGGCCAGATTTCTCTTGTCTTTTTATAAGAACCTACCTACAGACAAGATGGAGTTGTGTGGCAACCAATGAAGTTTGTAATTGCCACCTTAAGTGCGGGTATTGTCAATTTATGACTGTTTGTGACTTGTCTGTCTTTTCATTATAAGTGACTTGCCGGGAGACAGAATGTAAGTTAAAAAAAAAAAAAAAGAAAAAAATGGTGTAGGAAAATCTCCATTCGTGTAAAATTTTTCTCAACAAAAACTTAGGCATCTTGGGAATCATGCTAACCTTCCCAGCTCTACCTTGGGAGGTTTTACAGTTTTTCTGATATGGCTACATTCTTCAGAGTCCATAACGAAGGAAGTAAAGAAAACAAATGGTGTAGGAAAATCTCCTATGGGTGTATAATTTTTCGCAACAAAAACTTAGACATCTTGGAAATCATATTAACTTTTCCATCTCCACCTTGGGAGGTTTCACAGTTCCTATGATTTGGTTACATTCTTCAAAATTCCTAACGAAGGAATTAAAGAAGACAAAGTGGAGTAAGAAAATCTCCTATGGGTGTATAAAACTTCTCAACAACAACTTAGACATCTTTGAAATCATGTTAACCTTCCCAGCTTCGCCTTGGGAGGCTTTCCTTCATGTCACTGCTCTCCTCCATCTCCTGCAGGAGCCGAGCCATCTCCTGATGCAGATACTCCTGTACTCCTGCATCTGCTTCACTGCATCCTCATCAATTTCTAGCTCCACCTTCATGGTGGCTAACAGGGCCAGGATGAGAGCAAGTGTTGGAGAGATGGCCTGGTGGGAGAAAGGGGGCTCAGCAGGGCTGGCTGGGAGGGAGCAGAGGGCTGGGGGCACCTGGAATGTGCCCAGAGCCTCTCAGGGCACCTGCCACACTGAGAGCCCCAGCCCCTCTTCCTGCAGACCTGGGGACAGAGCCCTGCCCTGAGGGTCCCTGATCTCACTCTGGGTTAAAAACCCTCTGGGCATCTTTCCCAGCCCCATCCAGCCCAGCATTCCCAGCCCCTGCATTTGCACTCACTGCTTGCCAGAATCCAACTGCCCCACGATGTCCCTGGACACAGCAGAGCCCCTGCACCACAGGACTGCATGTGACACAAAGATCCAGAGCCTGTGGCAAGAGGCTGTGGCATACCTGCCCTCCCCCTTCCCCGGGGGAGTTACCTGGGCATTCTCAGCTGGCCTGAAATACATTAATTTGTTGGATACTGTGTTTTTAGTGGCAGTCTCACCACCAGCTGCAGAGGATCATTGGGATACTGCTGGGATCCACGGAGTGGTGCTATCTTCTACTTATTCTGTCTCTGTCCTTGTTCTGTCCCCCCACCTCTGACGGCATAACTCCCATGGCTGGTGGGGTTGCACCCCACACCATCAATGAAGGGGCGCAGCCTGAGACAGGATGTTGTGGTGGGAGATATTTTTTCTTTAATAACTTTAGAGATTTGGGATTGTAAGAGGAAGAATTCCCAGACTTGAACATCTCCTGCGTTTGCTACTGCAGGTAGCTGAAATCCCACCGTGTCCCAAAAACTTAAATCACAAGCTGACGTGAGAGAAGTTTGGGGAAAATAAATAAAATCCATCTAACTAAACGGTGTACTAAGGCCCTTGAAAAAGTAACTTTCCTTCCCTCCAGGGCACCCAGAACTAAAGAATACATCTCCCTTTGGGGGCAAGACAGGTGAGGCCTTGCACAACCCATCCTGTCTTTCCCCAAAATTTTCACGCCTGCCTGATGGATAAATTGAAAACTGAAAGAGAAGGGGACTGAGGGAAGACCTTCCCGCTCACTGTTAAGGGACTCTTGTGTCGCTTCACAACTCAGCAAGTGGCCGGACGCCAAGAAGTGACGCGGAAGAGCGAATGGCCGCACCGAACACACGCTGGACTTGCCGCAGCAGCGGGGCATGCTGGTGAGCTGTGGTATCCGGGGGATGGTAGCACAATGGGAATGCAGTAGAATCGAAAGACGGTGCAGGTGCTTGAGCCTGAGATTCCAAGGGTTTATTGGAGGAACACAGGAGAAGGTGAAGGAAGGCGGAGAAGGGCTGAGCACAGAGGGCGGCAGGGGGGCTGGAATCTGGGGCTCAAGAGCCCTGAACAACAGTGCGCACAGGGTTAAAAAGGGAGGGAAACGTGGAGTGGCCAACTGTGGCTTCACCCTGATGTCTCGCTGGGACCAGGCGGCACGCCCCAAAGCCACAAAGAAGCTGGCGAGCTGCCGCGCCGACCAGGCACCGGCTGAACGCAACAGCAAAGCTTGCTGGCAGGGGTGAAGAGTCCTCGGGGGACAGAGGCCAGCAGGAACCAAGGCGGTAATAAAGAAATGCAATCTCTCAAGATAAGGGTCCAGGGATTTATTGGTAGGAGCAGAAGGGTGGTAGAGGTACGTGGAATGGGAGAGGAGCGGGAGGGACGGAGATGGGCAGGATCCGGAGCACGAGAGCCCTGAGCATGACTGTGCAAGGGATTAAGAGTGATCAGGGAGGGCTTTACACTGAGGCACCAATCGGGTCATACTTGGGGCATGACTGACATGGGTAACATACAATGGGGGAACAGAGAGGGAGGGTACAAAATTTGAAAACCCAATGGGAAGACCCTGCTGGGAGGACAAAGACAAACTTTCCAGAACAATAACTAAATAAAGAATAGGGAAGAGGAGATGAGCAGGGCCAATGGACTCACTGCTAGATGTACATTGAGGGCGCCTGCCGCAAGGTGCCCTGGGTGTGTACCGTTTTGTCACTCTAACTGAGCAGTCTCTTGACACCCATGCTCTTCTTCAGTGCCACTTGCTCTGTGTGGCTGGTCACTCATGCTCGTCTGAGCAAGGGCCGCTGCTACATCTCCCCCTTTCTTTTTTAAAAAGAGAGCAAAAATGGAGTGGACAATTAAGGATTTAAACTTGTGGGAATAGTAGAGGTTTAGTCCTGAAAACGGCTCCTTACAGTGGCGTTCCCAACTTGCTCTAGGCTAAATGCCTACCAGCATTGAAACAAGAGATAAAACAAAGAGCCATTTTCTGTCCTGACTGTAAACTCTTTTCCTCCAGTCTTACTGTTAGAAATCATTCCTCTGTCAGCTTGGCACTGAGCCTGCTGCATCCTCATCCCTGTCCCTGGGAACTCCTGCACATCAGCAGGGGGAAGCAGGAAGGTGGAGTTTTACTTTTTAGGAAGACTTGTGCACATTAAATATTCTGTCCATTTTTTGCCTGGACCACATTCCTCAAGCCTCTTTAGGCAGTTTGTGATAGATAAAATTTATATTGTCTTCCACTGGGGACATCACCTTCACCCTGTCTCATGCTGCTGCCTAAATCTCCACGGATGGAAACTGACTGAAAACCATGAATGTCACTGTTAAGTAGAGCTGTCCATCATTTCCAGGGATGAATTCATTTCAGCTTCTGTAGTCAATTTTTAGTAGTGACAAAAAAAAAAAAGTCATGCCTAGGCAGAAAAGGAGAAGTATACTTACAATCAACTTTTCTTGTGGTTGTTTTTGTCTGCAGGGTACAAACAGTGCTGTACAACATCATGAACAGAGCTGTGTCAGAACAGCAAAGATGGCAGTTTCTTGGCATTCATAACCAACACAAGAAACAGCAACTGCTTCTAGTCCATGATAGAAGATACTACGTTCACACAAAATTCAGTTTAAAAGACACTGCAGAGATCTAAGCTTTCAACTAAATGCAGTGGTATTTAGTTTTCTGAGTGATATATGAGTTTTAATCAGAGCTTAATTTGTGGTTCACAAATTTCTTCAGTTTAGAAAGAACCAAACTGTGTGTCAGAAGACATTTTTGTGCAAGGGATAAAATTGAAAGGAGCATTCTGATGGAATACAGAATCCCCAGTTTCGTGTAGGTTACATAGGTGATTCACAGAAGTAACTGTTGTCATGCACAATGCCAGCGTTTTAATTTTCTGAAGAAATAAACAGTTCAAACGACACAACTTGGTAATGGTTTGAAGGATTTTGAAAAAGGAACTTGCCTGATTTCATGTGTGTTGATGAAATGCTGGCCTGGAGTGTGAAATGTGCCATACAAATGGCAAGTCCCTAACATGAAGGTGCCAGCAGAGTTAAAAGGAGATGTGATTATCATTTTTCACTGCAGCCCTGCCAACTTTGTGAGATACAAGAGGCTTCTCCTTCCTTTAATAGTAGTTCAATAGTGGGCCAGATCTTCTCTTTTCTTTTTTTAAGAACCTACCTACAGATGAGATGGAGCTGTGTGAGAACCAGTGAAGTTTGTAATTGCCACTGTAATTGCTGGTCTTGTCAATTTATGACTGCTTGTGACTTGTTTGTCTTTTCATCACAAGAGACTTGTTGGGAGACAGAATGTAAGTCAAAATTTTAAATTTTTTAATGAAAAATGATGTAGGAAAATCTCCTTTCGGTGTATAATTTTTCTCAACAAAAACTTAGACATCTTAGAAATCATGCTAACCTTCCCAGCTCTGCCTTGGGGGGTTTCACAGTTCTGATTTGGCTAGATTCTTCAGAGTTCATAACGAAGGAACTAAGGAAAAAAAAAAGACGTAGGAAAATCTCCTTTAGGTGTATAAATCTTCTTAACAAAAACTTAGACATCATTGAAAAAAAGGTTAACCTTCCCAGCTCTGCCTTGGGAGGTTTTACAGTTCTTCTGATTTGAGTACATCAGAGTTCATAATGAAGTAAGTAAAGAAAAAAAAACGGAGTAGAAAAATCTCCTACAAATGTATAAATCTTCTCAACAAAAACTGAAACATCTCTGAAATAACGTTAACCTTCCCAGCTCCGCCTTGGGAGGTTTTACATTTCTTCTGCTTTGTCTGTGTTCTTCACAGCTCATAATGAAGGAACTAAGGAACTATAACACAACACAAAAAAATGCTCCATGAGGAATGGTTGACTCCACCTTCCTCAACTGATGTTCTCATCGGGCTCTTGGATGAGCAGAGTCTGTGTTGCTCCAAAATTTTCCTTGGGATCCACCAAGGCAGCAGGAAAGCAGGTCTGCAGCTGTGGCATGGAAATTGTCCTGCTGGGTGGGCTGTGCTGTTAGTCTGTGATGCAGCAGCTCCCTGGCCCACGTGGTGCTGCTGGCAGAGCTGGCTGCTGCCTACTCAAGGCTCAAATAGGCACCTGAGCTGCCTGGCTGCACTGCCAGAGCCATCTCAATGGTGCTCTGCATCCCAGAGGGGCTGCTCAGCTGGAAGCTGCAGCACTTCTCCAAGGGCAGCGCTGTGAGCTGCCAGTGCAGTGACTGAGGCAGAAGCTGCCAGGCTGACACCACCAACATTTGGACCCAGCAGATGACTTTCTCCAGGTCCAAGAAGCAGCCTGTGCAGAGGGTGTTCAGCATGTATGAGCACTGTTCCAGGGGCAGCTGGCCAGCAGAGGGGTGCAGAAAGCAAATCTTGCCCAGCAGGTGCTCCGTGGGGCACTGGCACTCCAGCCCCACACGGATGCGCCTGGCCTGCGGCTGCTCCGTGGTGTCCAGGCTGAAGGAGTGTCTGGGGGGTGGCCGCAGGATGACCAGCAGGCGGTAGGTGCTGCTGTTCTCCTGGGTGCTCCAGTCTTCAATGGTGGTGTCCGTGCCAGGGGCTGCGTGCAACTCCGGCATGAAGTTCCTCCTGGAGAGCACTCTGCAGACACCAGGGAGGTCATCCACCAGCTGCTTCAGCACCTCCACGATGGGCAGGAACTGCTGTAGAATGGGAGAATCACAGAACAGGTGGGCTTGGGAGTGACCTTTAAAGGCCATCCAGTCTGACCCCCCAGCAATGAGCAGGGCCATCCCTATCTAGATCAGACACTGCCAGCCCTGTCCAGCCTTTTCCTGGCTGTGCCCATTGGGGATGGGCTGGGCAGAGCCAAAGTGCTGACACCACTGTCTGCCCCCTGGACCTTCTCCTCCTGCTCACTGACCTTCTCACTGTCGACCTTCTTTATGCTGCTGGTCTTCTTGCTGCCAACCTTCTTCTTGGATCCCTCCTGCTCCTTGCAGCTTCCAGAGCCACGCTTCCATCTTCTAGCCAGCCAGCGGCAGAAAGCAAATCTCTGCTGCTTCCTGTATCTGGCAGGGCCAAACTTCAATCTTTTGAGCAGCCAGAAACCAACAAGAAGCAAAACCACGTCAATAATCCAAAAGAGCCACTGCTGCTGCAGTGTAGCCAGGCTTTCCTTCATAACATAAGTTTTGAAAATCTCCTCCTGGAGCCGAGTCATCTCATCATGTAGATACTCCTCGCGCTCCTGCATCTGCTTCACCGTGTCCACTTCATTTTCTACGCCCACCTTCCCAATGTAGGTGGCTACCACGGCCAGGATGAGAGCAAGTGTTGGAGACATGGCCTGGTGGGAGAAAGGGGGCTCAGCAGGGCTGGCTGGGAGGGAGCAGAGGGCTGGGGGCATCTGGAATATGCCCAGAGCCTCTCAGGGCACCTGGCACACTGAGAGCCCCAGCCTCTCTTCCTGCAGACCTGGGGACAGAGCCATGCTCTGAGGATCCTTGCTCTCACTCTGGGTTAAAAACCATCTGAGCATCTTTCCCAGCCCCATCCAGCCCAGCATTCCCAGCCCCTATCCAGCCCAGCTTTCCCAGCCACTACCCAGCCCATCCTTCCCTGCCCCATCCAGCCCAGCATTCCCATCCAGCCCAGCATTCCCATCCAGCCCAGCTTTCCCAGCCCCATCCAGCCCAGCATTCCCAGCCCCTGCGTGTGCACTCACTGCTTGCCAGAATCCAACTGACCAGCGATGTCCCTGGACACGGCTTCCAGTGCCACCTGTCCCCTGTGATGTCACAGCCAGCAGAACCATGGCACTCAGCTGCCAAGCTGGACATGCCTCTGGTCACGGCTTCCATTGTGACCCATCCCCTGGGATGTCACAGCCCCACAGCCACACCTCCCAGCCCACAAGCCCCAGCCTTGGTCCAACTGCTGGGCTCAGCAGCTCCTGGGCATCCTCAGCCTGAGTGCAAACCCAGCCCCAGGAGCCCCAGGGCGCTCGGGATCAAGGCTGCAGACACCCAAAAGCCACAGCTGAAAGCAACATGGGGGCTGCAGCTGAATGTTCCAATGCTGAGCACCCCTGAGTGCCCTCTGGCTGAACCTAAACCTCACCTGCTGCAGCTTGAGGACATCTCCACTTCTCCCATCCCTTGTTTCTTGCAGAGGAGATCCATCCTAACCTGCATCCTACAGCCTCTTGTCAGAGCCATTTGGAATTTCTCTGGAGCACCCAGCAGTGAACCAAAGGGCAAATCAGCACCTTCTGAGTGTTCCCAGATTTCTTATCAGGGTGTGTGTCGGTCGGGGGTCCGCTTCAGACGCCTTGACCCTTGCGGGCTTTCGGGTCTCCGGCGTGGTCGAGGAGGACCTCGCTGGCTCCCCGGGCAGGCGGTCCCGGTTCTCCAAGCTGCTGCCGGGCGGCAGTGAAACCCGCTTCAGGGTCGCCCAATTGGGTGGGGAGACCCTGGCGTGAAGGCCAGTGCCAGCCGCGCAGTGAGGCGAATTGGACCGAGAGCCCCTCGGAATAAAAGCAGTCCAGGCGGGTTGAGGACGAGCAAGACGCAGGTTTATTGGGAGGCAAAGCAGGGAAGGCGTGTCGCTCTAGTCCTCAGGGCGGCTCAGAGGGAGAGTCCCGGTGCTGAGCACGAAGGGGTTCCCTAGCAACCGAGGGTGCTGTGCTGAGCAGCCCCGAGCATGCTTGGGACATGACCTTTTAAGGCAAGCTACGGGGTTTCCCGGGGCGGAGTTGCAGGGGCGGGACCAACTGGGTTAGGGAAGACGTCATCGGGGGCAAATCAGGCATAACTGGGGCGGGGAGTACAAGGAACCAATGAACGCGGGGCGGCAAGAGAACATTCTGGGGGTAGGCGGCAACAAGGGAGGAGACAGGGAGGGTACAGCAAACTATTCACGAATGAACTTAACACAAACTTTTGGAGGGAGGGAGAGTATGGCTTACAGCCCGGCCTCCTCCGAGTCCCAGGAGATGTTATCGCCGGAGGCATCCACTTCTACGGGATGGAGCTCCACACCTTGAGACTCGGGATCGGCAGCCTCGGGCCGCCGTACTACTACACTAACCTGCATCCTACAGCCTCTTGTCAGAGCCATTTGGAATTTCTCTGGAGCACCCAGCAGTGAACCAAAGGGCAAATCAGCACCTTCTGAGTGTTCCCAGATTTCTTATCAGTGCCCTGCTGCTCACTGGTGCAATGGCACTGCCGTGCTCCTGGGGACAATGGGGACGTTTTGCTCTCAGCATTTCTGCTTTGTTTATCTTCACCAACTTGCCACACTTGCATTTGAAATTGCTGAGGTTTACTTTTGGCAACACATGTGATTCTGTGCTTGATACTCAGGTGGTTCCAGTCTTTGGACAGTCCCCAGCTGACCTGAATTAAAGCATAGGGATGGTCCTTTGCTAGGAAAAACACTCCCTCTTTGCTCCCCTAAAAGAAATCCCATAATTTGGGCTTTTGTAGAGTGAAAAGTTGCACAAAGCTCAGGATTATCTTATTTAACAAAACAGAGGAAAAAACAAAGTAAATTAAGCCCCATGAAGGAACCATTATGTACAATCGAATTTCAAAGACCTACAACTTCTACCACCATCCACAAATACTAACAGCCTCAGGCCAACTCCTGACACAGTGAACAGTGTGGAACATCCACCACACAGAAGGTCCTCTGGGACACTCTGAGTGTCCTGCCAGAATTCCAGAGAGAACTGAAAATTAAGCACTAGATTTTTTAATCCCATTTCTCAACATGTGTGATATTCTGTCTGCCAAATAACTTTCTCAGTCAGAGAATTTCTGTGTGAGTTCAGTTCAGCTGAATATCATTCCCTGCTGCCACAGTTGACAGATGCCTTTGTAGCTCTTGACTGGCATGATCTTGATAATGCAGCACCATTTCACACAACACACCTGCACTGCTTTAAACACCAGTGGGACAGAGCTGGGTAAGGCTGCAAGAAAGCTGTTTCCTCACTGTTGACCTTCCAACAGGAACTTCATGTTCCACTGCAGTTCTCCCAAATTCTGTCCCTACAATTTTTATTGGCCCTTTTTATATCCATACCAAAGCTGAATCAGGAATTATTGTAAGTTGGAGACTTACTAAAGGCCCTTCTTTGATATTCCTGCCTTGGGTCTCACACCTACACAGACACAGACACGCAGGCACAGACACACGGACATATATCACACATATCTATCTGTCTGTCTATCTATCTCGTATCTATCTATCTATCTATCTATCTATCTATCTATCTATCTATCATAGATATCTAGCTATCTAGCTATCTAGCTATCTACCTATCTACCTATCTAGCTATTTCTCATAGGAGAAACTCTCTTTACTTGCATAAATTCATCACATTGTATCCACCCAGGCAGAAATATTAGGTGTCGCCGAGGAAAGTATTGTAAAATACAACTTGGCAGAATGACTCAGAAGGCTTGAGGGTACATTTCTGACGACTGACCATAGAGTTAATTCAGTAAAATAGTTCTTGACGATGATCTCTGTTTGAGCATCCACACAATTCTAGGAAGAGACAAGGATGGGTAACACATGGGAGCAGAATTTGGTCCAAATCCTGCTCCAAGTTCAGACACCTTTAGCATGCAAACGTGAAAGCAAAGTAATTTCAAGTTCCATTAGTAGCATAGGTAAAAATCAATGATCTAGGGATATGGAGGACAACAGCAGCATAAAAAATATGCTTTTGATGTTGTAATATACAATGAAAAGTAAAAAATGCACAGTCTCTGTAAAGAGTATTTAACAATAAGGCTAAAAGTGTGGTGGTTTGGGAGTTGAGTTTTGGGAAAACCAACAGATGCTTAAATAAAAATTCCTTCCCTTTTCTCTTTGAATAACTGCAAGCTCCTTCCTAGTTTTTTTTTCCCCAGACACTGAAAAGCTACAATTAGCTCAGGATTTTTAAAAAAGGTAATGGGAATCGATCAGCTTTATTATACAAGCTTAAGGATTTTTTTTCCCCTGAATTAGGGCACTTCAGAGCAGTTGTTCAATTGCAAATATCACAGTCTATTCTCACTGGTAACAAAGAAAACAATCCTCAAGACACGCTTTGTGGGTACGGTGCTCTTTGTTGGGATGTCCTAATGAGCTGAACACCATCCAGTGACAGCTCGTGACATTATTTGCCTGCTCTTGGGGCTTGTCTCAGATGTGAGCCCTGTGTGCTGAAGATGTATTTTCCATTCTCTGTTGTGATTCAGTGATCAGATTTCAGTCACAGCTCTGCCCCTTGTGTTACAGTCAGGGCAGTCCTGCCCAGCATGCTTTGGCAGGTGTATTTTAGACCTGGTTTGGTGAAGTGGCAAGAACAGTTACCCAATGGAATAATCAGAATAATCATCATACTTTTAAAGTAAATATCCACGGAATATACCTCTGTCTGTATGTGTATAAACTTACCCAGTTCCTGATCTTAGTTGAAGTCACAAGCCAAGTGGTTTGACCTCAGAAATGCTACTTTCTGTGTTTCGCTATATTATAGTGGTCTTTTTTTTCTACTTTGGGCATGTTTAGCTTCATTTTTTTACCAGTTATTGCCACTGATCCTCCAGGGGAAAACAGATGAAATAGAGAGTTTTTGGGTGTGTATTCTCCAATCAGAGAGAGTGAACACCCATCGTCCCTTACAGAAACCAGCTCAGCTGTGAAACTTCTCCCAGTGGGAAGGCCACACACATGGGACATGGACATGAGAGGCAGCTGAGGAAGGGTCATAAACCATCAAAGACCCCCAAAGTGTCCCCCAGTCTCATTCCTGAGGCCACCAGAGGGATGCAAGGGATGCAAAGGAATGCAGCAGATCCAGAGCCTGTTACAGGAGACTTCCCCTCCCCAGGGGAGGCACCTGGGTATTCCCACCTGCCCCAAATGTGCATTAATCCATGGAGCTCCATGTTTTGTGGGACCCTTACTACCAAGAACAACAGAAGGAAAAGGTCAATGGGACGGTGTGGGGATCCATGGAGAGGTGATATTATCTACCTAATCTGTCCCTGTCACTCTCTTTCTCTCCCCCCCCACTTTTTTTTTCTATTTCTTTCTACCTCTCTCTTCCTCACATTTACTGTTAAATAAAGTCCATGGTATTGACTTTGGTATATGGTCTCATTTGCACCTTAATTAGGGCAGAGGCATCTCTCTAACAATTTTAATGACTGGATAATAACAAATAATCAGCATGGACTCTTCTAAGAAATATCATACATCACCAACTGTCTTTCTCTAAGGTATTTACAGTGGCTCAGAGCTTTGCTGTTGATATTCCTTAAGTGTCAAAATTATTCTGTTCTTAAAACATATGGAAATTCCTTTTTGACTTTTTTGGAAAGTGCAACACAGGGAACAAAACCTTGCATCCTTAAGCACACTCAGGGCAGCCAAAAAAACCTGAAACATTGAGGAAATACATCCTGCATAATAAATTTCTGAAGTTCCATGGAGTCACTGCAGTTTGAAAGTTTTTTTTATGAATAGTCCTTTTAGGGATCAGATTTACTACACTGAGAATGAAGATCTTCAGAAACACTCCCACCCCTGCTGTGAATTAGGAACATTTTTTGTTGTTCTCTTACACCTTCTCAGACCTATTGTGCAACTGGTGTTTGCAGGAGCTGTGCAAAGTTTTCTCTTGATGGATTATTGCACTTCCCAGCAATCAGTGCCTGCAGAAATGCTGAAGACTTGCCCCTGCCAGCACAACACACATACAGAGGGCAAATACTATGGTTAGGATCAACACTACAAATAGTTGCAGGGAATTTCCCCTTTTCCATGTGACTTTAGATTTCTCTCCACAACCTAAACAGTGTCTGGCACTGACAGGCATTGGTTTACCATCTATCCAAAGCTCCTGGTTTGAGTCCAGCAGAGGTGTAGTCCTTTCACGGGAACTCCAGCCATGGATTTATTTAGTACTTCCCTGAAACAGGACCTTGTGCCACATGGAATGACTTTGAAGATGGATCTAACTTTAAACTCAGCCCTGCTTTGTGTGGTGGTGTTGGACAAGAATATTTAGAGATCGCTGCCAGCTGGGTTTGTCCTCCACCTCTGTGGTTCCCTGCATTTTGCAGGGACTCCAGTGACACCAAGACCAGCTGAGCATTTGCAGGTTTAGCCATCAGAACCTTCTTTATTATCCCTTCTCAAAATGCTCAGTCATGGTCTGGTCTTTCTTTAGCAGAACTAGAAATACAAGTTGTCTGTCTCTGGTGGCATGACTCCTGTTCATGCCAAAACACATGGATGGCATTTGGTCACTTCACAAAAGATGATGAACAAATATCAAAGGGTGATTATTTGTGTCCTAAACACAAGTTTGAGACAAAGTGTAGATAATGAAAAAAAAGTTTCCAGATATTAATAGTTCTCCAAGAGAGAACTTTTAAAAGTTTAAATAAAACTTTTTTTGCTTCTTTTAGATTAATCTGTAAAGAAAAAATAATAGAATTATCCATATCTTTCATTTCACAGCAAGAACATGACTAACAATTGGCACAGAGCAATGTCAGCTCCTTAGTGAGCACCATGCAGGTAATTGTACCACACAGGTAACAAAAGCAGCAAGCAAGAGAAGGGATGCAGAGGCCTGGAGCCTCTCCTCACCTGAGGATCCACAGGATACCAGGGACTCTATTTTTAACATAAATACTAATTTTAAGACCAGTTACTCCAAAGCAGAAAAGTGAAAAATTCTGCAAAGAGTTCTGCTGGTCTCACTGACTCTGAGCACCCTGAAGTGGTGTTTCTGAGTACCAGTTCCACTTGGAATATGCCATTACACCTTTCTTCCCAACTTTAGACCTGCATGCCCATAGAGTACTCTTTTCCCCTGTTTCCTGAGTGATCAAAACCACATTTGCTCCTGAAACTACTCCTTAAAGGCACCTGACACTTATACTTCAGCAGTAATAGGAGATCATTGTGTAACTAATGACTGAATTTCATTTCTACAAGTAACATCTCATCATCTCAGTGCAACTAGTCTTACATAAACCACATGAGAAACCAAATTATACTTTTATTTTTATTTTATTTTATTATTTTATTTTATTTTATTATTTTATTTTATTTTATTTTATTTTATTTTTCCTTTCTTTTTTTAAGGCTCTTGCTGTTACAGGACAGCCAAGTAGCACAGGCTGTATGGAATTCCGAATTTATTTCCAAGGGAATCAACACCAATCATACTCAGGATATAATGAGTAGGTAAGTTAAAGAAAACACCTTTTATGGTATTTCCTACTGAAGTGAAGGAATGTCAGGTGCAAACTGAGTTTTCACACTTGTGATTTAGTGTGTGCCATAATCCAAGTCTGAACCAGCTGAGTATGATTCAGTCCTGGAAGGGAGGAAATGCAAATAACTGCAAGCAAATTCCACCGCTAGAAACAACATTTTTTCAATTTTTTGGCCTCATTTATATTTTTAGGACATCACAGCTATAATAAAACCATTATTGTGCCTTCAAAAAGAGTTCTGTGCATACCTGCATTCAATCTTGGGAGGCAGAAGGAGCAACCTGTGTTATTAATCATTTGTGACTTTCCAAAGGCAAGAGACTTTAAATTTCATGAAGTGTTCAATGCCAGAGAAAAAGCCTTCATTGGATGCTACAGGATTATTTGGAAGTATTTTTGGGCACTGTAGAATCATCTTTAGTTATAGAATCCAACACAGGTCTTGCCAACTTCTTCCAAATTTGATGGTATCTTTCTGTGTAATACATGCTCTTATTGATCCTCCCTGACCTGAACATCACTTTACACTCCTAATGCCCCACATTGCTCTTGAGTGCAGGTGGATAACCCTTTCCTGGAAATACAGATTACGTCTATCCTATTTCTGTATCTAATACCAGCAATGGTGGTCTCTTGGAAAGCTGTAAATTCCTTGGCCAGCCCCTGGCAGTAAGGATGTCCCTTTTCCCTTGATTTAAATTTGCTCGTGCCTGCAAAATGCACATAGAAATGGTGATGTTCATGTGAACAGGATCCCTATGCCCACTGTCCAGTTATTTATTTTTATGCTACCAGTAACAGCTCTGCCTAGGAAGAATCAAGTCAAAACTAATTCACTCAAAGTACATGAGCACAGTTTAAATAAATAAACAAATCAATAATCAGTCCCTGAAGTTTACAGCAGAAATCCTCTGCCTTGCTGGGGATGCAGATAACAAATCTGTAGAGCAGAAGAAGAATGAAGAAAAAAAACCAAACCAAAAAAGCAACCCAAAAAACAGTGAACCTAGAATGCATTAATACATTTTTTTCTCCTGGTTACTTCAGGTCTATTTCACAGTTACCAGTCACAATGATGACACCATCTCTACCTACATTTTACAGCAACCAGACTATAATGGCTTGGAAGTTCTGACCAGCATTTTCTGCAGAGTCTTATGGACTCAGGCCCTCCAATGTATTCCATGTATTTTGGTAAACTCTAGAAGATTTTTATTCCAGTGCCAAACTCTTCCTTGCTGTTTCTTGACTTTGTTGTTTGATTTTTACAAATTTTGTTTATAAGTGGCTTCCTGCTCACAGTGGTTTGCACTTTTAAAGTATCCTCTAACTTATTTGAGCCAATTCTCTTGTTTCCCAAGAAAATGTAACTTGAGTTTCCAAAACACAACATGAGCATCAAGCTCATTGTTCAATCACATTGTTCAACATTCAGCATGCAGTGTTGCCTCCAGCTGAGCATGCAGACCTTCAGCTGAGTCAGAGCACATCTGCTAATAAAAATTTCATTTCTTAATAATCTGCTGATCTGGACTGTATGCCAGGGAAACACTGGCAGTGAGCAGCAGCTCCAGTGGAGACAGAGCAGCCAAAATGCTGCTTCAGGACACAACTCTGTCTCTCTGTTTGCTTTAGAATTTAATTAAGAGGCAATTCTAGTTCATAAGACATTACACTACAAGGCTGCTGATTTATTAGGCAGGCAGTAATGTGATTGAGTGTTCTTGTACACTGTGCATTAACTGCAAGCATGTTGAGCCAGGATGACTGAAAAATTGAAAGCTTATCTCTTTCAGCCTGCTGCTGGGTGAAACTTTTTCAGTGAGCTATGCAGGGTCCTGAACTGCAGGACTGAAATTTTCCATGATACAATCCTTCACAACGATACTCTAGTTTACTGTATTCTAATTTTTTATACATACTTTCTTTTCTTTTTTTTTTTCCTACTTCAGCTTTTAACTATTTTGAAATTTAATGAAGGTGACCAGAAATTGTCTGTTCGCTACAGAACGTGTAAGAAGGAGAAAGAGCAAGTCCCTGAAGACAGCAGTCACTCAAAACCTCATTCTTTGTTATAAATCAGTTTCCAGTGTGGGCACAGCTGTATTAGCCCTCAAAAAGCACAATTTTTTCCTTGTTACATCTAGGCTCAGCTTCAAGGTATTTAAGGATGAAAATTCTCATGGGTTCAAGAGAAATTTGAGAAAGAAACTCTCAAGCCTCAGCATTCTTCCTTTCTGAGCAGAGCCAAAAATAAACATTTTCCCTATTGTCAGAGAAGAGGGTTTGTAGCAGGTGGTGTACAGGAGGTGCTACCCCAGCAGGCACTGCAGGCTCCAGCAGAAAGGGGCTTCAAACCAAGATCCTCAGCCTTTCATCTCATGCTCACTGCTTCAGTGACCACAATCCAGCCAGGAGTGACTCTTTGCAACTCCTTCCAAACTCTGAGCTAGCCAAGGTCTGGCGAGGAACAAAATACTAAGAATATTTTGCTCATGAGAGGAGATGCCCACACCTGAGCCAGAAATGCAGGACAGTGTCTCAGCATAGTGTTTGTGCTCTTCTCTTTCCCTCCCACCTAAACAACTTTAGAGCTTTTCCCAGATGATTTCTGGATGGATTGCAGCACTCAGCTGTGCAACTCTTCCAAGAAATCTCCTCTCACTGAGATGATTTTTAGTAGCTTCTGTGCTAATCAGGGTCTGTCAAGTTAGTCTCTGAAAGTGCCTGCCAAACTTGTCTAAAATACCATAACCCAGTTGGAGGAAGCATCACTTCTTCCTGTGTGGGGCAGACAGATAATCTGTGCTGAAACCCACATTCACCACAGGATTGTTAATGGAAATTGGAAAGAAAGTGTGGATGTGAATATAACTACCATCACTTGATGGGAAAAGAGGAATAAATAAACTGGTGGACCTTCCAGATTTACAGAATAGGAAGACATTACTCCTGCTCTTCCACTGAAGCAGTGACAGGGAACTGGTGTTGCACTTATTGTGCTGTCCAAAATTAATCTGGTAATGGGCTAAACTCTTAAGTTGATATTATTATGACTGAAAAACTGTCTCTGAGAGGCTAATTCTTTATTCTCCTAACCAGAGTATCAGTCCTGGTCCCTGTGGAATAATACTCCAACTTGCTGACACAGGAGTTAAAATTACTTATATCCATCCATCTGTCCACCTTTTGGGTAAGGGTAATAGTGCTGTTGCAGGAGTTTGTGGGTATCATTAACAGGGTGGGATGGACTGTGAGCTTAGCAAGTGTCCCTTGCTCAGTCTAGAAGATGTACAAGCACAAGGGAGGTGACAGGTGAGGAAAGGTCATGTAGAACAAGGGGATGTGGTGAACTATGGGGAAATCCTCTGCAGGGGAGAGCTGAGGCTTGATGATCAATTTAAATTGAAGGGTTAGGGGTGACATCTCTGACAACTGAGCTCACAGCACCTCCCTCTACATCCTCCTCTGGTCTGGAAGAAAGGTTTGGCTGGGGAAAAGGACTGTTTTGCAGTTCTCTGCAGGGAAACATTTGGATGCCTTCATGATTTTCTTGTTACTCATCCCCTTCTGGAGAATTTGGCAGTGAGGCAAATCGACCAAGCCTGCAGTGCTTACTGCAAATGGCTCCTATGTATAACAAAATTCAGTGGGAAAAGGTCAGTATTTTGTACAGTCGTTTAGACCCCCAGAAAACCATCCAAACTGACTGGTTAAATTTGGTTTGGATTACACCAGAACATCAGCCAGGTAGCACAGCTCTCTTCAACACACAGCACTTTCCTGGAAATGGCAAAACATTGGTGACACTGGGAAGAATGGAGAATGCTCAGAAATGAGACATTTCATTGTGGAACGAGTGAGATGCAAAGATTCAGAGCTGGCTGGTGTGCAGTTCGTGCTGATCACCCAGCCCAGCAGAGGCACCTCTGCTTTCTGAGACACAAATGATTAGCAAAAGCTGTCCCTGGAAGAGGAAGAATTCCCAAGCACACTGGAAAGGCTCTGGAAAGGAAGAGAAAGGGATCTTCAGCAGATAACAGGACAGAGACCACATTAGGAGGCAGAGAAGCACTGCAGTCAGAGGGGACTGACTGCTCTACAGCCTGAACCTGTGCTCTGAACAAGATCCCCAGCAGTGAAATTTGTGGTTACAAGCACAAAAGATTTCCTGATGTCACAAGTGAGGGAAAAAAGACACAAAACTTTAAAAGGGTAGAAATTAAATAACTCTGGAAACAAATTTAGCAACCACTGTGGAACTTTGGTTTTGCCAAATAGACATGAAACAAACCAACCAGCCAAATAAACAAACAAACAAGCTCACAGATTTGTTTAACAAGTATAATATTCAATGGACTGAATTTAATTAATGCCAGGTTTTGTTAGATGAGAATCTGGCAGTGACACCAACAGACACTGCATTTGCTACAGCAGTACTTGTGTTTGCAATGGGAAACCTAAACCCTGAAGTACAGTTTTGTAAACTTCTGCCTTCTGCCTTGTGTTTCTGTTCTGATCCCTTGTCAGCACTAGATTAAAGGCCATGATTTTTTGTAATTTTTTTATTTCTGTGAAGTAATATTCATTTAATTCACACTGTTCAGATGACTAACCTAAACTAAAGATATGGATTTACAGAGAAGATAAATCTGACACAAGAGTGAGCAAATGATCATGAAGGTCATTGTCCTGTCAAACCAGCAGCTACAATGAAGCTGAAAGCTTGGACCTACCTGTATATTTTGGATTTGTTTTATTCTTATAGCAATAAACATGTGTAAGGTTAAAATGTCCATTGCTGTGGATCAGGAATGATGCTGTTTGGTTTAGACAAAGACCTCAAATTTTCTTCTAATTTCTCCTATCTGACCTTAAGGGGGAAGGAAGCTTTTTTTTTTCTCATGAACACTTTCTCATGCTTCTCAAAAAAACTATTGTAGAGAAAAGCTTAGGGCAAATATAGGAGGCAAAATGAACTAAATGTATATGAACATAATAAAAACTTCTCTTTCTTTCCAAATAGCCTTTGTCTTAAGCTACAAGGAATCTACTCAACATTATGCTATTTGTCTTTTGTCTGATGGCTGTGCTTCACTGGTAGAGAGAGGGTTATCCAAGTGTGAAAGACTGGTTTTCTAGGGCTATTTAAGAGGCTCTTGCACAGCCTCTCTGGGATCCTGGTGCACTGCAGGAAGGTGTTTGTTCCTGTCCATTCTGTGTGATCCTGAGGCCATTACAGCTGAGTGGGTGAAGAGAAATTAAACCACTGGATTAGACAGCCCCACAAATGCCATCTGGCTGAGGGGTAATTTCCATTCTCCAGTGGAACTAAACTACTCAGGTGTCTTTGCCAAGAGTAACACAGCCTTAGGCTGAATGCACAACAGCTCAAGTTTATTATTTATTGTGTAGTTTTCAAAACCAGCTTTCCAGCTACAATATATTGGTGGATTTTTTCAGTCTCTGGCTGCTCCGTCCCAACTTTCCAGTGGCAAAGCATGAGATTCAAGGCTTGAACTATGAAAGCAGCATACAAAACAGGTTTTTCATCTGAAGACACAACACACACTAATCAAAAGCACCCACAAGTTGAAGAGAGTTTGGGGCAGAGACTTTTTCCTTGTCTGTCTGTCCTTCCAAAGCACATATTGACACTCTATTGATCTCTGACTCTATTGAATGCAATCACATTAAACAGTAATGGCTTTGTGATAAATGATGTGGGCAAACTCAGCAATAAATACTTGTTTTCCTTCTCTGTTTCTTCCCCATGTATACAAAGTGGGGAAAAAATCCCAGTGCCTTTCTGCCCCGTGTTGAAATCCTCCTGCCAGTGATGCTCAGCTCTTTTGTGGCTCAGAAAGTCCTTTCTGGCCCTTAAAGCTGATCCAGCAACCTGGGATCTGTGTTGTGAATATTATGGCAGTGATGCTCTCCTTCAATGGGATCGTGTTTGGTTTTACAACTCCATTTTTCCCTCTATTATCCATTGCCAGGGTTTTTCCATGCTGCCTCCAGTGAAATTTCATCAGCAGCATTTGGATGCCCCACTGACAGAGCAGTGCCTGCTCATTCTGTGCTGTGGGTTGGCAGAGCTGAAGGAAGAGGATTTGAACAGAGCAGTACAGAAAATACTGCCAGCATTTCTCATGCTTCTGTCAAGGGCTTACCAGGGCATTGAGGATGAAAGAAACAGGAAATTAAAAAAAAAAAAAAAATTCAAAGTATATATGAATAGGTGTGTAGCACAAGCAGGGTGCCAGAGACATAAAATCATGGAATTGTTTAGGTTGGAAATGATTTCTAAGACCAAGTCCAGCCATTAACCCAGCACCACACTCGTGTTCACCATCAAACCATGTCCTCAGGAGCCATGGCTGCATGTTTTTGGAACACTTCCAGGGCTGATGACTACCATTTCCATGGGCACTCTGTTCCAATGCTTTACAATCCTTTCTGTGAATAAAAAATGTTCCCTAATATCCAGTGTAAACCTCCAATGGCCCAGCTTGAGGCTGTTGCCTCTCCTTCTGTCCTTACCTGGGAGAAGTGACTGTCACCCACCTCACCTCAATCTCCTGTCAGGAGCTGTGCAGAGCCAGAAGTTCCCCCTGAGTCTCTTTTCCTCCAGGCTGAGCCCCTCCAGCTCCCTCAGCTACTCCTGGTGCTCCAGACCCTTCCCAGCTCTGTTCCCTTCCCTGGACACTCTCCAGCCCCTCACTGTCCTTCCTGAATTGAAAACCTCAAAACTGAACAGAGGATTTAAGGTAATGTTTCACACCTGTGAAAGACAGACCTATATTTGCTAGAAAATAACCCAAATACTGGCATGCTTTCTGAACTCTGAGCCATCACAATCCAGCTCCACACATGTGTTGATAAAACTCTGAGAAAATCCATTTCCTGGGTATGGAAGTTAGATGTTTTTAAACTGCCCTAAGGTTGGGTGCTCAGAACCTGCTGCCTTTGAACATCCTCTAGACTGGAAAAAACACAATTTGGTGTGTTAGAAGTAAAGAGTATTCTCACTCTGTAACTTTAGGAATGTTTAGGAAGAGTCTCCTTTCAGCAAGAAGGGAGAGATGTGTCCTTTCAAGAGGCTGTGCCATGTGAACTTCATGTTTTTACTTGTACTTGTTCCTCACCCTCTTCACTGAGATGTGGAGATCCTAAATTTTCTCAGTGGTGTAGGCTGAGCCTCCACTCTGGGTGTTGTCAATATCTGCTCCAGCAATGAGGCAGGATATTGCCTCTTTCCTGACAAAATTCTGTGTCTCCAGTGACCACATCTTAATCTGTCGATTTTTGCCCTTCTCTAACAATTTCAGGACAAAGTTGCTCCTTTATTTGAACTGGCCAAACAACACACTGGTAGCATCAGAAAGGTGGTGCTCTGAACTGCAGAGACTTCTCAGAACATGAAATAAATGTCTCACTGCATTGTCCAAGAAGGAAAACAATTTCTTTTCCCGGCTAATAAGCAACAGGGATTGTTCTAAAGAAGAAGGAACGTTCCTTTTTCACTAAGTTCCACTTAATTCTTTGTTCAACTAAGTGGAAATTTAACCTAGTCCAGAGCAAGCATTCTGACACCTATAAGACCACTATTGGAAAATCCCCTGTGGATTTGATCTTGCATCTATGTATTTTATCTCTGTGACATGTAGCTACAGTGCACAAGGAGTCTAATTCTTTCCTTAATACTGTTGTGATTGCAGTGGAGGAGATATCTTTAATTAAAGGGGAAGAAACTTGCTAATTATTCTTTCTTAAGAGACACTTACTCACTGAAACTCACTGAAACTTCCATTGCTTTACCTAAGAGCTTTAAATGAAAAGTGTGAAATAAATGTTAATGGCCATGCTTGAGCAATTCCTGTGCTCAGCAGTGCCATGAGCCTCTCCTCCCTCCCAGAGACTGTGACAGAATGGAGCTGTTGTGCTGGTTTTGCTTAGTTCAGTTTTGTTAGTGGGTGAGGAGGGACACAAAAATGTCTCCTGTGTGTCCTGTGTGAATGTTCTGGAAGTTTTCACCATGCTCAGCACAGCCAGTCTCTGATGGCTCTGAAGATGATGGAAATGCTGCTGGCCAAGCCTGGGCCCATTGGGGATGTTAGTTACATATTTATGTGAAAACATATTTAAGAAGAAATCAAAACAATGTGAGCATGCACTTCTTTTTAGACAGAGGAGGAGGAGGAGGTGAGAAAATGTGAGGGGAAAACAACATGGAGACACCAAGGTCAGGGAGAAGGTGGGGGAGGAGGTGCTCCAGGCCAGAGCTGAAATCTCTCTGCTGGCCGTGGTGATGACCATGGGGGAGCAGGTGGTCCCCCTGCAGCCCATGGGGTCCACGGGGGTGCAGAGATGCACCCACAGCCCGTGGGGAGGTGCCCACGCCAGAGCAGGTGGATGCCTGGAGGAAGCTGTGATCCAGTGGGAGTCCCAGCAGAGAGAAAGGCCTTGCTCCCAAAATGGAACAGCCTGGCTTTGGCTCAGAGGTCTGTGCCCCGTGGACAAGGACTCGTGGTGCAGCAGATTTGGGCAGACTGCTGCTCATGAGATTTGAAACCTTCTTTGGATGCCAGAGAAGTTCTCAGAGGACTGTCTCCTGTGAGAGGGGCCCCATGGCTCAGTAGAGGACTCCTCTCCCTGAGCAGCAGAAGATATTTTGGTTATGAACTGACCAAAGAAAACCCCCATACCCTGCCCCCCACCCCGTGCTGCTGGTGGGAAGGAAGAAGGGGCATGAGTGGAGAAATGGTGTTTTGAAGGTTTTATTTTACTTCTCATTTATCCTCTGACTCTGTTAGAAATAAATCATTTTGCAACTTTGTTTTTCTCTCGGTGTGTCTTCCCCTGGTTCCTTATCCCAACTCATGAGTCCAGTGTGTGTGTTTGTTAGTTTTTTCCTCTCTTCTGCACAGCTGCAGCAGGAGAGAGCAGAGAGAGCAGATGTTGTAGGTGCCTGGCATTTGGCCAGGGTCAAACCACGACAGCCATTTACTGGACTTTGTGACAATTCAAACACCTACACAAGCAACTACAACACAAAAAGGCGTTTTTGCAGCATCCTATAAATCTCTTGCTTGCTAGGCTGGCAAGGTTTAATTTCTGCTCCAACTTGTTTAATTACTTGGTTCAGATCCTCTGAAGTGAAAAGTGGAAATCCCCAGACTGAAAGATCTCAGGTTTCACTGAAGTTTTGCATTCATCCACACAAATTCTGGGGAAGATTCTACAGTGGAGAAGCTGAATAAAACAAAAACTCAATTTTTAAACTTATAGTGATGAGTTAAATAATCATGCCAAATAACATCTGGCTTATTCTTATAATCAATAATTCCCCAAATTAAAGATTTCCTGTTTCAGTATTCAACTACATTAAGAAAAAATGAAAAGCAAAACCTCAAAGGAACATCTGTGTTTTAAATGGTCATGGGAGAGGGGATCAAAGTAAAGAGTTTTAACTGTTGCATGCCAGTATTCTGCCCTGTACTGCCTGAATCCCATAAAAATCCATGCTAATAACACATTCTGTTTCTATATCCCTTTTCCTCACATCATTGAATGTGTCTTCCACAATCATTAAAAATGAGGGATGGATGCAAAAATAAATTCTGACTTTACAAACAGATGTGCTACAGCAAAGAAAGGAAGGTGTGTAATAGTATAGCCCATCCTTGTGCCAAAGAAGGTTATCAATTTGCTAATCAATCAAAAAATCTGTAGTCAAATGAATTGGCAATGTCAATACAGGTAACCCATTAATACCAGCCTTAAACAGGCATTATTTTTACACAAAAAAGAAAGAAAACTTCAAAACCTCTCTTCATTGAGATCCTCTCTTATAAAAGTGCCAAAGTTGTTCATGAGTTATATGTATTAAGTGCCTGCACAAGTACAGGATGGGGTGGGTAAGATATTTGGTTGACTGAAACAGCAACAAATGTAATTATGTTGCAGTTACTGATTTTTTTTTCTCAGTCATAGTTCTAATCATCTCACTTTATTATTTTTTATCTGTGAAAAGCAATATTTTGAAGTATAATAATTTCATTCACCTCTTCCAGTAAATATTTATTTCCAAGGAAGTGGTTGCTGTATGCATTGACTCAAGCTACTGATCAGAACACTTACTTTTATTATTATTTTATGCATCCAGTTTAAGCCAAAGTGTTAAAAATTGCTACACATAAGTTGAGAAGCTGGAAATGTTCAAATGTAACCCTTTCAAATTTGAATTCCTGAAGTCAGAGCAGATTCATGCAGGCTCATTGCTAAGGTTAGATTGAAGGATGAGGGCACAAGGCTGTGACACGGAGTCTTTGGAGAAGAGCTCATTCTTTAATGAATTAGTACAGAACAACAGGAGCAGCACCCTGATCTTGATGAATCTTCAGCTACAAGTTTTGTTTTTTCTGTATTTGGTGGAACAGTCCCCTTACACTTGTCCAGGTGAAATGAGCTAATATTTGTTAACCTTTCCAGTAATTTAATCCTTCATATTTACACCTTCCCTTCATCACTGTTCACATTCATATTGAAAGGTCAATCTATGCCGTGCAAATTTCATGTCAAATTAAGCTGCCCTCATTCTTCCTAGAGGGAAAAAAGCCCCAACAGGTTGGTTGGCAGTTTCCTCCTACACCTGAACCCCTGGCAGCAATTTATCATCATTAACACCTCCAGCCACATTTATTGGACCCAGATGGGAGAGGAGTTCAAGTTTTCTGGCATTGCTGGACACCCTTGAGGTGCAGACAATGCTGAAGTGTTCTTCAAATAGAAGCAGGAGATGAGGTTAGAAATACGAAACAGAATGAGCTGTTCTTAAGCCTCTTCTGAAAGATACAGAAAGTTGATTTGCTTATCAGATGAACAGCTTTGCATCACTGCAGTTTCAGGGATGTTGTTTCCATTTGACATTCAGGTGAACCTGAGATTCCTTAGGCACCAAAGGAAGCTGTTTTGGGGGAGATAAGCTCAGCTCTGCCCCATGGCTCTGCCTATCTGGTGTCTCACTGCCCCTGGAGACCTGATAAATCACATGTTGATCTCAGCTCCCTCTTATCTCTGAGGAGTGAGGTGGATTCAGAAGATTTTCCAGATGAAACAGTAAAATAATTTCTTACTTTTCACTGCTGTGAGCTAGAGAGGGAGCAGAATGGGCAAAGGGGCAGAGAGCCCCAGTGGCAAATCACACAGTGCTGTGAGGCCATGACCCATTTTCTTACCTCACATCCTTGCCACCTGCAACAGACTCTGGCATTCATAGCTGAATGAAACACAAGGCAATAATTATAGCCAGCAAAACTCTTTTTTTCAAATGCTGTCTTGTTTGGAAAGCATGTCATTAATTCAATTTATTCCGGTACTCATTGTTGTGCTGCTTGGCTGGTTTGTAAACCATAATACACCAATTTCTTCTTGTTTTTAAGAGCTAAAGGGAAATAAGATCTCTTCTGGTTTGATTCACAAAATAAAACTTGAGATTAGAAAAGCCCTTTTTACCTTTCCAAAGCCCTTTCATAACCGTTTAATCAGATTTATGAATACATACCATAAACGAATACAGAATTTCCCTTTTCCTCTTTGTATGGTTTTGAATACACACCCATGTGGCCCCAAATATATATTCCTAAACTGGTTAAATTCAAAGAACACCTTTTAGATATACAAACACCCTCCCTCCTCCAAAACTTCTTTGGAAATATGCAGTAGTGTCTGTATGGTCTCAGTAAGAGTTGAAACTTCTTGTGTCACGATGGACTTGGCAAACATAAATAAGGTAAGGATTAGTCCTCTAATAAAAATTACTTTGAGAATTCTACCTATTTTTTACAATTTGAAGCTTATTTATTCCAGTTTGGGGTGGTTTTTGTTTTGTTTTGTTTTGTTTTCATTTTTGGGGTTTGGATTTTTTGGGGTTTTTGTTTGTTTGTTTGTTTGTTTTCCATTAATTATGTCAAGCTCTGACAGTGCTCTAAAATGCAGCTGCTCTTTGCCTTTCATGGGAGAAAGCCACCCTAGAAGAGATTTACAGGAGGTGTCTTGATGAGAACAACCTGTCAGACTTGGTACAGCTCCTTCAAGGCTCTGGATGTGACTTAAGTGCAAAAAAAATCCCTGAGCCCACAGCAGGAATCAGTGGTGCACTGACAAAAGAGAGGAGTTCTGGGGAGAGGAAAGACCTGAGAGAACGCAGAGAGAAGACAATTAGAGAGAAAATGGAAAAGAGAGGGTTGCTTACTGCTGGTTTAAGCTGAGGGTACTGAGGGTTATTCCACACACTGCATTAGGAGTAAAGGCAGGCTTTGAAATTAGGGAAAGAGGGAGGAACTGAAAATTTGCACCACTGAAGACTGGAGAAGCTTTCCTAGTCTGGAAAAAAAATACGTATATCTGTGCAAGAGGAGGAAAACAGCTCCAGAGAAAGAGGGAAGTGCAGGGAAGGGAAGGGAAGCTTAGGGAAGCTGGGAAGGGAAGGGAAGGGAAGGGAAGGGAAGGGAAGGGAAGGGAAGGGAAGGGAAGGGAAGGGAAGGGAAGGGAAGGGAAGGGAAGGGAAGGGAAGGGAAGGGAAGGGAAGGGAAGGGAAGGGAAGGGAAGGGAAGGGAAGGGAAGGGAAGGGAAGGGAAGGGAAGGAGGGTGGATGTTGATTCTTCTGTTTATGTCACCTCCAAAATTTTAACAAAGAGAAGCACACTTTTTCCAGGAGCACTTGGACATCTCCTTACAAATAAGAAAGGCTGCTTACACTGTCTGCTGTCCTGAGTTTATTCCTGGCAAGAAGAAAAATAATGCATGGAGGCAGTGATGCTTATATTCCACAAATGGATCCAGGAGTTAATACTGAGGTGCACTTCAGAAAGGTGGAAACATATTTAAGAGGTCATGTGAGCCATTTTCCTCCAAAACTTACTTGCTGTGAAAAAAACCCCCCAAGTTTCCTTAGCAACAAGCATTTCCTTGTCAAAGACTTTCTCTGAGAACATATCCATTATGGATTATTTATCCCATTATTTCTGTGCAAGACAGTGGTAACTAAAAGCATTCATTACTGCTCAGTCCCTACATTTGCATATTGTTTTTAGCTCTTGATTATATGAACAGTAACACCCTTAATGGAAGACAGTGCAGGCTTTTATTGCTGCAGTTAAGGTAGCATGTCAGTGACAAATGACAAAAATCTATTTAAAGTGCTAATGAATCTTTTACAGAACTTCTATCAAGACTATATTTTTTTGTTGGTGACCCCATGAAATAATGGATTCAATTAGCATTCTGTTATTCCTTCTAGCTCTCTGAAAGCATTTCACATCATTACTTTATCTCAAACAGTTATTTATTTCACATTAGAGATAAGCAGTGCTTTTTACACGGCTAACAATAACTAATAGAAGTTGATGCTCAGCCAAATTATTTTATAGACTCAGAAATTAAATACATCCAGACACTGCCTCTGCTTTTTTAGTCTGAGAGGGAAGGCCCATTAGTAAATATCTAAAGAGGATTTTTCCTCAGCTAAGCAGGAGTCTTGTCAGGCTGTCTGAGGAGCAGTTCTGCTCAGGTTCTGTGCTCCCATTTGGGCCCCAAATCAGCTAAAGCACTTCCAGGAACTGGAAACTGAATTTGTAGCTTGAGCACCAGTCAAAAGTAATTTGCTTTATCTTTGGATTGTGTTATTTACATACCGTATGAAAAACTTCAAGTGGCACTTGAATGAATGGTGAAAAAGGTGCAGTGATTTTACAGCAGTGGGAAAAGGAATCCCATGTTTGTCTGATAAAAGGACCTAAAGGTGGTTAATAAAATCTCCAAGAATTTTCATATTTTTCGACAATGACAAAATGTGGTGATGGATAAAATGCAGGTTTGGGACATGCCTGCTCAGAGAGGGAATTTTTGAGGGAAATGCTGCTGAAAGCCACAAAATAAAACTGTTTTGTATTCATGACTAAAGAATTTGCTAGCAATGAATACTTAAATAGGAAATTGGTGGTGTCAGCCTCTTCTGGATAAAGAAGGAAAATCGATAGGTACAGAGTTTGTTCCTTGTGTGAATGCAAAGCAAATTTTGTTGAAGGGCTCCAAGTCTCTCTTCTCCAATGCAAAACTTGCTAGAACACAAAATTCAGCATTCAGCCATAGGAGAAAATCGTAACTTTTGAAATAGTATTTTTGGTCCAGTCTGAGAGGAGTATATTCTAAAGCAAATGGAAGAGAAATGCGAGGTCAGGAGTGGCTGTGGCTGCCCCAAGGGACCAGTGGCTGGACCTATCCCTGCCTTCGTAAATATATTTTGAAATCAAATCAGTTCTGTAGTCACCTTCTCAGAATGGTTTTTTGTTGTCACAGCTTTTTTCCCCCGACTTTTTAAGAAACCAAAAAGTACTAAACAGTGAGGAGTGAGAAGAGTCCTAAATTTGGAGGACTAAGGTTGTACCTGCTTTTGTTCAGAGCACCTGATTTTCATGAGAAAACCTCATCTATATGAACGAACACAAAAGCAAAAAGTATTTCACTTATTTATTCACTAAAATCTCCATTTCTTTGAAACAATTCTGCAGGGAATGTTCATGGCAAAGACAAATACATCTGGTGACTGTTTCACATTTCAGATTGGTAAAAAGCAAAGACTCCAGTCCTGTCTTGCACATTTCTTCTTGGGGAAGAAATGCAAACAGTGGTTTGATCTCCTGGGGCAAATCTTGCTTCTGTGCAGTGAAAAAAACAGTGTCTAATCTGTGCCAGCCACATCTGCATAACAAAACAAAACAAAACAAAACATAAAACAAGAAACAAACTAACAAAAAGACATTAATAAAAAAACATTGTGTTGAAAACAGTCCAGTTGTAGTTGAGAGAAGGCAGGGGGAAAAAAGATCCAATTAAAAAGTTCATGTCTTTGTTTTCTCTTTTATTCTTTTCAACATGGTGTCCCAAAATTAACCGCTAACACAGGCATGTAAACTTAGGAGAAGAAAATGAAGAAGAAAAAAATATAATAGCAAACCCAGATATGCTACAAAAGTTTATATTCTGTGTCTCCAGTTCACACTCCTGCAATTTTACTGGATTCCACTGTGGCTGGGTAGCTGCTACTATTTCTATTCTGTTGACATGACTTAATGAAAGTATATCTGGAAAATTTCTCTGCAAGTGCATCTGACCTCACATTGTGATTTGAAGCTCATAAATGTGAGGTCTGTTGCACTGGTGATGTTTATTACAACTGGCAGCAAGGGTAGAAGTTATTAATCATTGCAAGATTTGAAAAGCATAAACCTGTGAAACTATTTTTTGGGGTTTTTTTCAACCAGGTTTGCATCTCATTCAGGATAAGGGAAATCTTTGCATTAAGAAAACTTCCTTCAGTAAGGGATACTATAGCAGTTCTTCAGTGCAGCAGTTTGTTCAGAAATACTGCACACCTTTGGGATGAGATCCGTGGAAAATGTTTTGCTGAGGTGGCTGCAAACTGATCCCATAGAGGGGAATAACTGAGTGCAGAAAGAGAGAAATGAAAGGTTTTTTCCCTGTCCCTTGAAGTTTGATATTTATACACCTGTAATCAGCTGCAGACAAGGTTTGTCATGAACATACCAAAACAAGATAGTGTAGGATAACATTCCTGGCATTTAGGATAAGTGAAAATTTAGAATCTATATTACAGAAAAAAACAATCCCAGGACTTTGCATAGATTTGGCAGTTCCTTTAATACTAATAACAGTATTAAATATTAAAAATATCAATTATTCTATAATATCAAGTAACATCAATATAATTAATTCCTAGTATTTACCTACTTTACTGGCAAAAGTTGGAATTCTTAAAAAGAAAAGCTACCCATTAAATTATTACTCAAGCAGAATTAAGGTTACAACATAATTTTAATTAAGCTTGTTCTCATCTGAAATTCCGCAGTCAATCTTTGATAGATTTATAGTGCCAGCACAGACTTTTGTTTGTACTCGGGGTTTGGTTTTTGTTTGATTTTTTTTATTGTTGTTGTTGTGTTGGCTTGGTTTTGGGGTGGCTTTTTAAACTTTTTTAAGTCCTTATTTTGGCACAGGACATGAATTCACTGATATATTTGTGTATGAAGAGAGTATTCAGTCCAAATTTTGTTTTATTTGATATTTGCTGCCTTAAGTGCTTTGATAATTCAGGTGTCAGAGACAACTGCAGAGAGAGTGAAAGCAGAAAGAATTCATGGGGAGGACTGAGCAAAACAGGCTTTGAAGGTGAGGGATGTTGAGGCTCAGGGTGGGAAAAGAAATATTTGAACTTGAACATGTGAAGGGGAAGGGAAGATTTTCTGTTGTGTAATTATGTCCCAGTCCCCCCCCACCCCCAAATAATTAATGTTTATGTTACTTCACATTAAAATAAATTAAATAAAATTCCCAGAGCTCAGACTCTTCTGCCCAAAACAGCATGACATGAAATCTTCCTTCCCTTTCATTTCTCTGATTGCCTCAGATGAACTTCTCTGAAGTTTTCAGGTTCTATTCCAGTCTTCTCAGCTTTCCATCAGTGTTTTCTGATGTTCGAAATGTTTGATCACTTTACCACAATCAGTCTTTGAAAAATGCAGCAGCTTTGGTTGCCTTGGTGAACATTTTGCTTTTGTTTTTGCTTTTGCTTTTGCTTTTTCCAATCTGCAAGAGGAATGTCCTGTTAAGGGTTTTGGAAACAAAAGCCCCACAATAGTATGACTTTCAAATAGATACACATTCCATGCTGGAAGACATCTAAGTCTGATTGAGGCACTAGAAGCTTTAAAATGTTCACAAGACTCCCAGTCAGCAGTGCAGATCCATTACCTCTGTCTGTCCATCACAGCAAGTGAGTTGGAAGCATCTGTCTGGAGAAGGAGGCTTGCTGGTGGATATTTGTCACTTTGAATGTGATTGGTGCTATCAGGGTGTTAACCTCAGTGCTTGACAGCATTTCAATAGAAAGCAATATATTCCTGGGCAACAATTTCATTTGTACAAAGCAAGAATTTATTTTTTTTCCAAATACGAAGATTGTAGGGAAATATTGAGACTTTCTGGAAGTGTCACTGGGATAGAATGATGAATACAGGGAATTGTCGCAGTTGTCAAAGGGGATGAAGTGATTTGTGTTGCATCTGCAGCTCCTGGGAGTTTTGGGAATGACAGAAAGAGCAACTGCACTGAGTGCTGCTAAAACACATCCCTGCAGAGCTCTGCTCCTCAGCTCCTTACACCCCAAACAGATAAGTCAAGAAAAGAAAATACTTTCAAGTTATTTCATAGATGGTAATTAAAAGCCAGACTTTTTATCGGTCACAGGGCTTAAGGGGCTTAGCTCTGTTCTCATTTCAAAGGACTCCACACTGAATTCTGAAACTGACTGCAATTAAACTGTGATTTCACGCATCTTTCGAATTAAAAGTTTAGCAAGCTTGTTAGAGACTTTAAATTCACTATTAAAAAAAATATAATGTAATTTAGATTAATTTTTCCCAGGTTTCTCCATGAAACTGTGTATGTATATATACATATATTTACAGAATTTAATTTTTAACTCCCTGAGGAAACATTTTGAGGTCACGTTTCAGTCTGAGGTTCATCTGTAAGCATTTGTAAAAGAAAGTCGAATGAAATGCAGCATTTACTTTCAGCTTTTCTGTATAAAAGACTATACATCTAAAATACCTTAAAACAATAATACTGAGATGAACTCTATTTATATGCCCATAGAAATCTGCTTTTGATGTAGCCAAAATCTCACAGCAAACTTGTAAGAGAGTCAGAATGTTAATCCAGAGTTAGGTTTCAGTGAAGCAGCAGCACCAGAGCTGCATAATGGGCTAATGAGAAGTGCTTTGAAACTGATGTTTTTGTTTATTGCATGAATATTAATGAAAAACAACAAAAACCCCTCAATATTCAATATTGGTTAGATCTCCCCATTCCCTATAGGAATTTCTGTCTTCTAGAAGATGTTGGACTTAACTTCCTTTAAATCAGAGTTCACACTCTAGACAGCAATTCTAATATGTATGAGAGATTTATCTTCTATTATTTTGTTTGTTTTGCTCCTGATTCCATCTCTGCCTCCACCTTCACTATGTGTTGTGGAAGAGAGCCACAGAATTTTGTTCTGCATTCTGTAACACACTTATTTTATTTCCTTTAAGCCAGCTGCCTAAGTGATTACTGTATTTTCTGATACATGCTGTAAATCTCCCCAAATTACTGAGTTTTTAGTTATTTCTTCCCAGTTAAATTGTTAACTGTGATGTTCAAACACGCCTCCATTCGTTGTTTTTTTCTCTATTAAGAGAAAAATAAAGAAAGCTAATAAGCACTGTAAAAAAAGAAAGTACAGTTGCCACAGGAGGTCTTTCTTTCTTGTTTTCTTTAAAAATGGCAGGAAATCTGGCAAAACATCCAAATATATTGCCTTTATTTGTGAATGTTTAGCCCAATTATTTTGAGTACAGTCCCTCACACAGTTGTAACTATGCTTTCAGCAATGTGATGGGAATTTAAAATACATCTTTGTATGTGCAGAGAATATAAATATTTGAGAAGTTCTGAGAGTCACAGGACCATGGAAGAGTTTGGGTGTGAAGGGACCTTAAAGAAAATCTCAGTTCCACCCCCTGCCATGGGCAGGGACACCTTCCACTGTCCCAGGCTGCTCCAAGCCCTGTCCAGCCTGGTCTTGGACACTTCCAGGGATCCAGGGGCAGCCACAGCTTCTCTGGGCACCCTGTGCCAGGGCCTCCCCACCCTCACAGCCACAGGGGACTTATAAAAAGGAGGAACAGGGACTTTTTACATGGGCAGGCAGCCCGTTCAAAGTACCAGAAGGCCACAAAAGTTGTCTGTTTTCTCCAGGCTGAATGACCCCTGCTCTCTCAGCCTGTTGGCTGCGATCAGTGGGAACACAGTGTTTATAGTACCAATAAAATGACTTTCTGTTTCCAGTGCTGATGTTCTCACTGCTGACCTATTTCTGTTGGTCTGTGTATTATTTAGTCATTCTACATTGCCCTGGAAAAACACTTTTTTTCAGTGCTGGATAAATACTTAGACAAAAACCCCCAACCAACAGGTATTTATGTAAAAGATAGGTTCTTTACTGCATTTTCTATTTCCTTTGTTTTTAGAATTGTTCATTATGAAGGAAAAAAGAACATAGTCTCTTGAGCATATTAAAAGACTAAATATCCAGTAGATTAACAGGAATAAGGAATAATTGGATTGTTTTGATTCTTACGTTGCTAGTTTAAGTTTGCAAAACAACATTCATATATTAGAACAAGTCATGCTAATGGTGGGATAGCTTTCTTCTGGAGCACTGAGATTATCTTTTGGAGATAATTGAAAACTTGAAAATCAAAATGTGCATAGACTAAAAGCACAGATCAGCTCTGTTGTGAGTGAATACAGCTCTATTGACATGGAGAGAAAGAAAAAGGAAGAGTTCTTAACATCCCACTTTGTGCTGCTGAAATGACTTTCATCCTTTTTACTTTGTCAGCCTACTTCAGCCTTTTTTACACTTGTAAACAGCAATGAAGAGAAGGACTTCTGAACATCTTTGCTTTTTTTTTTTAATTTACAAGTGTTTGCAAACTGCTATCTTTCCTAAACCCCACACCTTCTGAGATTCTGGGGTTTTGGGATGCCTGAATACACGACCCAGCAGCTGCACAAACTCCCTCAGCTGCAGTCCCAAACTCCAAGGCAGAAAGCTCAGTCTTCCTGTGGTTCATGACTGCCCACTCAGCACACCCATTTCAGCTCCAAAACACAGGATTTTGAATGATTTGGAGATGAGTTCAGAACAGCCACCTGTGGATTCAAAGCACTGGCACCAAAATCAGCAGCAAAGTCAGCACACACAGGTGTCTGAGGAGTGGGAAAAATCCCAGTGATGACCATGACATCCCTATTTCAGTGCCAGCTGTGGGGAATGCCAATCCATCCTTTAAGACTGTGATGCTCAGAATGACATGGAAAGGAACAGGGAAAGGGGAATTCTTGGGGTCTCCACCACAACTGCAAGGCTGCAGTGTCTCATTCCCATCCCTCCTGGAGGAGGAGGAGATAATGAGGGATGGATCAACCCACTTGAAATTATGATTAGCTCAAGAAATAACTTTATGGAAACGTAACTGGACAGAGCCAGGGATTTACAGTGCCATTTGAAGTCAGGCAAGGGATGCAGCCTCCTCTCTAGTAGATTATGGATTTTTCCAGCAGTCTGGTGTGAGGCTCAGCTGGTGTGAATTTGCTGCCTGGTGGTACAGATTGCTACTCCAGTCCACTCCTTTTCTGGTTAGGGATTTTTTTTCCTCTTCTTCGTAAAATGACGAAACATTTTTGTGAATGGCACATTAGAACAAAAATTGAACCTCGAGGTGTTAAAGTCTAAATTTAAAACTGATGCATAGGCAGTCTGCTACCAGGAGTGTTCCTTTTGGCTTCAGCTTTAAATCCACATTAATTACACTGAAATGAATAACTGCCTCTAGAGTTGAAGCAGTGGAAGATTTTGCTCCAATCTTTGCCATATTTTGACTGAAAAATCATAGCCCTGAATGTAAGTGTTTAATATTAATATTGAATTTAAATATACATGAAGGGAACTGCTTCCATATGTTCATATTATGAATCTAATTCCATTTTAGTAGAATGAGCCACAAAGAGTGGGCCTGTTTCACTGTACCATTAATCTCAAAATGCTGGTAGTGGAATTTAATTGCCTGCATTAAAATTTAAGGCTCACTTTCTATTTCTGTCTTTCAATGCAATTGGATCTTTTCCCTGAGCTACAAATGCCAAAACCTATTTACATTGCATAAGGAATATAACCTTACACTCATGTGACATCTGCATCAAACTTCATGAGACATTCCCAAAGAAACAGCTCCCAGGTCTGGAATGGAGAGATTTTAAGATGTAGAGAAAGGAGAAGGTAAGGAGCAAAGATGTCAATTTCGTGGCAATAAAGTGAATTGAAATTTGAGTTCAACATCAAGGAAAGGCTGAACAGTGAAACTCAAGGTAGTTAGAGTCCCCAGACCTGGACAGACACAAAGGAAACCAGCTGTAGATGACTAAAGATGGAGCTAAAAGCACAAGGAAGGAAAGCAAAGATATTTGGTGGTCATTTTCTGGGATGGTGGAGAAAATCAGGCTTGATAGAAAAATACAACAGTTGCCTAAATTACCTGCTAAAGATGGAACAGATTATCATGTGTTGAGGAACAAAAATCTTGTCACCTGGGATGTGAAAAGCACCTAATATTTCTCTGTCCACCAGATTGTCCAGTTTTCTGTCTTTCATGATTTGGTCTGGTAAAGCTCTCTACTCTTCCACCAAACTCCATCTCTCCTATTTTCCCAGCCCATTCAGCCCTCAGGGGCTAAAATATTGAGACATGGGGATGGAAGCAAAAAGGAAGACCAAAGGAATGAAAGAAGATGCATGAAATGTTAGTAGGCTGTGCCTGATGCAATACCAACAGCTTTATCCTGAATTTTTCTACTGACCAGAGTTGTCATAACTGATTCATAAAAAAGAGAGAAGACGAGGGAATGTGATAGTGGAGAAATGAAGAAGAAACAGGTTCCTTACAAGGCATGATAGAAGATAATGCTGTAGAACATAAAAATATCAAGTATTTTTTTTATTTCTGGCCATCAGTGAAAGCTGTATCTGCCTGTATTCTGAGACAGGTAATTTATTTTCCCAACATATTTCTATAAAATATTCATTTTTCCCATGCTAGCACAGGGTCGGCAAGTTGTAGTTTATTAAAAATCCTACAAGTGAAAAATGGGAGTAATGAATTTTTAAACAACTGTATTCTCTCTGAAGATGATCAAACAGAGTTTACCAGACAGAAAAATAATATTAAAAATGCAAGTAAGAAATCAAAATCAAAATCAATTAAGCTAACAAATCTAAATGGAACCTCTTTACCTCCTTTTCTCAGCAATAAAATTGATCAGTGGGCCAAGTTCATGCTTTTAAATGGAAATTTTGCTTATTCATTCAAGTGGTTGGTTTTTTTTCACTCTAATCTTCTTTTCAGCAGGTCCTCAGTTTGTAGACCTCCAAGCAATGCAATAACATGTTTACAAACAACCTTTCTTGGGTCCTGTTTTGTGTCATATTTCTTGTGTGTGGAAGGCATGGCAGGGAGCTTTGAGGAGCAAAAGCAAAGCAGGTTAAAAAGGCACCCCTGAAACCCCATTTGCTCTTCAGCATGGACTCTGGCTCTCTGCAGATGTGGTGCCTAAAATATTTTTCTCTGTACTCTGCTGCTGCAGAAAAATTGGCCTCTCCATGACATCAGGGAGGATTTCTCTCCAGTGCTCCTGATTCTGTTGTTTTAGGGAAGCTCACCGCAAAGACCAGGTACAGGATTGGTGCAGATTGTGGGAGAAAAATGCTTCCCAGAAATGTCAGCATTGCTCATCTGGACATGAGTGTTTTATCACAGCAACAACAAATGTTTGCCGTCTTGATTTTAGGTGCTCTTGCCTTCTCCAAAAAGCTGAAACATCCCATAGGACCACAGGGGCTGCTCAGGGAGAAAAGGACTTTGATCCTAGTTCAGTTGCCTCACCAGGCAGATGGAACAGCACCAAAAACATCTAGGACCACCCACTGACAAATCATCCAACGAATTTCCAACAAACTGTCTCTAATACACAAAAGTCGGGGTTTTGCTGACCCTTTTGCGTTGTCAAGACAGTAAAAAAATGCAATGTGGTCACACAAACAAAACCAAGGTGTTGGTTTTTAGCCAAAGATTCACACCCTACTGCTTTTCCACTGACTCAGGTCACAGAAAATTTAAGAATGTAGTTGCCATTTTTTTCTCCCTGGACACAGAAAGTCAAAAAACTGCAGAGAAAACCATTCCTGCTGTTCTTGTCTTAACTTTGTTGTGTGAGAAGGCTCAGTATCTATAGATAATGACACCAGCTCCCATTGCTCTACTTACAGTCAGAAGTAGATAATAAGAGAAAACAACCACAGTAACACTAATGCTTTTAAAAAGGCCTTTGGTGAAGAAAGGAGTGTGTGGTTTGAATGTAGATGCTCGGTGGCTTTCACCAGTTAAAACAGCCCATCCTGTTGTGTCCTGGTGGTGTCTGTGTTCTGGATCCATTTGTGGATCCACAATCCCATGGACCTGCAGATCCAATGGCACTACACTTAAATCAAATTTCCCTTGTGCCTATAATGTGTATTTCAGTCCCTGCTGGACTCACACACTCACCAGAGCTTTACAGCAGCATTGAAGAGGACAAGTAAAAGGTAAAAATGTAATCAAAATGGAGGAATGCTTTTCTGTGATGAAAAACCATTAAAAACAGCCTTTTGATTTTGAAAATTAAGCCTGCTAATGTAATCTTCCCCAGCTAGAGATCCACAGCAGAACTGCAAGGGGTTTTTTATGCACTGAAAGTGGAAGGTGGCTGAAACATAAACATATCCACAGCTTTAGGCCTGGTTATCAGTGAAGACAGTAAAGCTTCCACTGAACATGAACTCCAGGCCAGGAAATTAATTAGCTGACAATAAGTGAGAAATTTTAAATCCTTGTGCAAATTGTTCCACCACGGCATTTGAACATCTTTGCTAGAGCATGACAAAAAAACAACCAAACCACCTCCTTAGCCTGAGAAGAATGTCATTAAAACCCAGCAGATACATGTGTAGCATAACTGATGACAATAATTAGAATTTCCACAAGGCCATTATGCCCATGAAAGCACTGCAGACATGGAATATTTTATCATATCAAGTGATATCTATTTAAGTCAGTGTCCTGCATAAGCTGAGCACTTCAATATACTCTGATTATACTTCCACCCATTAGTTTGGACACTGGAGGAGAGGGAAAAAGCCTAGAGGGGTGAAAACTGTAAAATACAGTTAAAATGATTCTGTATTGGACAAAGAAAGTATGACTTTGACACTTAACTTCAAATCTCCTCCACATTCTTTCTGCATGAAAAATTACCTTTCTGAAAACCTTGTAGCATTTATATTTTATGTTTTTCAGCCCACGAACACAAAGACAACTGTCTTTGCAATACCTAATAAGTAATAAATGGTATTTTTCTCTCAGTGAGATAGAACTCCTTTTGCTCTTTGTTTACTGTCTTAAACTTGATTTGCAATTACCTTCTCAGCTGAGCACCAAACCCATTTTTCCTCCTCGACTGCATTCCCCAAGTAGGTGCTGAGTAATAATTCCAACAAGTTAAATTGCTAACATCAAACCAGACTCAGAGGGAGACAGATAGTCCTGGCTCTCTGGAACTATCACTTGCTTCTGTTCTCTAATTGCAAAATATACTTCAATGTCTCTTTTTCCTACTGCTCTGTAAAGGTACAGTACTGATATGGTCCTGGGCAGCCTGATCATGGTCCTTTGGCTTCCTGCTCCAGAAAACTTCTGATGGTCACAAGACATTGCACTGTAGCTGAATAGAAAACAAGGAGACAAGTGAGTATAATGTAGGGTGTTTTGGTTTTTGTTTGTTTGATTTGGTTTGGTTTGTTTGGTTTGTTTTATTTTGTTTTGTTTGCTTTTCTTATTGTTTGGTTGGGTTTTTTGTTTTTGTTTCATTGTGGGTTTTTGCTTGTGGTTTTTTGTTTGGTTTTGGTTTTTGGTTTTTTTTTTTGGTTGGTGTTTTTGTTTGGTTTTTGTTTGTTTTTCTTTTTGTGTTTTTTTTTTTTTAAGTACTTTTCTTCCAGCCACACTGAAGTATTTTAGGCTCAATGTTTTGAGACATCACAGCCTCTTCTATTGGCACCCCATGGAATCCAGGAGGCACCACAGCACTCTGTGGTCTACAGTTGCACCAAAGCAAAACAAAAGCACATCTAAGTATTACTGCTTCACCTGGGTTTAATGTTTCCAGCTAAAATTTGGTCTTTTGGAGGAAAAGAAACAAGAAGAAGCTGAAATCTTGATTTAGAAACACCTTTATTATCAGACTTTCTACCAGCCAAAGGTTTTTCCTCCTCTCCCCATCCAACACCCTCTCCCTTCCTCCCTCCCTCCCTCCCTCCCTCCCTCTCTCCTTTCCTCCCCCCAGCTCCCTCTTTCCCATTCTGCCAATATCATTATAATCCATGCTCCATTTAACCCAGCACATTGCATTAGGTTTCTCTCAGGACCAGGCAACATGAAAATTAAATCTCAGGCTTGGTTCGAGTATTGCCTTGCCTTCATTTTTCTGTAAGCCAAGCCTGACAGGTTTCTGTCTGAATTGCAATGCTGCAGAGCAGAGTATCTCATTATCCACCCAGCAGGTTTGCTGTTAGCAGGGGTAGCTCTGCCTTCTTTGCATCGACCTGTTTCCAAAGTTTCAGTTCCCTGCAGTGACAGTTTTCATTCTGAATCTACGGTTGAGCAAAAAAAGCATCAACAATTTTTTTTTTTTTTTTTTTAAGCTAGACAACTCTAAAAAACATCACCTGCATTTCTTAACCTATTTTATGTACAGGCATCTAGCAAAAAAAACTAATTTCCTTTTACATGGTCAACATTCAGGGCGGTCCTTGAGCAGGTGTTTAATGTAGAATTGTGGAACTGTCTACTTTGGAACAACTGAGAGTACAAACACTTTATAAGCTGTTGTCAACATCAGCGCTGCTTCTGCAAAGTAGTATGGCAATTAAAGTGTATTCCACAGTGCAATGTGTGCTACAATTTAAATATAAAAGCATTTGCAGCATTTGCAGCATTTGGGAAATTTATATCTACCATGGTGCATTATTTGAAATGCCCGGAACTATAGCACTGAGATTATACTTTTATGGTGTTATCAAAGTCATGGAAATGGCTGGTTTAATCTAATTATGTAAGTCTAGTGTGTCCCAAGAACAAACAAGAAATAGGAAATACTTCCCTGACACAGCAGTTTGTTGTCTTTTTTGACTACATCCCTTTGTTCACAAGCTGAGCCAATTAGAGCAGCTCAGCCAACACATATGTATTACTTATATATTGAAATATTTATTCCTAATCTTATTTTACATATATATTTCAATTATTAAACAACATTTTCACACTGGTGATGGACAAGATATTACTATAATTATATTGTATACCTTTATTACTGCTTATTAGCATCCCTGCATGCTATATCTAGCATCTTAATATTCCTGTGCCATGTCAGTGCTGCTCACAGAGCTCACACAATTTCTGCTGCTCCCCAGGCTGCAGATGAAGGATCAGGAGCACTGCAGCTCCCTTTCCCTGGCAGAGCATCACCCTGACACAGCCCCACCACCAGGGTCACAGCTGACCAGCCCATTTTCCCCTCAAAACCCCAAAATATCTGCCAAACTGACTCAAAAAGGGGAAGGAATTTTGGGGCGTAGTGGTTGAATATAAGCCTACACAAAGTGTATCATAGATTTATGGTGATGGAGAGAGTAAGCTGTCACTAGATACCTCTGTTTCCATAACTGAATTTCATTTGTTTAAAACATGCTTCAGATGAACTTAACAACTTGTATTTTTTTAACTGTTCTTGCTAAATTTCCAGTGTTTATTGTAAATTCACAAGTGATAAAAACCTGCTTGAGATCTAATCTTTTTACCTATTTTGTCTGGTTTTTACCTCTTTTTAATGCGTTTATTCTATTTTTTCACCACACAAAGAATTGATTTTTTAAATTCCTTTTAGCAAAACCAGGATTTCCCACTGTCACACAAAGAATGTTCCTGTCCTAAGGTTTTTACCCTTTCAGCACTTCACCACTGTCTCACAGAAAATTGTTCTGCTCCTCCCACCCACTATTTCTAACAGGAGCATTTGCAAACAGAAAAGGAGCCATTTTGCTTAAATGCCTTTCATGAAATCCCTGCCTAGATAATTTGATGGGGAACTTATACATATTTAAAGTGAAAACATGCAAGATTTTAAAAAATTTGTTCAGGGGGTTATTTTTGCCACCAGGGATTATAATCTTTCAAAAATAGCCATAACAAATAAGCATTCAATAAATTATTTGGTTTATTATTATGATATATGCTTCTGAGGTTGAAAAGAGGTGGCTTTTACCAAAGATAAGGAGCGTGAAAAAAAATAGGAGAATGAGCTGTATGTTTTATATGTTTTGTGCTAGTACAACTGTGTTTCTTTATCACGTCTTACAGGGCAGTATTTTTCTCACTGGAATGCAGTGAGTTGGAGTTGGACCCAATATGTTTTCACATTGAAGATCTGTTAGACACGGAGTGGTGTGAAAATTACTCCCTCCACAGGTAAAAGTGCAAAGATGCAAACACGGGTGGGCTGCTCTTAAATACCTGTAATTCTTAGCCTAATGCAGCATCCTTTGCTCCCTCGAACTCTTTCACAGCCATTGCCACTAAAACTTGTCATTCTCAGGTGTTTGTGAAGGTTGAGGCTGTAAACATCATAATTTCCCAAGTATAAATGGTGTGGTGGTGGGGGTGGTTTTTCCCAGGGCTCAAAAAAGACAAAAAAAGCAAAGGTCTAGTCCTGACTTCACTATTGTTCTTCCCATAAAATTGGAAGTTAGGATCCTGCCTGGAATCTGCCTAAATTTTTAAAACACTAGGATCCTGTCCTGTTCCCAGGACAGCTGAATCTAAAAATTTATTCATTAGAGACACCAGCTTCTGTGTATAGCACTGAATTAATTTTTAAGAACAAGGAATTGAAACTTATTCAGGTCTCAGAAACACAGACCTTATCCTCTCAATATGTTTTTCTCCCAGAGGAAAGCCACTCTCTGTTGAGGAATATTTTAACTCTGGGAAGTGAAATGAGAGAGAAACATCTTGTGGGAGTGTCCTGCTTCATCAAAGAATGCATAAAGGAGTTAACAACTCCAGGCTGTAAATACTGTTCCTTTCTCAAAATAAAGTCAAAAGAAATTGAACTGTTAATTGAAAAGCTTATCTGATCCAATGCTTTACAATGCTGTTTAATTAAGATGATCCTCCTTTCCTGCTGTTGTCTGGGTTGATCTATGGATTTATAGCTCTTGTTGCAAGAGCAGAACAGGGAAGGAGGGAAACCGGCATGCAGTGGGACACACAGAGTTATCAACTGATTGGGACAGGAATCCTGGCAGTGCAAAAGGCATGGAGAAGCACAGATCCTGCCTGGCTGGTGCCAAACTGGCCCTATTTTCTCATCCACCAAGCTCCACCAGCCCAGCAGGTTCTGCCAGCAACCTGTCATCGTGTCAGGCTAAAGGACATTCATTCAGAGTCCCCAAATTCTTCCTCTTCGGAACAAGAACTGACATCCATGCACTCTGTGTTGATAAACTGCTTTGAAACCCCACTAGTCCTCCAGACATCCACTGTCTGTGGCATCTGAAGTGGAGAAGTCATGATTATTCCAGGGAGATCTTAATTTCTTACCATCTTTATCTACTTCTGCTTGCACAAATAACAGATTTACATACAGCAGTTTCAGATCCCACTAAGCCCAGGAATAATTTATTGCATGACTCTATGTGATCGTTGCCACTTCAAAACAAAAAGAAGAGGGGGGAAAAAGGAAAAGAAAAGCTTAAGGATACTGTAGAGATCTCTACATTTCCCTGGGCTAATCCACATCAATATTGTGGTAGGATTAAAAGGATTTGTAGAGTTATGATCATAATATCCACCAAGAACAAAACAATGTATTACTGTTTCTGTCCTTGTCAGCAAAACAAAAAAAAAATCAGGCCCTCAAAGAAAACCTGGGCTTGAAACACTGTGTATTGGGAATTTTATGAAGAACTGTTTTCTTATGCAGTCTTTATACTCTCTGTGTTTGAGGGGAGGGTGGAAGCAAAGGCAGTTAAAGAAACCTGCATATCCATCTTCCCTCAACAAGAGGGGAAAAAAATCTGTTCCCAGAGCTCTTCAGAGGACTGATGGAATGCACCACAGCCAAACACAGGGACTGAGACTGCTGTTCTCTCATGGAGACAGACTTATGAGTTCTTTAGCCTCAAAACTGAGTTCTTTAGCTTCTGCTCCCAGGGTCCCTCACACCACCAAAAATATTTTTATATTACATTGAAGTATCTGTCAAGTGGCTTGACTTTGCTGCAATGACAAAAACTGACTAAAAAATAATCTCAGCTGGACAGGCTGAGTCTGCTTTCTTTGGCTTCTCTCAGTGCAGCAATTCCTGTGGGAGCTCAACATTGTTAACCAATTATATGTTTTACTTAAACTGAGATTGTACTCTAAATATTAGTGATCTTAATCTGACCCATAAACTCTGTTAACTTATTTCTGCTGGTAATCCATAACCTGAAAGTTTGGCAATAGATTAAAAATTAGTTATCCTGTTATAATTATCTGGAAATGTTGTGAGCTTGCTGTGTATCACAACGAAAATGTTGATTTATTTCCCAAATATGGTGTAGATCTTTTACAGATAAAAAACTGTGTGTTGCACCTCAGTTCTTAACAGAGTTTATTCTCCAAGGGCTGCTGGCCTAAACCAAGCATGGAGGTTTTCACACATCTGCTTACTGCCAGTCAGGTGGTGCTGACTGACTGATGATGTTTTATGTAGCAATTAACACCACAAATGTGGAAATCTCACTTTGAGTGGGATCATAATTAAATGAAAAATTACAGTGCCTGAGAGTGAACAAAAAGATTTTCTCTTGTTAGATAAATACCTTGGAGATCTTTACAGGCAATATATATTTCTGAAGGTGGTGACCAGATAAAATTGATATGTGTGTTACAAATGTTAGTTGGTTGTTTTTTGTTTTTTTCTTTTCCAGTCCAATTTTTCTATGACTGGTGAGGTCCATTTTTTAATATTAACCTCCTTGGGAATGAAAACAATGATCTGGCAGGTAAATACTTTTCCTCTCTTCCCCTGCACTCATATACTAACAAAATAGCCAATATATATACTAACAGAAGAGCCACATTTACAGGAGTTTTTCAGATAGGTAAATGAGAAGATGGAGTGCAAAGGAGGGGAAGAGCTGAGCTCATTTACTTATGTACAGAAACTTGAAGGTAAAGTATGAATTAACCTGTCATGCAAACAGCAGAGCAAAGGCAAAAAAGGGCATATTAGATGTTCATTTTCCAGAAACAAGCTTTAACCTGTATTCTATAACTATACAGCACATTCACTGTTAAATGTATCTAATTGATCTTTAGAACAGTGTTGGGCTTGGAAAATATATGTTACACATGTTTTGTTTTGAGAACAGGTAGATATTCTGGATTAGATACCATGGTAATTGCCCATGCTTTTGTTTGTATAATCACATTTTCTTGAGTTGTTGTAGGTAGGACAAGTCCAAATGTTCCACATGTCACTGGGATTGAGAATTGCTGAAGCCTGGAGCAGTCATTAGTCCCTCTGGGTTTTTGTTCTACATTTTTTCACAGCTGCCTCAGAGAAAGCTTCAGTTTCCATCTGTCTTTGCATCTGGAAAGATGAGCTGTAAATCCTCTGTTTGTTTTCAATCCTCTTTGTTTTGCACTGCCAGACCAATCCTGAGAAGCCCTAAGACCACCACTGGAGGCTTTGAAGAAAAGAATTGAGAAAGTGAATGCGACTAACGATTCCAGGGAAAGTATTGAGAGAGCAAAGCAGTGGCTTTACCAGCCTGTAATAGCCTGTGCTGCTGGAAACACAAACAGAAGCATTTGGTGTGAGCTGATTTCCCAGGAGCTGGTGGATTTCATTTACAGATACAACCTATTGCTGTAATTGGAGCAGCTGTTTCTAACACAGGTACAACTCATGAAAAATCCACATCCACTATTACAGGACAATTTCCATGCCAGCCAGAGGTTGTGCAGAACATGAGATAAGCAAATACACCAGAGGCAATGAACTGGCATTTAATGCCCTAATATATATTTGTTTATTTTTTAATAGTTTTTTATAACCTTACTTATTTTTTTAATCTGCATTCAAGTCTTCAGCTTTTCTCTGCCTGTTAGTGCAACAACAGACACAGCGTTTTGGAATCTTTTAAGTGCTCAATGCAGCTCTGTGTTGCTTTAATTTATACCTTAGACATGGATTTCTTTACTGTGGATCCATTCCCATTGTCCCTGAAAAGAACAACGACTTTCCCATGACAAACAGAACAGGAACATGAGCAGAACTGCATTTTTTATAAAGGACTGAGATTTCCTGGGAGTCAAAGTTGATGCATGGGGCAGCTCTAAGATTAAAGCACAGCAGATCAATTAAAAAGCAGCTAGAGGAACTTTCCCTATTTTTCACAGTAAGATTGGGCATAAGTTATTCTCCTCTCCACAACCCTTTAGTCTTTGTTCACAAAACATAGGTAAATATTTTTCACATATTTCCCTCTGAGGAGGTGCAGCTCCAGATAGATCTTACAAGAAAGATCTGGAAAGTATTTCAGAAAGAAATGAAAGTGTTTCTTGTGCTCCTGACATGACTTTTTTTTTTTTTTTCCTCCTAAATAAAGGTAGCAACAAAACAATGATAAATGTGCATAAACCAGAGTGCATAAACATTTACACCCAAATTCCGAGCTGTGATGCTTTAGGGGGAAAATTCGAGCTTTCAGTATAAGTCTAATTCTGCACATTTTGACATTGATAATAAAACAATAACAATCAATCAATTGCTGATCAATCCTTCTAAAAATATATATGACTTTGATGCCATGATTTCACTCTCTGATTCATACAAATTCTGCACCAGCAGCAGGATCAAGTGATGTTGAACGTGAAATCGCATAATCTTATCACTTGAATGAAATGAAACAGATATTTAAGGTTAGCAGAAGACCCCTGTTCTTTATTTCACCAATGATAAAATGATTTCTCCAAGCAAACAAGGGAAAGAAACAAAGTATGAGTTTTCTTGTTTCCAGGTAAAAATTTCTTTCTTCCCAAAACCCTGCATTAGGCTGTTGGAAAGAAAAATACAGTGTTCTTTTCTTTTTACTGGATATAAATGGGTACATTTGTATTCCAGCAGGGAAGCCTAAACTGTGATTAATTCAACAGGGCATATACTAAACAAATCACTGTCTGTGTAAAAAGAAAGCAAACAAAAGGAGTAACAGTTTCCAAATAAATGCACATGTACAGAGGCCGTGGATGCCACACTGGTGCGTGGGACATCAATCAATCCACGTTCAGTGGCATCCCACAGCTGCCAATGTCCTGGATGTGATGGGACTCCAGCATTTGTGGATGTCTGACTCCATCCCCTGAAGTCTCCTGATCCCCAGGGAGCTGGGGGATGCAGCTGATGCCTTAATTTCTGGTTTTTCACTCTTCATGCGTCTGTAACTTGGTGAAATTGTGTGCTCTTACAGAATGCTGAAAAGCTCTGTTCCCAACACATTTAACCAAATCAAAGCTCTCTGGATAGAGATTCAAGGACTTATTCATTACCCTAGGGCTCAAAAATATGTAAACAGCGGTGGAAAAGGGGGAGCAGGGCCTAGGGCACTCAGTATCATCGCCTGAAGGTGTGATTGGAGAATTAGGGACCAATATGCCAATAAGACAAAACTTACAAAAGGTGAAGAGCTCGTGACTCGGGATCCATTTTGGGTGTTGTCCACGAGAGGGGACTTTGCTTGCCAGAATGTACCTTGAAGGCCTTGAATAAATTTGTCCACTTTTTATACTCCTAATTTGTCTTGGCCTCTGTTTCAGGTAGCCTGTTTTAGGCATCACAGCCATTACTAGGAGCACAGCCTGAGCTTGTCTCCTGGCTGGGGACACAGTGGCCACAGCAGTTTTTGGCCCTTTTAGACTGCATGTGGTTTTGGTTTTTACACCCATTCTGTAGCTGGGTATGTCACCTGGAGCAGGGGTAAAACAACCCAAAATTTGTTATTTGCAAAGCTGTCAGGGGTGGATGGGAAAGGGGAGCCAGGCTGTGTTTGGTGTTGAAGAACCTGAAACCAGCCTGACTCATCATTCTTGAAGTTAAACCTTCTGAAGAAGAACAAACTACCTCATAAAGTACCTGATCAGGAAACCAATGGGTTATCAATACCTTACCTAAAAGCTGCTGAGGTGACACAGCTGCCTGGGAGACACAGGATTGGCAGCCTTAACTTAACACTATAAAAACCCAGTCCCACTCTTGAGCATCAGAAACCTCTAACACAACCCTTCCAGTGTGGAGATTCCTCCCCTGCACAGGGATGACACCCAGGGTTCCTCCTTGAGTCCGAGAGTTGCCCACAGTCTTTGGTGTGGGTGAGTATATCAATATCTCCTTAATCATTGTTTTTTGATAGCTTTAATATTGCTTCAGAAATAGTACGTTATACTAGTGGTTGTAGCTAACTATGCTGTGTAGTAAATAATTCTGATGAAGATCTTTCAGTCTAATCATGACCACAATCAAATAAATTAATGTTTTTATATAAATGTATTTGATGTGCTGTCCTTAATCCTGCAGTATAAAGTCCCATAAAGACTCAATTACACCTTTATAGTTCTTTAAATGTAAACTGTTGCCTAAATTTGGGGCTAAGATTGGGTGCAGCCACACCCAGACTGCTTTGTGAGAATGAGTTTAGAAAACCAGGGCATCCTTTCTGCACCTCAGATGCAACATGAGCTTCTCTGATGGACTTTACCTGAAGCTCCCACTCTCCTTGCAGCAGCTGTTTTCCTACACTTCAGGTTAAACTTCTGAGAATGATTTCTGCCATTGCTGGGACTGGGTTGGGAGCTGGTCTCAAGCAACTGGATCCTCCCAGGGTGGAGAAGGATTGGTTTTGTTCATACGGAACTAAAAGAAAAAGAGCAGCCAAATGCAGTTGTCATAAAGTCATCACAGAATCACAAAAATGTTTGGGTTGGAAGATGCTTTAAAGGTCACCTAGTACAACCTCTCTGCCATGGGCAGGGACACCTTCCACGATCCCAGGTTGCTCCAAGCTCCATCCAGCCTGGCCTTGGACACTTCCAGGGATGGGGCAGCCACAGCTTCTGTGGGCACCCTGTGCCAGAGCCTCACCAACCTCACACGGAAAGATTTCTTCCCAATATCCCATCCAACTCTGCTCTCTGGCAGTGGGAAGACATTATCCCTGGTCCTATCACTCCATTCCTTGTCCAAAGTCCCTCTCCATCTCTCCTGGAGCCCCTTTAGGCATGGAAGGTGCTCTAAGATCTTCCTGGAGCCTTCTCCTCTCCAGGCTTAGCACCCCTAGCCTTCTCAGTCTGTCTCCACACAGAGGATCTCAAGCCCTCTGACCATCTTTGTGAAAAATATCTTCCAAACCTCACAACGATGTGCAGAAAAACAAAGATCCTGGGGTTTTCTGTTGTGTGATGTCTTTTACTAATCCAACAAAGGGAAAAATCTGCACCAGCAGAAAAGCATTTATTCATTGTGTGTAAATGGTGAGATTTCACATCCCTACAATTCTGGAATTAAAACTTCTCCCACAGGTCAGTAAGTGAAAATATCCTGGCTTTTTCCTTTCCTCTCTGCTACTCAGATAGTTTTCTACCCAGTCATATTTGCTATTGCAATCAGCTTTGCACTGGCCAAGGAAAAACTGGTGCAGTGGGCAAAGCTGGAGTTTGCCTTTAAACTTGGAGAAATGTTTCACACATCACAGAGAAAATGAAACAGAGGGTCATGTTTTATATTATAAATTGTTTAACAATAATGCTTCTAATATATGGAAGAAGTTAGTTCAGTTACTATTGCAAAATTTTACAAGAAACCTCACAGAGCAGGGAAAGAGAAAACCCCAAGAAATACAGGAAAGCTGGTGGAGAAATGCTCCTGAAGGCAGAAATAAAATGGGCACAATTTATACCCCTTATATCCTTATTTTAATCAGAGCATAAGTGGCACAAAAATAGAAAGCATAATTGGAACAGTTCTTAAACACCCATATACTTGTTTAACTGGATTCGCCATTAGGAGTTGGAAGTGGGTTAGCTCATTGTTCCTGAATTTCAATGCACAAAGAAGTACTGAATCAGGTTTAAAACTGAATGAAGATACCACGAGCCCTAGCTGGCTCTTTATTTAGCAAATGCATAGCTTAAAATTAGATATGTTTTCAAGTGCCTGACTGAATCATGGCCCTGCTGCTCAGCATTATCAAATATTCACCCAATCTTAAGGGGAAAAATAAAAAGAGGGGAAAGATTTGAAAAATGTCATCCTTCTTTTAGGCTTTACTTCCTGTATTTAAACATAGCCTCATTTAACTTATTTTGCTCTTATGGAATCCAAGATATTCTGGTCATTAAAAACATTTCCATATAAAATAGAGCAGGAGCATAACACCACTTAATCAGCTGAAAGTCTTTTATTTTGAAGTAAATTAATTTTCACAATTTGTCTTGAAAAATATACCAATCAAGAATCTATTCTGTGGTTTTTTCAGGTAATTAGTATAAATTAAAAAGCAAAATAACTCGTCATTGCTATCATTAGCATCATTATTATATTCATAGCTGCCGTTATGATTATTAAAATTTACCTCTTTCTTTTTCACCATCCAGTAAAGTCCTATGCCTTAGCACATATTTTCTGCTGTTTCCAAGAACTGTCCATGTTCTGAAATTCCTTAAAACAGGATTAGAAAAAACCTGATCATCCCTGTTTGTCTTTCTGTTTCCAAATCAAATTCTGCTGTACTTAAAAACTTGCAGAGAGATAAATGTTTAACCTCATGAAATCAGCTTAATGGTCTAACACCAAAACCAGCTTTTAAAATTGGAGTGGAGAAAGGAGTGAGGTGGAGGCTGCTGTTATTTTTTGGATGTGATCCTTGGTTGTGGTGGAGTCCCAATCCCTGTTTCAAGACACAACTGGTCACAACACTCAGTGCTGAGGTCTAATTTACAAGGTGGTGTTTGGTCAAAGGTTGGACTCCATGATCTTGGAAGTATTTTCCAGCCTTACCGATGCTATGATTCCATGTCCATCTCATGTATCAGTTTTGAGAAGTAAATACTAAGGAAAAATATAATGGTATCCAATTATTTGTAATGTAAGTGCCTTACATCTGGACTTCAGCAAGTTGCTTGTTTTTAAAAAACGTCTTGCTATACTGAATTAAAATCTATAAAGATTCCAGCCTGCAGTCTTTAAGAAGTATTGCAGGACAGGTGGCTTTGAAAATCAAGGCCATAATCTTGATAACAGAACCCAAAGATTTGGTGTTGAATTCCATATTTCTAAGTTTTAAAAGACTTCCTCCCTTAATTCAGATAGCCAAGGTCCACCTCTCACAGTGCAGGGTTTTGCTCCCCTGGGAAGCTTTGGAAATGTTCCTGCTTTGCCAAATGGTGCTGCTCCAGCAGCAAGAACCTCTGGTCCCAGCCAGCCCTCCCCTGACACAGAGACACCTGGAAAACATCCAGGCAATGGTAAAACTCAGGCACAAGTTGTTATGAACTTCAGATTTTGTGTAGATCTGTGGATTACTGTTAGAACTTGAGTTATTCAGTTATTCCTAATGTTCCAGTTTTCATCTCTTTGGGAGACTTTAATGCTACATTATAGCATGTATTAAACACTATCTGTGTAAAATAATGAGTAATACCTGTGTAAATAAGCAATAAATAGTATTTGTGTAAAATATACATGTATAATATATGTACAGTACAGCCTGGTTTGGCACTATATTAATTATGGATGTAATAGATAGTACTGTGATAATAATATCTGATTATTTGACGGGTTTCACCCTAATGCATCAATCAAGGCATTATTGTGTATTATTGCCCCTCTCTGGGGCACACTCATGAGAGACACATCAATTTCTGGCTCATGACTGAGTTAATGAAGAAACAAAACCTTATAAAATGGAAGAATAAACAAATAAAATGTGCTCAGAAAGTGATTTGACAGGATTAAAACACCCTCAGGAACTTTAGGTCCTCTGTGGGCAGTTATGGCAGTCACAGGCAGTGGCCTTGATTCATTCTCTGGGAAAGGGAATGTGTCTGTAAATTCACAGATGAATTAAAATTGTCACAAGGAAGCTGCAGCACCAGGAGATTTTGAGAAATTGCTCTGACATAGTCTCATCTACAAAAGAGCAGAACATATGAATTCCCAGCTATGGTGACGGATTATGTTTTAATAAAAAAAGCTTTCTTCCATGTAGAATAAAAAGTCAGGAAAAGGAAAGGTCTTTTATGAGTTTTGGCATTTCCAGGCATCCCATGTGCTGCATTTGAACAAAGTTTTACTACCTGATCTCCCATGCCCCTGTTGTCCTGTCCTGAGGGATGAGTAAAATAAGTGTCTTAAACCATGCATGCTTTCCATTTTCCTCTCTTCCCACCACTGTGATCAAAGCAATCTGCAATTCATATGCAGGGGAGATTTCATCAGTTTTCTGGCAAAACTAAACATATTATACATATATTTTTAAAAAAGCAGATCTCAAGTTTTCCAGAAAACCCTTCTCAAATCACACTACTTTTCAAAAATGAGATACAACCTCAGGTGAAAATCCTGCTGTTTAAGGAAATCTTTTAGTGGGTTGCAGTGTAATGACTGTGAATGTCAATATATCAGATGCATTCCCAGCAGATTCTTAACTAAGATGGATGTTACCAAGAAAATCCTCCTCCTTGGTAGAAAATAGAAAGTTCTAGCTGAATATTTGCTTTAAATACTGATAACTTGAAGCAATCAACAGGTTTGAATGAGATGCATCCACCTTTCTGGTTTGTTTGTGACATTAATAATATGGCATTAATCCAGGAGCAAAAATACAAGCGTGTTTGGTGTGGCATTGAAAATGCTGGAATATGGTTTTGCTGTACAGTATCAGGCAAGATGTTAACAGTGGTTTTTAAAATTTATTCACTCAGAAAAATGAGTCTAATGCTAATTTTATTCTCATGATACTCCCTGATTCTTTTGTACTTACCTTTTTGTGAGTCCCAGCAGGAGTTTTAAAAAAGAAACAAATACTGAATAGGGTCCAAAATGAAAACACAAGTGAAGTTTCTTCCCCATAAATGTTTTTTATGCTTTAAATTAGTGTTGTCTAGCTGTGATTTTCTAAAGATGTAAGTAGTATTTTTGTTAGACAACCTAGAGGGAAGGAAAATAATCCCATTTTGGAAAAAAACAATGCTTTTGCACATCTCAGAAAGTCAAGACAAAGCAAAGATTACCATTATCTGTGGAAGAAATGAGGTTTTCCTTTTGAAGAGATGAGAGTTAAATTTTGTTTCCCTTATCAACATGTAGAGGCAGTCTGTTTTATGAGTACAACTTCCATAGGATGATTCAGAAAGGTAAAAAACTCCTCTTCAGTGATGTCTGTGTCATTTTCAAAGCCCAGTAAAAAAAGCCAAGAAATCCAGAGCACATTTACACCCTCTGAGTGTATTTTCCTCATGTATATAGGCTAAAAAAATGTGGGATTAAATAAAACATGAATGTTTGGGGGGCTTTTTTAACATGTTTAAAACATGTAGAGTACATCCTTTTTCCAACTTTTTAATGAGGAAGAGATAGAGAAAATGAGTGCTTACCTTTATGCTACCAAATATAAGGGTTTCAGGGAAGTTTTAAGGTACTCTCACTGATATTTAATTCTGTCTTTTGCAAACACCTGAGAATGCATATATCCTGTGTGAATGATTTCTAGGATGGAAAATAGGAAAATGAAGAAAACTGCTGTTCCTCAGCAGGAACACAGGTTAGGTATTTCCAGCTAAGCACCACATTATGCCTCAAGGCACCTCCCATTACAATCTTCTGTCCATTCTTGGTTATCAGAACCATCACCTTTCTGTATAGAGACATTTTTAAATTCCCAAAACAACAAAATGCAGCAGCTGGAATGACTTTCACTTTCCTTAAAAATGAACCTAATAGCGTCCAATTAATTCGAAAGAAACTTCAAATTTTACAGCTAACTTAAAACCTTAAGCACCAGAACAAATGCAGATGTCTCCTACTGCTGAAATATATAAATAATATCCACCCTATTTCTCTGTCTACATAGTGATTGTGTCTCCTGGGTTAGTCCTTCCTCCTGTGACAAAAGGTAGGCAATGAAAACATACAAAATGCATGAAATCAGGAACACTTTAGAAGGGATGTAAAGTTTCTGTTTAAGGCATAGAAAAACTTCCAGCTAAACCATTATTAAGATAACTTCTGATGGACATAAGCAATAGATATCCTGCACCTGCTGATGAACACAGGCAGCTGCCCTGACTTGTGGCTCATGGCGCAAATCAGGATTTATATTCAGTTCCTTGAACAGTTTCAACTGCATTAATTTTTCATCCACCAGGATATTAGTTCTTTGCATAGGCATCATCCTTTGTCAGTATTTAATCAATTTGACTCTGTTTATAAACGTTGTGGGTGTCTGCTGCAGATCTTCAGATGCAAGGGGGACGTGGATTGTATCACAGTTTAAATCAGTCTCAATTTCATAGAGTATATATCCATATATCTATATCTATATCTATAGCTATAGCTATCTATCTATCTATATCTATATCTATCTATATCTGTATCTATATCTATATCATCTATATCTATATCTATATCTCTATATATCTGTATCTATCTATCTATCTATCTATATCTATATCTATATCGTCTATCTATATCATCTATAGCTATACTTTTAGATCTATATCTACATCTACATCTACATCTACATCTTTATCTATCAGTAATTATTGATCCTGTCAGCCTGTAATGGTTGCAGGCTGACCATGCCAATATGTCCCCATCAGTGCCAAAGGCAACAGATCCGTAAGGCAATATGCACTAGAAAAATCTTGACAGAGAGTACCCAGGGAAACAAACAAACAAACAAAAAACCCCAAAAAACAAACAAACAAACAAAACCAAAAAAACCCAAACAAAAAAAAAACCCCAAAACCACAAAAAACACTCCAACAATAAAACCCCCAATGCTTTCTTAGAAAGATTGATAATTCTGATTATGTTATTCATGGAATTAAATCCAAGATAAAAATGAAATGGGCATAAATTCCCCCACCCTGCTAAAATTTTCAGCATTTCGCATTTCCTTCCCTCCACTGGGAATAAAAAAAAAAAAAGAATTGTACTTTTAAAAAGCCAAATATCTTTATACAATTATACAAAACGACAGCGAAATTCAGCCTGCAGAATAGGTGCTTACTGGAATCTCACAGTTTAAGAAATTTCACCTCTCCTACCTCTTTAAACTCTGTTTCCACGATGGAAATATTTTAATGCAGCTAATTCTGTCTCTAATTTCCCTCTCTGTCAGCTGTATTCAGTAACTCCTCAATCATTTTTTCCAGGGTTAAGTTTAAAAGCCAGATCACCCCATCAAACCGCGGCCACACATTTGCTTTATGCAACAATCGAAGCATTATAGCATTTTTTCTTCTCCTCCCAGGAGCATGATAAATTGTAGCTTTACAGTGAAAATTGCCTTTGAACAGAATGGTCTGCTCTGACTTGAGCAATCCTTGCTGTGTGCTCTCAGAGTCGTACCTGCTGTCTCTGCTGACTGAAATAAATTACAAGTAACTCATCAGTGCCAGCACACAGACAGCAACAGGAGCTGGGAGCTGTCCTCGTTCACAATCAGCTGGTTCTTTATTGCTGCCTTTGCAAGAGACATAACTAACCTGGTCTGACTTTCACGTGGAAAATTGAGACTGTTGATTGGCAGTTTTAGAAGAAAAAGTAGATTTTAAAAAGCAAGCAGAGTAATTTTTTTTTTTTAATTCTTCTACTGAGACCTGTGTAGAAGCTGGGAAAATATGACAAACCAGGAGTCAGCTATTCCTGTTTTAGGATTAATGCTGAGATGACAAGATGAAATTGTGAAGGCAAATAGCCACGCACATGGTTTTGGCTTTAATTAGGATCCAGACACTATATCACATTGATTTAGATAGATTATCTAGAAAGACAGTTTAAATATCTGAGGTATTCCCGTTTCAATTCAAATGGTGTACTGGTTTAGGTGCATCGCTTGTTTTGGGTCTAATTATCTATTTTCTCCAAGTTTAGCGTTGATATTCCCCCTAGAAAATTCAAAGCCTGCACAAGAATGCTGAAAGGCAGTTCTGTGTTGATAAGTGGATCAAGGTTTGCAGAGTTGACTGATGCTACGTTTGCCTTGCTCCATCAGGCAGACAGTGAAATTAATTGTGTCTGTCCTCGACTGAAGTTTTCATGTTCCTCAGGGTTCCCTAGAGCATCCAGATTCCTCTTCTTCCAGGAGTGAAATGTCTTGCCTGCTGCCTAGTGACACAGAGCTATTTACTCTGATTTCACTGAAATATACCTGTGTAAAATGGAGGTGGCTTTTTAACCATCCTGGGCTATTCACATGCAAAAAATAAGCTGTATTTTAAACAAATTACTGAAACAATTCCTTCCCTAATTGTACTAAAGATTCCCAGCATCTCTTCACACCTCCTCTTTCAAGAGACCTTTGCTGAGAGCTGAGAGCCTTGACTGGCAGCTGACCCCATCCTTAGCAGAATATCTCATTTCTTTTTTAACTCTTCTTCTCTGAAAAAAGCTGTTAAAATTATTGTACAAGGAAATGTTTGCTTGATTTCTCTGTCACCCGAGAAAGAGGGAAGCACTACATCTTTACTGCTGTCTTACTTACTTCACTCTCCATTTCCTGCACGTTTTGAAACCACGTGTTTAACACAATTTTTCTGGCTACAGTGCAACTCAGAGTTGCAGGGAGTAACAAAGCCATTGGATAATTGTCCATCACATGAAATACCTGGCATGCAGGCAGTTTAATGAATCAAAAAGGCTACCTGGTGTGATGGCTTAGTCTCCCTGCGCTGCCCTCAGGCTGGTGAGTTCTGGAAAAGTCTTAGTGCTGCATCTTTTCCATCTCTGGTGTCTCTACCACTATCCTGACTGAAAACAGAGGAAGCAGAAGTTCTGACCCAGAGTGGAATGGCACCTGCTGAAATTCATCCATGCCTCTCAGTGGTAGTTGAGGTAATGAAACGTGAAGCTCAAGCACAAAGTTCAAATCCTGAGGAGACAGATAGACTCAACACACATTGTCAGAAGCAAAGAACGTGCTTGAGGCAGGTAAGTAGAGCTGAGGGAAAGGGCAAGGTAAGTTCGTTGCTTTGAGCAGAGTTCATCTTCCAGAGAACTGTGAAGGTTCCTCAACATTTTCAGAAAAAGAAACAACCCCAAAAAACCACACTTTCTTTGTGGTGTTCTGGTGTTCTGGCTTCATTTGTTAGACACACTTCTGAGTACCAAACATCTGCAGGTAAACCCAAAGAAATCTTGAAAATAAAATAAGGTAAAACCCCCTCAAAAACCTTACTTCTAGTGCAGAGAATATAATTTTAATGGATCCCTCATCTCTGACAGCTTCCATTATTCCTGAAGGGGTGTGAAGGAACGGTTTGTGGGCAGAACAGCTAGTGTGGAAAAATCAGTGGGGTTCAGTTGCTCCATGATTCCTTGTGCAAGAATGAAGCCACTTCAAATTAAGCTATTGAGTTAAAAAACAGTGAGATTATATCTATCTCCACTCAGCAAGTTATTCCTCTATGAGATTCTTTGCCAGGGGGTGCCATTGTCCAGAAGTTGAAATGATTCAGAAGAAAAATAACTAGAAAAATACATGGAAACAATTGCCTCAGGAATGACTGGAAACAACGCACCATTTCTCTCTCAGGACACAATGGTGAGACTGAAATTCCTTGGAGATGGAAGGGTGCAGTGGGGGAGTGGGAGCAGATTAGTCTCTCTTCTCTTCATTAATTTCTCTTTCCTGGGCACCTCCAGCTGGCCATGACAGAGATGCTGGACTAGACTGGGATAGTTATCATAACATAAATAAAGAAATGTAATTTCTATTCCTGAGATGAGGGGAAGTAAGGCTCACTCTGTGAAAAGAAGGACAAGATCCTTTCCTCTGAGGAATGATCTGGCTGTTTCTCTGCAATCACTGATGGCAAGGCAAGTAGAGAATCATTCAATTTTTAGGTTAGAACAAGGCAGAGAAATCCACCAGTTCATTTTGCACTCTGAAAAGCTGTGGTTCCCATGGTAATATCTGGAGATGAGAAAGTTGATTAAGCATCTTCAGCACAGGGATTTCTGCCTAGGTTTCTGTGAAGTATGATATGGAGATTTGCAGCTCCTTTTGAAATTTAAGAAGTGAGTTTATCAATAGGCATCAGTGATTGGTATCCAGAGCACAACAGCTTTTTAACTGTGACTGTGTGACTACTTGGCTGTAAGGAGCCAAGTGGCCTGAGATAAAATTTCTATTTATCAAGTCAGTGTAATTTTTCTGTACATGAATCTTTCTGGTCCTTCTGGTAAGAATGGTTATAGAAAAAGCTGTTGTGGATGACCATTCTTCTTCTGTGGTAATAAAACCAGACATAGGAAATACTGCCCTAAACAGTCAAAAATGAAGGCATCACTATTTCCACTTCCTTCTGTTCTTCTAGCCAAACTATTTCCACTTCCTTCTGTTCTTTTACCCAAATCTTATGCAAGTTAAGGCGTACTTCTTTCTTTGTCTGGAGTTTAACATTTTTAGATTTTCAGACACATACAATTCATTCTAAACATACTTGAGTCCTTCCCCTTCCTAAAAAGAAAAATGTGATATAATGGTTTTTCTGATGCACAGCCAGCATTTTAAAACTTCATTTCTTTGGTCTGGTTTTATCACACCCTATTAGAATCTGTGTGGATGGTCTGCTTTCTCTCAGAAGCTGCATCTTCCTCTTTGCAAGTAGCATGATATTATCAAAAAAACATGGTCCTGAAAATCACAGTCTCCCAAGGCACTGTTCATCTTACCTACAGCTTCTCTGTCCAGCTGGACCTACTGCTGCTGGACACCAGAAGAAGAACACAAAATGCATCAAATTTGCTTTGTAATTTTAAATTTAAAGGGTGCCCTGTGAGGAATACAGAGATACTGTCTGAACACACAGGGTTGAGACTAGGAAAGCCAAAGCTGAACTGGAATTTAACCTGGCCAGGGATATGAAAAACATCAAGAAAAGCCTCCATAGGTGCATGGCTGACAAGGACAGGATAATGTGAGCCTGCTGCTGAGCAAGGCAGAGGATCCTGTTGCACAGGACATGAAAAAAGCTGAGGTACTAAGTACCTTCTTGGGCAGTGAAAATAAACAACACACTCACTGGATGAACAAATTCACCAAAGAAGAAAACAGTTTGAGGCATTCACAAGGTCTCTGTGGCTTTTTTCACTTGTATTTTTTCCCTTTTATTTTTTTTCCCTTTTATGTTTTTTTCCCCCTCAAGGCAGATTCATTTTACTCTCCAGCACTAGCAGCTAGGAAATCTCTTTGCAAACAATATTGTGACTTTGTGGAAAGTCCATGTTTACTGACCACTAAGGCACCTTGCAAAAAAAAATCTCAAAGCTTCTAATGTTTAGTCTTTCTGATTTGAACTTGACATTCAAATGGGCAGAGATTGCCAAAGAAAACAGAAGTGAAGAGCTAAATACATGGACTCCAAAAGAGAGGTTGTATTTGACTGGTTTCCTTTTCTGTTTTCCTCCATTTGTCTGCAACATCCAAAGGCTAATAAAATAATTCTTGCCTTGCACAAGAGAACATGAAGATGCTAACATTCTCTTAAGAAATTTCTTATTTGAAATATCTCATATGTTGAGAAGTCTCATAACTAAGCAAATTTTTATCCAGTTCTTCAGGAAATGTGTCAATTCCAATACTTTTTTAAATAAATGCTGACAGAAATTAATTTGACATGTTCTTAGCTGCTTTCCTGACAGCTTGTGTGAGAATTTTGCAAGTTCCTGATTTCAGGACAGTATGGGAAGCTTCCATGCAGCCATTTTTCTGTGGCAATGTTGTTTTACTTTATTTTTTTTTTTCCCCATTGCAGGGAAACATTCAGAGCTAAAGATGCATCAAATCCACTGCAGAAACAGACCTTGCTGCTGCTCAGGGGATCCTCTTGCTCATTCAACTTTCCTGGAGGAAAGTCCAGGCTCAAATCTTGGCTACACACAAGGCTTAACAGGGTGCTCCTCACCAAAAAGCTTCTGCTAGAAGCATAAGGCACAGGAAAACAGACTGCCAAAGGCAAAATCATTTATCCTGTACCTTTATGTATTTCTCCATATCCTATACTGGATTCAGTCTTTCAAACTGATAACACAGACCTTATAAACCCAGAGGAACAGGCAGAAAGGGTCCTTCAAAAAGCAGACACCAGTCCGGTCACCTCCCTGTCCTTTCTAGTCACATCTTCCACAAAAATGCTGAATGAGCCCTAGAAAACTTCTTTTTTTGATATCTGTGTTTTGTTTTCTCCTCCTGCAGCTGTAGCCCAGCTTGTACTTGAGCTAAAACTCAAATTTCTAAACAAGTTGTTTTCTTTTGCAAGCTTGTGCTTATCAGATGTGGATGCTTCTTTTTCCCATCTGACTTAACACATCAAACCAGTGTTCTGCAGGCAGACAGCCTCTGAGGATACTTATGGAAATCTCAGGTTTCTGGGATTTCAGGGCCATGCAGCTCATCCTATCTCCCAGCTACAGGCTGTCACACACACCAGTCCTGCTATCACTGTGAACATCAGGATCAATGCAACCTTGAAGTGTCTCAAGCCACAGCATAAGTCTACTTATCCTGAATTGTCCTGGGATGGCAAAGTTACACAGTCATTAAACCTCAGTATCACATTTTTTATCTGCCATCAGACTTTGTTCAGGGATTTTCTGCCAAAGGGGTGATGAGAAGAGCTACTTCCTCTGGTCTCATCTCACAAATACCTCTACCTTTTGGTTTTATTGTTTAAACTGGTGGTTTTGCTTCTTCCTCTTGAAATAAAATGCCCATTTTATGTCTCTTCCGTGGTGTTTTCCCAGAGGGCACACAATCAATTGTAAACTTTTGATTCGTTTGTTTGTAAAAAGAGCAATGTGATGTCAAGTTTGTTGTAGCAGTTTTCTCTGGGGGACACAAAATTAATTTTCCTTCCAGTTTCAAAGCTTAGTTGGCCACGGCTCAAAAAATTCCCACTAGAGTTTTTTTGAACTCACTGAATTCTCCTACCGCCCTGCAAAGTTTTCAGGGGAAAAAAAAGAAAACAAACAAAAATTTATTTAAAATATAATAAATTACACCCCCTTTGATATGTACATCCCTTCATTTCACACGTGTATCCACATGCAAGCACACGCCCTACTGCTGACAGGATTACATTTCAACAGGAATATGGAAAATTTAAAGTATAACCTTCCCAATGGAAGGGAAAGACACACACTTTGAGGGCTTGTTTGTTTGTTTGCTTGTTTTTAAGCTCACTGGCTAAATGATGAGTGAACACTCAGCAGGACAAGAACCCACTCTGTCCATCAGAGAAATTTACTCCAGCAGTGCTTAATGTTGCATTCTTTTTCAGTAGCCTGATGTAGAGAGGAGTGATTAAAATGGAAAGACAATTACTTCATTTATTGTTTCTTATTGGAAGATTTTAAACAGATATGCTAATCTGCAAGGTCCATAAAATTGTATATGCTTTATATGGAAAATGTGCATCTTGGAGTGTTCCACCTTAAAAAAGCTGTGCACTTAAGATCCTATTAAAATACCAAACTAAAACCCTTTTACCACTTTTTAACTCTGTCTGCGTCATATTTCTACCAGCTGAAAGGCAACAATACTATTTCCCTGCAAGCAGATTAACCCCAGGATTCACCTTTTCTTGCACTATGTGGGAGTGGAGCTTTTTCTTGGGTTTGTTGTTGTTGTTTTTTCTTATGAAGGTCTCTGCTTCATGAGTTAAGCAGTAACTTAATTCTTTGAGTGAAAATTCCTCAGGAGTATTTGCTATAAATAAAGTTGTTGAACTTTATAAAAGCATCCAACATATGTACTCAGACAAACACCTCTCCACCTGAAACCTAGTTGTTTTGTCCAAATTACAGCTTAAGCTGTTGACATTTTCCACTAATTAGTTTCTCTACAATTTTTGCATCTTATATGAGCCAAGAAAACACACCTAATATGCAAAATAATTAATTGTTCCACTAATTAAGGACTGCAGTCTAATCAATGAGTAATGTTAGCCCAGCTGCAACACTATTAACACACAGCTAAAATGATACTGTTATTAGAGCTCATTCATCAGAATGATAAAATCAAAATTAACACACACAAACTTTCTGTGGTGTCATGCTCACCCTTTAATATTAAACACTTTTTTCCTGTAAACACCAAGCACTGGATAAATTGGTGGTTACATGTCCAAGTCACCAAGAAAATAGCCAATATTTGTTATTATTAAATCTATGTCTTTATATTAACCATACAGCTGGGGGAAAAAATAACTCAAAAACTGACCCCCAAAAAAATGAACTGGATCTCCATATTGTGGAAAGATTAGTGTATGAGAAAAATGCCACTGTTCCCTATTTCCTGTTGTATTGAATTCAAAGTGTGAAAAATATGACAAACTAAAAGCCCTGGGGACTCATTATCTCCTTAACAAAAGTACAAAAAAAAAAAATCTCTAAAAGGGCCTGAACAACCTGTGTGCCTCAAAATCCAAACCTACAGGGACTGGCTGTAGGAATGAGTGAATTTTCAGTCTCTGGCACCACTGAAGACAGCAGCAGTCCTACCACTGATGCAAATAAGCAGAGCTCTGGCCCTCCTGGTGATGCAGATAGCAGTGGTGCCAGATGCACTGCTGGAATAACTGTCCTCTCAGTGTGGCATAATTCATGAATTCTGCCCTGGTTTACAATAGTTTCTGTAGCATTTTGTGGCTTTTTAAACCTTGCCAATCATTCCTGACAAACCCTGAAGTACTTTAATGCTGAATCCCCAGTCACAGCAAACACAAGAATATTCTGCCACGGTGAGTTGCCTTTTTTTTCTTCTCACAGAGCATCATTTATTACATCCCTGTAGAAAAAAGATGAACCAGGTTGAGAATCTTGAACAAAAGACCCGCTCAGACCACAGGCTGTTGCTAAAGATGTCAGTGGCGTCATTTGGATCTGTTCAGATGGCTCAAGCCACAAATCAAATTTGTGTACCCTTATTTATTTCAAGACCAGATCCAAATGCTAATGAAATGAGCAGCATTCTGTTAACAGCAGCATCCTGTGTCTGCTCAGCCATGTATTTACGAATATTTCATTGCTCCAAGTGTTTTTCAGAACTGGCTCTCTGAATAACTGAAAATTGATGTGTTTACTAATGCAACACAGCTTTACCAGGTCTTTCTACAAGAAACATTCCTGTTCTGGTGGCTGCCTACAAAAATTAATTTAGTGCTGAAACAAAAGGAATAAAAAAGATCAGATTTCGGGCACTCCCTGTCTTGTTGAAGATCTCTTACTCCAATGTGTCGATGAGGTGAAATGTCCTTTCACCAAAAAAAAAAAAACTTAGTGGATTTGACTCAATAGATATTCAACTACAAACACATGGGAGACTACTGTCATGCATCTCAACCCTGCACAGAACCAAGATTTGCACATTGTAATAAGTGTCACACAACTTTTCCTGCAACGTGGAGAGAAAGCCACCTCAAGAGATAAATCTTTCGTTAAAAATTCAGTAGGTCTGACAGATACAAGTTAGAATTGCCTTATCAATAAATTTCCACTCAATCACTCTGGTGAAAGGAGCACAGACACAATCCCAGACAGGGCTGCCTCCTTTGGGGTGTGGGGACAAAGAGGAGCTCTTGTTCGTGGATATGAGTCTCAAAATGCTGTGCTGAGCAGTCTCCTGGCATGGGCTCATGAGTCCCAGATAAACATTTAATTCTTTAGGATCACCCAAGTACACCAGCAGATCACCCTGGTGAGCAGTCTCTGTTCAACAAAAGGTACAATAAATAATGTTCATGGCTTGATCAGTAGATCTTGTGCAATTAACAATAATGTCCAGTGTAATGTATTTTTTGACTGGGTGACAAGCACAAATAGTATGATGGCATCTCACAGGGCTCTTCTCCAGCTGCAGGACAGTGTCCAACTATGAACACCCCTGTGTACATTCCTTGGCAGGAAGAGCTCCATTAACTCACCTCACACCTGTGCAGGAGAGTTCTGGCAGGGTGGAACACTGAATTTAATTGCTGTAGATTGATTTGTGATGTTTGCCAATGACTGTTACATGTCTGGCATTACCTTTTCTGTGCCATTGAACATGGCCTTCCCAAGAAAATTTTCTAAAGGGAGAAGAAAGATGTGCAAACTGTAATGTTTCAGAATAGTTGATCTGCTCATTAAGGATGTTCTTGCTTTATCATTTTATAAATTGATTTGTACTTGAGCTTCCAGTCAAGGCTAGTCACTCATTAATCCTATTTCAGATGCACAAATGAGTATCTGGCTTCTGTCCTGCAGTCTCATTCTTCACATTTTATGCATTTCCATCCTCAAGACACACATGGAGAAGAATGGAGACTGAGCTCCAGAACTACAGCAATCACATCCATTCTACTCACCTAAATGACAGACAGAGCCCTGCAGGCAAGACAAATATTCTCCTGAGGATGGAAAATAGAAAAGGGAATTCTTGCACTAGAATCCAAGACCATGGGTACAAAGCGAGTAGTCCTAATAACCAGACCTGCTGCCTACTTTAATGTGGGGTAGAGAGGAGCCAGCCCTTCCTGGATCATCCTCAGGTGTCCATTTGAGCTCCAAGCACAGCCTGAAGTGCTTCAGACTCTGCCAGCACAATTTAGAGAGTGAACCTGCATCCAAGAAAGCCGTGCTGGCACAAAGAAAGTTATAGTCATGGACACATCCCCTATAACTAAGCCTTCACCATTTGTTCCAGCCTGTAAATGCAAGGAAAATGAACGTAATTCACAACTCAATCATGCCATAAAAAGTAGAATATAAGTGATTTAACTGTATGTCCTTTACTTGATACAGTTGCTGTGATTTCCTTTATAAATGTTACTAACACAAATCATGAAAGCACTCTTCTTCCAAAGAATTATGTAAGAAACCTAAATCTTTCTCTTTTTTTTTTTTTTAAATCATTTTAAGTCTTAATGGAAATTTTAAGGATGTGCTCATAAAAGAACATTTCTTCCTGCTGCCTAAGTTTCATGTGCAGCAATACAAGACTTACTATGCTCCTATTTTCTGAGCCACTAATAAAAATCAGTACTCAACAACCCAGCAGAAAGTACATCAACCTGGATGTCACATCCCTGTGAGGGAAGCATTCAAAGGACATGATCCTCTCTTAGAAACCTCTGCTTCTCTAATGTCTGTAAAAACATTTTATGAGCATGTGACACCGGCACACAAACAAGCCCTCAGAATTCGAAATTTATACCCACATTTTCACTCTCACTTTACTCTGCTGCCCATTTTAGAATGTTTAGGGTTTTTGTTACCAGTGTTAAGGACAGCACCATCATTTAAAGTCAAATCATCAGACCTGTGTTAATGGATTTAAGGCTGCAGACAACTGACAAGGTTGCAGACAATTCCATTAATGACCATCAGAAATTGCAGCATAGGCTGGTGCAGGAAGCCAGGAAAAGTTTCAGCTGGCACCGAGAGGAATAGCTGGATTTGACAATTTGTGAAGGAGAGTTGCCTGAGTGATGGCCAATGTGAAGAGAAAACCAGGAGGGGAGCACTGGGGACATGCTGGGAAGGGGATTCTTGCAGGAGAACAGCACCAGTGTAGGTGCATCTTCAAGTTTGACATTGCCTAAGTAATGCTATGCAAAATCCCAAACCTGGGATTTTGTATCTGAGGTGGAAGCAATGGGGAAAAAGTGATCAGGACTGAGTTGCTTATTTTGATAGGAATTGGCCTGAAGAAAATGAAGTGCAACTGAGGGGGCTGAAGTCACAGCCAAGGCCTTGGTATCCTTTGTGACATCACCAGGGGATGGATTGTGACCTTGTGTCTTATACTGTGTATTTAGCTTATACCTTTCAATTGTCTCATTCAATTGTGACATCACTGGGTGGCAGAGGATGGTGTTACCAAGGGATGGCTTGTGACATCCACGGGGGATGGATTGTCATGTGCCTCATTGTGATTTTAGGTGCCAGCAGAGCCTGGGTCAGCTTGCCGTGATCCTGGACTGCTGACAAGGATGTCTGCAAGAAGGAGCGACTCAGCTCTTCCCTAGGCTTCTGTGGCACACAGACCTGGACAGGGACACGGACATGGAAGGGTCACCAGACTCCAGCAGCCAGGCAGGGACAGCTGGCAGTGGCCTGGCTGAAAACACCCCCCATTGCCCAGCGGCTGTGGGTGGCCTCAGGCCCGAGGTCTGGGCAGGACTTTTCCGCCAAGAGCAACATCTCCTGGACCCAGTGCAGCCCTGGCTGCACCAGAGGCTGGTGGGTATCTACTGGGACCAGTGGTGGCTGGTAGAGAGTGCAGAGAGCAGCATGCTGCACAGCCTGTGCCTGCACGGCCCAGCACCCGAGGCCTTGGCCCGGAGGCTGCGGCATTTGCTGCAGGAGCACACAGCGCCGCTGGTCCACAGCACCGTCAGAGTCATTGAGATCTGGTGCAGCGACAGGGCCAGGGGCATGCTGCCCTCCTGTGCTGCCAGGGACAGGGAGGACAACCCTGGAGCTACCTCTAGCTCCAGCAGCTCTGGCTGGAGATGGGGTCCAGCTGGACCCCACAGCAATCCTAGCCGTGTCCCTTCTGTCCCCATCCCCACAGAGCAGGGCCATCCCCAGGAGGAGCCAGGGAGGGAGGTGGCTGCAGGTCCCTCTGCCCAGCGCTCCAGTCCCAGCCAGGACAGGGACCCCTTGTCTGGGGGGCCACGGTGCCACCCAAAAAGGAAGGCTCACAGGCCCATGGATGCCCCCCAGCCCAGGAAGAGGCCCCGTCAGCAGCACAAACAGGGGGAGAGCAAATCGTCACAAAAGAAAAAATAAATGTCTCTTTCCCTGACACTGTCTCTGGGCATGTCTTTCTCTCCTTGCCCTGGTGCCTTTCTCTGGTCTCACACCAAACCCTCAGCCCAGAGCCCCAGAGCTGCAGAAAATGGAAGAGCCTCTGAAAAGCTCCAGGTGATGCTTCCAGAGGAGTCATGATTGAAAGCTGACCCAAATTTCACCACCGAGGAAAGAAAAACTCTGTGGTGACACGTTTTCTGACACATTTTCTGCCTAAGGCATGAGTGGAAAATGGTACAGTTTGATGATGTACAGTCAGAGGAAAGGTACAGCCTGAAGGTCCAACCAATTACAGCTTTTTCAATCAGTGGGGGGAAAGAAATATTTGCACTGATGGAGAACGGACTGATCTAAAAGGAGGGCAGGAAGAAAGGGAAAGGTGCATCAAACTGGGCAAAGAAAGAGGAGGCAATACAGAAACACAATTCTTATATATACTGAACATACATGTGGACTTTGCTGATGTCATTACATGGTGATACCTTCGTTGGAGAGAAGGAAAAGTTAGTAAAGGCAGTTGAAGGGGGAAAGAAAAAGTAATAACATTTAACATTTCATTAAATGCAATTAATTTAGCATTTAATAACATTTCACCAGGGTTCTTCATGCTAGAAAACAGTTTCCTCAGAAGTGCGCTTCATCTGCAAGAAAAAGGGATTACGTTGCAACATAGAAATATTAAGAAAAATCCCTATAAATCTTTCCTTTTAAGTGGATAAGACTTAGTCTGGGTGTTCTAGTACTGCTTTAGTGTTAAACAGCGTGAGACATTGGTGAAGGAGAACTAATGCTTCCAAAAATCTTGTGATGGGTCTAACAGATGCTTTACACTCATGTCTCCCCAAATAGAGAGACATGAGTGTCCTTCAATTTGCTTTTCAAACAAACTCAATTTAAAGCTACATTTTTGAGACACACACTGCCAGTCCTACCCAGGTACTGAAATCCTTCAGAAGCTAAGCAGCAAATACACTGGGATCAAAGGTTCCATCAGCAACACTGAAATGTGCTGTGGTTGCTCTTCCATGCACAATGCTTGCAAGGAAGGTTTCACACATGCACCACCAGGTAAATTAATCAAGATGATTAGGAAAATACTAAAAAAAATAAAAACTTTAATTTATTTGGTGACTAATTACTTGATTGTCCTGCAGGAAAAAGAGATATGAATTTGGGTTAATGCAATGGATAGAACTCCAGAAATCTAGATTTTAGACTGTTTCCAGTGCAGAAATCCAGTTCTGACACTGGGTTTTTGGTCTTCTCTTCTGTGCATCTCAGTTCCCACCTATTTATCTTCAGAAAATGAAGAATGAGGCCATGATTGCATGAGCTATTCTGTTACTATGGTAATGGATGCCACAAAAGAGCCTATTAATAAATATTTGAAAAATCTGCAGCCACCTCCTTACCATCTCCACAATAAATCTTACCCCTCCCACTCCATATTGTTTTGCATTACTATTTTAAGGAAAGGTATGCATATTTCATATGTTGGGCTTTATATAAGGCAATCCCATCATCCATATACTCATGGGAAGAAGATATAGCACTTGTACATTCTGTAAAACATTGTAGGCATGTCTTACTCAGAAACACAGCAATATATAAACATAGAAATTAGCCATAAACATGCAACATTTTTTAGGAAGACAGAAAAACCCTTATTTCCAAAATCTGAATCAATTTGTTGTTAACTCTTGTGCATTCAAAGGGATTATTCAACAGCATTGGATCAGGTATGCAAAGAAGAAAAAAGGGCATTGAAGCACCTAAAGTACAAATTCCTTATTTTACTTGGATTGTATTACTTGGCTCTGTGCATTGAGGCTTGCATCAGATAGTGATGAAACAGCCATGTGTGATTTTCAGTTTCTGCCTCTGGAAAAAAAGGAGCAGGCAGCTCAGGATTACAAGATCCTGTGAGGTCATGCAGGGAGACAGTTGGAAGGACAAAAGACCAGTTAGAGCTTAATCTGACTACTGCTCTAAAAGACAACAAAATGTGTTTATAGAAATATATCAGCAACAAAAGGAGGATCAAGGAGAGTCCTTTGTTGGATGTGAGGGGGAACATACTGAGCAAGGATGTGGAGTTGCCCTCTTTACCTCAAAAACTGACAAATAACTCAATAACTGACTGTTATTTGCCTCAGTCTTTAATAACAAGACCAGTTGTTCTCAAGGTTGAAAAGCTGGAAAAGGCCCTGGGGGCACTGCTGACCAGGTGATGCCCAGAGGTGCCCAGGTGGCCAAGAAGGCCAGTGGCCCCTGGGCTGTGCCAGCCATGGTGTGGCAGCAGGAGCAGGGCAGTGACCATCCCTGTGCTGGCACTGCTGAGGCCACACCTCGAGTGCTGTGTCCAGTTCTGGGCCTCTCCCGACAAGAGACTGAGGGGCTGGAGAGTGTCCAGGGAAGGGAATGGAGCTGGGAAGGGGCTGGAGCACATGGAATGGCTGAGGGAGCTGGGAAAGGAGCTCAGCCTGGAGCAAAGGAGGCTCAGGAGGAACCTTCTGGCTCTGCACAGCTCCTGAGAGGAGGGGACAGCCAGGTGGGGGTCAGGCTTTCCTCCCAGAGAACAAGGGACAGGACAAGAAGAAACAGCCTCCAGTTGTGCCGTTGGAGGTTTAGATGATTGGATATTAGGAAAACTTTTTCCACAGAAGGAGATGTGAAGCACTGGAGCCGGCTGCCCATGTAAATGGCATTGTTGTCATCCCTGGAAGAGTTCCAAAGATGTGTGGATATTGCATCTGAGGATATGATTTAGTGGTGAACATGAGGTGGTGGTGCTGGATTGATGATTGGACTTAATGACCTCACAAGTAGTTTCCAACCTTAATGATTCTGTAATTCTAAGGAATACTAGCTTTTTTATATAAATTACTTCCTCTAAGAATGTTGAATCCTGCCAAGGAAAGAAACAATTCCCTGACAACTACAGAATCAAAAGCATGAAAAATTAACAGGTTGATGTGGAATTTTTTCCAAGTTGGTTGTTGTTTATTTGGGTTTTTTGTGGAGTTTGGGTGTTTTCAGGTTTGTTTGGGGTTTTTTTGTTTTCTTTTTTTGTTTGTTTGTTTGTTTGTTAGGTTTTTTCTTTTTTGTTTTGTTTGGGTTTTTTTTCTCTTTGTTTTTTGGGTTTTTTTTTGGGGGGGGGGAGTTGGGGTGTTTTGGGGGGGTTGTTGGCTTTTTTTGAGTCTCTTGGTGTTGAGGGAGAATGTCACACTTAGCTTTATCTTCTCACAGCCATTTTTCCCACAAACATTCTTGGTCCACAAGGTCATGCCAGGAACAACTGTGGCCTCTTAAGTGTGCTGAGCTGCTTAGACAAGCAGAAACCAAACTAAGTCCAGATCATCAGATGTATAAGCACAGATCCTGCCTAAAATAAGGAATCAAAATCCATATAAAATAATCACAGAGGTTTCTACAGAAGTGAAGGCAAAGGAAGATATGAGGAAAATAACTTGTGGCTTCCATGCATATTTCAGAACAAAGTACTATTTATAATATCCCTGAAACTGGCCAATGGATATTGCCTTTACATAGAAAAAATGTATTTGTCTGAATATTTCTCATATGGCAGAGAGATGTCAGTGGATACAAAGTTGGAATACATTAGAAATAGACTCGATAAGACTGAACTAAAAATCTGTACTGCTACCAGGAAAAGCAATAGGAAACAATGAGAGGCTTTTGTGCAATATCCCTGTCACAATCAAAGGAATGAAGTGGGATCCAGCTGGATTTATCTGTAAGAGAAGGCATCTAAGGATATTGCTAGATAATCAGGTAGCTGACAAAACACAAATAATAATGTTGTGTGCATGTTTCTCACCATGACTGCAATGTGATTGTGATAACATGAGCCAGGAGGAGGGAAGGAATTGAACCAGCAAATCTCCATGAGATTTAACAGGAGAGAATACTATTCACTTTAAAGACTCCAAGTTGCTCTGCAGAGGGAAAATCACACTGGAAGATGCAGATTTTATATTTTTTCCTACTTTGACTTGGAAATAAAAGCAAAAATCCATGACAAAAAATATACAATATAGAAAACTATCATATGCATACAAGGATTTTTCAACACAGATTATAAAATAATGGCAAGGAGAGTAGTTTATTTGTTAGTTTACAAATATAATTGTTAACTAACATCTTGAAGATGGTGGCTTTCTACTGAGGCCTTGGAGGTGTCATAGTTCAGGCTAGTTCACATTTTTAATGGTTACAAAATAATATTCAAAGCTATCAGTGGTAATGTTTGCAAAGGGGAAAAAGGGAAGTCATTAAGCTGAGAGAAACCATTCTCTGACAAATTTCATATGTGCAACCAAAGACCTTCTGGCTTTCTTAAAATTTAAAAAAAAAAGAAGAAGAAAGAGAAAAATAATGAGGTATTAAGTTATGCAGCTTGAATTTCTGCCCTTGAAAAACTCAACCCATGCAGTTAGTCCAAGGGTATTTCTACCTGAAAATGCCTCTAAGTGTATATTCCTTTCTGTGCACACAGAGATACCCAGTGGTTATTTACTGCTCAGGAACCAATGAATCTGATATCTGAATCCTTAGGTGTTGCTTTCCAGAAGTGTTAAATCTTCATCTGCTCCCACAGGGAATTTCTGCCTTCGGCCAACTATTAGCACATCTGGAAATCTGGCTCTTGATTTAAAAATGTATTAAAAATGGATTACAATCCTTAGCAGGCACTGGCTACAGCTATTTACACACCTTAGACTGGAGGTTTCCATCTGTGCAAGCAAATCCAACACAGCAGAACAAACCTAAGCATTATTTGGGTTCTCAGCTGAGCCACACATTCTCCACTGGGTCTAGCAAAGACCATCAGCTGAATATACTCCTGTTTGGGTTTTTTTCCCCCTTTCTTTACAGCCTTTTTGGTGATGAAAGTTACATTGTTTTAGGTCTAATAGTTAGCCTTGTATAGGGAACATGTGTAGGAAAGTGCTTTATAGGAAACATTAACAATTATAACACTATAACAGCCTAAAACAGAAGCGTGCCCATCTGTCTTAGCAAGTTCAAAGGACAAAAGACACAACACTTCCAATGGTAATGAAAGAAATAACAAAGAAGATTGAAGCAGAAAGAAACAGAGAAGAAAGCCTTAAAAAAATCAAAAATCTATGTGAAATAACCATTTCAAACAAAGTAAACATCAAATAAATGGGAAATTGATCACTAAGCCAATCTTCTGTTGTTATAACTATTGCAGAACATAGTAATATTTTTCAGATAAGTACAGTGGAACTAATATATTTAGTAATGGAGATATTTTATGCGTTCCCTGGAGAGACATCAAATGAGTAATGGTATTTCTAAAGCAGTTAGTGGTGATTTCAGTCCTAAAGGAAAATGTTGTTCCCTTGTAAACAGCCTGTGCATGCAAGATGTTTTTATGTTTAGATTATGGATAGAATAATATTAGAACCATGCTGTCTGTGTGAACCACACAGCTTCCAGACAGTGGAAGAAGGCGTGTTTGGAAATCAAATGCTCCACAGGGGAGGTTGAAACACCCTGAGTTTGCTGCAGTTGTGATGAGACCTCCCCAGGTGGACACACACCTGTGCTGGGCTCCCAGTGAAAACCAGCTTTGTTTCCAACACAGAGCACAAATCCAGACCTTTCCAAAGAGGCAGACAGGTGGGTGCCTGGATTGGATGCATAACAAGGTAGACTTTTATTCTTAGCTTTAACAGCGTAAACCCTGCTTTGTTTCTTTCCTTTCTCCACATGAGCCTTTTGTAAATATTTGCAGTCTCTCTATCCTGAATACTGACAACAGATGCCTTGATTTTTTTTTTTTTTTTAAAAACGTTGGCTTAAGTCTAAAATGTTTCCAGGTTCCCCCAACAAAAAGGCATTCTTCACTGAAGGACACATCAACATATGAGAGGAGGTTTTGAGTCTATGAAGTGTCCAGGTCTGCAGTACTGCCCTTGACATGAGCTGAAAAATGCAGATGGCCAAGCTGATATTCCTGGACAAGAAGAGGAGTATCTTTTGTTGCTTGGCAAGAAGTTTTTCCAGTGAGCAGAAGGATGCAGGAAGGCACACCTGAAGTCCAGGAGCCCTGCAGAGTTTGTCTGCCTCTCTCACATGTTTGTGTGTCTCTGATAAACACTGAGGCTCACAGCCACACATCTGGGTAAGGAATAGTCCATACCATTTAAAGTCCAAGAGTTGTATTCCAAAATCACTTCTGAGCTATCTTAGGCAGTGACTAAACTACCTGTGACAGCAGTGAGAATGAGACATAATCACTACTGAAAACTCACCTTAATACCAGTTTTGTTCCTTTGGTCCTCACCAGGATATTTCACCATGACCTTTAGTCCTTCTGGAGCTACTCAGGCAACAAATGCTATTTCCCCTTGGCAGACTCACAGACAGCCTGAAGGGGCACAGATGATGAGAATTTCTTCCACTTGAGGTACCTGGGCCCTTAAATGTCCCTGGCTTTCTCTAGCTCAGCTCACTTGAGGGAGGACACTAGTATATGTGTAACTGATAAAAATTCTCTAAAAATATTTTCTAAAACTGGCAGACCTGAGCAGCATGTCCAGGAGACACGGTGACTCAAATCAGGGCATCACAGCTTCAGGTTTAACAAGACCTGTGCAGACATCACACAAAACAGTTCATAGAGATCTTCAGTTGAGGCTGGGGAATGTACAGAGAGATTTTAGTCAGGGGGCAGCAGCACTTAACCTGAAATGGTTTTTGCAGACAAAACAAACCCAAGTGAGCAAGCAGAGAAAGGGGAAGAAGATGCTCTTGAAGTTCAACAGAGAACAATTTCACACCAAGTTCATCCCAAAACTGAGGTGCATTTTCAGGGCAGTTACCTTTGTTTTTTGTATAAAAGACTTTAAGTTGTCTCTTCCTACACTCTAAAGTCCGGAGAATAAGGTGGCCACCTAAGTGTTGGTGAACAGGTGTCAAAACCTGTGTTTTGAATTCACTGGACTCAAAAACACCCCTGGTGTTGCAGTAAGATTCACTCTGTCTGATAGGATTCTACCTCTTATGCAAATATTTTTAGTTATGTAAGAGTAAATCTTGGAATCTAGGTGTTTCCATACTAGGTTAAGGCCACACTTGTAAGAAGGAAGAAAGTGAACAAGATTTTCTTTCCCATTCTGTAGTCAATGAATCTGAGAAATATATGCTAAATTCAATGACTTTTTACTTGTTTGCCAGGAATTTCTCACTTACATCTAAGTCCAAATACAGAGTCCAGGCAAATTAGTCAGAAAAAATATACATCTATTTCTTCAGCTTCTACTATTCATGATACTGTGGTTAGACCAAGTAACCTAAAACATTGGCAGAAACACCCTTTTCCACAAGTACAGTGTAGAAATAAACAGGAAAGGATGGGTTCAGGAGCAGTAGTTATTTCCTAGAAGATCAGGAACAGTTTGGGTGCCACATGCCCACTATACCTGTGGGAAGAAAAATTGTCTAAGCATCTGAGATGAAAATATGAAGGCAGTGGCATAGCTGTGTGCAAATCAAAGAGAGTTAAATATGTTTTTCCTACACTGCAAGGAGGTCTTACCTGCTAGCAGCAGAGCCCACAGGAGAGTTTCAGCTGAAAGACTCACACAAATATAAAAAAAAAAAAAAAAAAAAAAAAGGTAGATTTTACAACCAAATAAAAGCCCTGGAGCAGAAAACAGGTGATAGGGAACTTCTAGCTTGATCACTTACCCAAGAGATATCCTAGATCCAGCAGACTAGTGTGAGAAACCAGAAAGTTCACCCTGAAACCAGGAAGTTCATGACAAGAGGACCAAATGTTGTGTATTTGCATGAGACAAAAGGTATCAATGACCCTGTCCTTCCTGGACAGCCTTATTCAGAGGAGCAATGCACTTTTGAGAGCATTTCCAGTCCATGCTGTCAGCAATTTCACATACTCAGGAATAAGTAATTGCCTTTCAAGTTGATCAAAACCCAAACACCAAGCATTTGTTGTATTCCATTAATTGCTGTTCCTATTCTTTTTCTCTCTCTTCACCACATTAATTTGCACACTGGCATCCCAACAGCTCCCTAGAGGCAGACAGCTTCACTCCAGCTTGTGATGTTTCATTAGCAATGGGCTCCTCCACTCAATTTTATTTGCATTTGACTGCCTCCTTGTCAAACTTCTGTGCACATTTATTATTGTTTGCAGTTTGCTATTTCGTTCAATTACTTCAAGGTTTTGAGCCCTAGGGGTAATCTTGTTGCAAATTGTTTGTGTAATGAGACTCTCACTTAATTGTATTAAATGCCAGAATCTGCATTTAAAACAGCATTATCCACACGGCACAGTCACACAGAGACTTGTGAGTTGGTGGATGTTACAGAGGGGAATAGTGCAGGGAAGAAGGACCCCCCAGACACAGTCTCAGGAATATCCATGTTAAAATGCTATCCTGTGTTGGAGGTATCCTGCTTCTCTAAAAATGGGAGGTAGAGAAGCAAATAACTGTACATGCAGATGCAGGATCCACATCTCTGTTCTACACTGACACTAATTCTTGTCAGTGGAACTTCAAGATCATCATAAAGCATAGTTCTGACTAAGGTTCCCACATGATTTCTTCCATTATAGGTGTTCTCTGACTTCTGCTTCCTACGTAGAAAATGTATAAGACATAAATTGTGCTCCTTCTTGTTCATGTTTTTAATTTAATTCATAGTACACATGTGCATTGCCTGTACTTTGTTTCCACACCTACACCACTTTGAAAGGGAGGTGTTCTGGAAGAGAATTGGGTGAAAATCTCATTAACCTACCACATGGAGCCAAAACTGCCTGGGAATTGTTGGGATAACTGACCCACTGCTGGATCAGTCAAAGCTTGGCACTGGTCGTAGCACTCACCAACCCAACACTCTCCAACCTTTAAACAGAACATCAGAAAAAGCCTTGGTTCATGGAACAAAGTGAGCATCTCTGTTAGTTTCAGAGTCAATTGTGTTATAAAAATGAAATTATTTCACACCATATCAGGGCCAAAACAGTGAGTTGTTAGCAGCAGCAAAAACCAGCACAGATCCCTCAAGGTTTTGATGGTGTTGAAAACCCTTTACAAGACAATGCTTCTGTAGCTCCTGCTGAGTGCACTGACCAAACTCCCACCAAATGACTCTTGCTAGTAACTCCAAGAATCATCATGTATTGCTTCCCATTAAGTCCTGTTAGTGCATAACAGTGAAAAGAATTAAATAACAAGCCATCAAATGGCATTTGTGGAGGAGTCATTGGTAGGCTTGTGTAGAAACCAGATTAGAGACATTCCTACAATCCAAGAAACATATGCACTTGTTTTGGTTTTCATCTGTTGTGCCTTGTGCTCCTTGAACAAAGAGGGACATTTGGCTATTGGCATTTCATTGAGGTCAGCTGTGAGTGAGCATGGTGGTTTGTCTCAATAATTCTGCTTAATTTACTGATAAATCCTCTAGTGACAAAAGCAATTGTGCACAAACATAAATCCTCGTTTTCAGTAAGAAACTTCCACCCTTTACCGCTAGACCTGGCTTTAGTCTTCAATCTCCAGACAAAACTCCAGGCAAGTCCTGAACTGATTTCTCAGCATGTCACTGAAAATAGGGCTTAGCAATGCTTGTAGTAGAGGAACAAGAGCCAGTGTTGTTCATTCACTGTTGAAGAAGAAGGTCACACACTTTCAAGTCTCAGAAATTGAAATGAAGGAGGAGGAACAAGAGCCAGTGTTGTTCATTCACTGTTGAAGAAGAAGGTCACACACTTTCAATTCTCAGAAATGGCTTTTCTTTATATTAAATGCATATTTGTCTAATGGTTTTAATGTTATTAAATGCATATGTCTAATATTGTCTAATGGTTTTTCATATGTCTGATATTGTCTAATGGTTTTGCATACCTCTTCTATGACAGATTTCTTCCTAACAATACTTCTCCTGCCTCTAGACATGTTTCTATTCTGCTTCCATTCAAACCAATCATTAAACTGCCCATGGCAGAGGAGCTGAGCTCTAGCACAGCATTTTAGCAGACGAGTTTTTAAAATCATTGAAAAGGAAAGGAGAATGCATGCTTTGCTTTCCTAGGAAAGGACAGCTAAGTAAAGGGAGTTAAAGGAGGCTTTGCTTAATGGGAGAGGAGAGGCTGAATTCAAGTGGTGTCTGTTGTTCAGGACAGGCAGTAAGTTTATGTTGGTTGAACTTTCATAACTAGAAATCTTTCAGTAAAGGGCTACTAAGAAGATTAGAGAAAGACAAAGGAATATGGATTTTATTTTTTTAAAATGATTGGAAGGTACCAGGACTTCTAATAAACCAACTTTTCCATGTCTTCTTCAAGTCCTAGAACCAGAGGCAGAGGAAATTTCTGTCCCCATCAAGACAAACTTTCTTGTCTTACACGGAATGTATGGAAGAAGATAGAAAAATACCTGATGTCAGCTGTATCACCCACCTAAGGCACTTCAGGTCTGGAAAGCATATCAAAAGACCCTTGGAATCTGGAAAATGAAGTTGTTTTATACACAACTGTCAGGTCCTTTAGTAGTGACCTGACAGCTGTGTTAGTGTTTTCTTTTTCCTTTCTCAAACCTCCTCCTTCTGCTATTCCCAACTCAGATGGAAATTAACTCAGTATTTGAAATCTCAGTGTTACATATACATGACAAACCAATTTATGCACAATGGCAAACCAATAGACAAAGAGAAAATGGCAGGTAACCAGTAACTCTCACTTTTTAATGAGAAAATGACAGGTTGTGCATGAAGTAGATATAAATCAATGTCAAGCACTAGCACTTGGACCTAACTACTCAACATTTTTGAGCATTTATAAAACTCAGTGCATTGTTGTCAGTGGCAGGCTGGAAATTAATTGCTATTTTGACACCAGGAAAGAGGCAAACAATATGTATGAAGACGGATATGCAGGATAGCATTAAAATGTCAGAGCCTGTTAACAGAGATGTCAAACAGCAGAATTGCTTCAGACAGCAGGTGCTGTGACAAGTGCTTAATGAGGCTTTTCCCCTGTGTCCCTCATTACAACCTCTGGAAACATCTTGTGCCCTCACAGGCACAGTTGCCAGTGTTTCCTGGCTTGTGTGGCTCCTGGGCAGGAGGAAAATGTACCAACTTTGTGGTGGCTCTCACACTGTGATAAAAAAAATGTATTCCTCATGATCAGTGACCTCATAAGCACCATAAATCCAAAACTTAGTGGCATTTCTTTATAGAAAATGTGTAAAGCAGATTTTGAGCCAATCCCAAATATAACTCTTAGACTGTATTGGTCAGAAAGGTGCCTGGAATATTTCCAGTACAAAGTCCATGTGGTGACTGCAGTGATCTCAGAAAACAAGCTGGATATTTCTAGATGGAGAAAGGAAGAAAGTCCTGCTGCTTGACAAAGCAACAACATTCTTGGAAAAGTAGCTAGATTTTATCTTTTAATGTGATTTCATAATCCTATTCTGGTCCACAACTTTAGATTCTGAAATTGTTCTGCAGAATTAAGATTTTGAACTGCAGTGTCATAGTACAAGGTATAGAACAGGGTGTTCAGCTGTGTATTTTTTTTGTCTGTCCAAGCTTATGCATTGTTTTCCACTCCCCCTATCTTAGGTTTTTAATTTCTTCTTGATTTAAAGAGTGGTTGAGGGAAAAGTCTTTCTTGGAGAGCTGAATGAGGAACCGTGGAACTAGTTTAGAATAAGATTCAAGTGAAAAATTGAAAGAACAGAAAGACAGGAAAGATTGTTAAATTGAGGAGTTGACAAAGAATTTAAGGAGAAAATAAAAAAACAAACAAACAAACAAAAAAGGTAAACTAAACCCAAACTCAAAATAGTTATTGTCAGTAGTTAAAGGTTTGGTAGGTTAAATTTGCAGTAGCAGATATTTGCACAGTTTGAGGGGAGTTTCTCATTTGTAATGTTTCTTTAGTCTTCTGAGCTGTATTTAGAATTAAACAAGTGTTATTGTGCAATATTTCCCTGTGACTTCACTAAACTTCACAGTAGGCAAGTAAACTAATTAACACAATGTGAAATGACATTTATCAGAGATGTGGAGAACACAATTTTGCCCTCTTAAAAAATAACAAACCCCCAAAAAAACAAATTTAAGTAAACTGAAGAGAGAGATTTCTCACAGAACTCTGTTCTCCGTTTTTTCTGACCCTGGAATCATAAAGGACATGCCTTTATGCCCAGGTTGAGCTGTTTCTACTCTATGTTTGGTTGTGCCTTCAAAACTGGTTACAAAAATTCAGCCGATTGAACGTGAATTTTGGCAAACAGTGACTCAGGACACCTCTGGTCTTGTCTTGGCCTGAGCTGTTTCAGATTTTTTAGCTGAGACAGCACCTGTTAAGCACTCAGGTGACTATGAACCTGATTTGTTTTAATTATTGCTTGGTTTATAATGATAACAAGTATTTGTGATGTGTGGACTGAACTGTCTGTGCCTGTGAAGATGCCATGGCAGAGAACAAAGATGGGACCAGAGCCAAACATTGACAGAGAATGACAGTTTTAGAGAATGTTTTAGAGAATGAAGCCCATGCACAGTGAGCTTCTTTTACAAAAACACATGTGGTTGTCTGGAAGCAAAAATTTTGACAGCAAAATATACCAAACACTCAGGTTTAGACAAACAGAGAGGTGATTCCATTTCTTCTATAATTTTGTCCCACACTCAGAGAGCATGCACCTCTAATATGGAGTCATGATGCCTTTGATCCCACCATGAGCTTTTTACAAAATGCATCTTTTTTCAAAAAACTTGAAATATGCTAGATTGAGGAAATAGAAATTAATGTTTCTGGATTCCTTTCCCACTTCTCTCACAAACTTGCCAAAAAAATAATCTATTAGAATACCCCAGAATTTTTAACTGCCCCTTTGAAGTGTTCCACCTGAGCCCTCATCATGAGACATCCATGCTTTGGGTTCACTGCATGAACACAGAGTCCAATAGGCTGGCAGCCACCAGCAGCTAAAAACCAGAGTAAAAACAGGACCCAGACACTTTCCACCTGACCAGGTTGCTTCCAGCTCCATCCAACCTGGCCTTGAACATTTCTAGGGATGAGACAGCCACAGCTTGCCAGGGTATTACCACCATCAAAAAGAAGAATTTTTTCCTGAAATCTAATCTAAACCTGCCTTCATCCCGTTTACAATCGTTACCTCCACCTCTTCATAAATTGCAATTCACACAGTAATATAAAGCACTCTCCTGTTTGAGTGGGAGAAATGTATTCCAGCAAATAATACATCTGCAAAAGAAACGCAAACTCTGCTTCAAAAGACATTTACACAAAGAGATGGTGTCATTGTGCTGTTCCTGGAAAACAATAAGCTGTCAGCTCAAGGAAGACTTAAACTCCATTTCTAAGTTTTAGCCTGTGGTTTATTTTACTTATTATTTTTCAGACAGAAGAAGTTGTATGTTTGAACCAAAAATGAGCTTTTAGCTCGCCTACCGAGCTAGTAATGCATAAATACTAAAAAAATCCATAGGGATTTTATTCTGTTTTTCCTTGACAGAGTAACATAATTAGAGTGACCTCAGGCTTGTGATTTCCTAGCCAAGTAATACAGGAAATAATTACTCTACAAATACAAACTCTGAGTCTCCATTTTCTGGTAATTCCCAAACAGTGAGAAGAAAATACTTTATTCACCAACATGCCAAGATCAGGGAATGTGGCAGTGTCAAACTGATTTATCTTGCCAGGACAACAGCTTTTCAAAAATATTGCTAATTGCACAACAATGATTTCCCATTAGACAAGCCAGAACTCAACACAGTGCCTCTCTCTACAGGTTATCCTGTTTAATTAATCTTCTACACTAAATAAATTCAGTTTCAATATTCTACTTTATGGCTGAGGAGAGCTGTCGGAATGCAGAGAGTTTACAGGGTGGAATGCCGGATGCTGCTTCTGCTCAAAATATTGGGTAAACTGAAATGCCCACATGAGTTTCTAATATTCACCTCAAAATGCTACTTTGAATAGACCAAATTTAAGTAAGTGGAAGTGCCACAGGTAGTGTAGTTTTCCCTAATGGAAGAGAGAGCAAAGAGACAGAAATCCTAGGTCAAGTGTCTGAAAGGCTAAAGTCCTAAAAATAAATGAGAGTAATGAGGGTGCTTAATGTCTTGGCTTAGGAGTTTTACATCCATTTCAAACATCACCATGTTTAGGATCCAGCTAAACATGGGTTGGTTTTGTCCCTTCTTTAGCTTACTTTCCTGAGGGGCTTTCTGACCACATCCACCAGCACTTGGAAAGGGCATTAGCTGCATTTCCCTTCAGTAAAAGATAAAAATACAGAGAACAGTATGAGAAATGTGACTGTTGTCAGCTTCAGTTTCATCATCTTCAAGCAGAAGTTCTAAATACAAAACACAATAGTGGGTATCACAAAAGAGCTTAAAAAAGTCTGTTGTTGTTCCAATAAAAGAAAAAAGGGACTACTGAATTTTAATTCTATTCCTCATGTTTTATTTGATGATGCATTTTATTCACCATATTGTACTTTTTCTAATTCACCTGCATTTTCATTCTATTAACTGGGATAAATTCTATTCAGCAGCTGCTGCTTGCAAATCTTTCTCTGTTCCAGGGTGAGGATTGCCAGAAGAGCTTTATGCAGCTGAAATTGTTATGCCCTCTGTTCAGCAACTATGAATAAACCTAGTCCACTTGAATTCCAAGTACATGGGATATAACTATTCTACTTTGACAGAATCCTGGAACTGAAGAGCAGATAAGAAATCTCTACATACAGCAACATTTGTTTGCCTGATTTGGTATAAGCCCAGAACCAGTATTGTAAGCATTTTTTTTTCAAATACTCCTATATCTAAACAGAGAAGCTTTAGTTTTGAAGAACACAAACACTTCCTATTGAATTATACCTGAAAGCTTCTCAAAGGGCTTTTAATGGATTGAAGTTACAAAGGCCTTGTCAAATGTCTCTTTTGCCTTTCTGAAGTAAATAAACACAATCAGAGTGCTATTAAATAATTTTCCATTCCTGGAGACTGGCTTATTATTCTTAAGCATCTTGCCTTTCAACTAAAAAAATCTAAATTTTTATCAGTTACACATATACTAGCGTGAGCTTAGCAGCTTAAATCAGTTACAGTCCTGCTTCTTTTGTTAAAATGCATTTTAAAGTTAATCTTTCCCAATTCTGAATAGAGACTCAGAAAGACACTCAGACCCTCTATCATGAAATTATGCTCTCACTCTTCTGAGGTCCTGAGTAACTGTTGAACTAGAAGAGATTTGTACTTTGGGGGTATCTTTCTTTTTTTCAATTTTTTTTTTAAATATCTGTGAATCAGCTGTTCCAGTTCAAAGAATGATATTGCCCATGAAATGTATGAAGCTTGAAAGCATATAATTCTGTGCAGCACTGTTGTACTCGTGTTCTCTCCTGGAACATGTTTGGGTTTCTTTGTAGAATAATGACTGGGTGTTGTAATAGAACATATGGTTTTGTTTCCTACAATTTTTGGCAGAACTTCTTTAAGTTTTTATTTTTATTTGAATTTTTATCAGGCATTTCAATGGATTTACTTGATCACTTTTGTCTATAGTTGTTAGGGAACAAAAACCCAACAATCTGTTATTCCTTTGGAATTTTGTGGTTAATATTCTTAGAAGAAAGACCTTATTAAGCAAGTTTTCAAACAGAGAGAGGAAAAAAGATCTTTTACAACTACATGCCAGCAGAACTGCAGAACTGAGTAATTCCTAATAACCAAATATGATTTTACCTTCTGTTTTTGCTGTGATAACCTCAGGCTCTCTAAGGTTTTTTTTGGAGGAGCCTGTTCAGCCAGGTATTGCTGTGCCAAGTGTTCTGGGAGATGCAGTGAATTGAAGCAAACTGAGGAACAAGTTTCCTGTGAAGCAGAGGTTTGCCACTCAGCCTCCCACAGTGTTACACCCCAGCCAAGGGGAAAAAATACAATCCTGTAAAAATTTCCAAGTGGAATATGAGGAGGAAGATAGGAAGCACAGGAAGAAGCTGTCTCAGATGAACTGTGGAAGTTAACTCAGTGTCCCAGCATTGTTAGAGGACGTTCCCTGTCACTTGTGCCAGCAGCTGGAGACATAAATACTGATTGATTCGAGGGCCACAATCTTGCTAAGTGCAGAGGTGGTTCAATACAGTGACATGAGGGAGTTTCCTCAGAGCAAATGGGATGCCTGAGAGAAGTAAAGAGACATCATTCTGATTTGGTATCAAAATATGAGGTGAGATTATAATTGTATCATTACCTTCCTCCCTTCCCATGGAGAGATTGATATTTGTGAGGAAATACTTTCCAGAGCTACGATAAAAGATAATTAGCAATTCAATATCTTTTCCAGACCAAAGAGAAGGACCAGTAGGTGAGTTATGGAGTAATAACTTATGAAGGAATATTGGTCTGGATGGTAACATGAATTTATCAAGGGAAAGGGATGAAAATAGAACCATTAAGGAGGCTCTGGAAAGCCAGGCAGAGAGGGATTATTAATTTATATTAAACAATAATTTTGAATACAAATGCAGACACTGTTGAGTGTATTTATTTCTATAGTTAGAGCTCTGATGTGAGCCCACACACCGTGCTTGCAGGATAGTCATGCAGGAGAGAGAAGGGGAATGAGCTAAGGAGCCAGGATTTGATTAACTTGATTAATTGGAATCTCATCCTGTCAATGGTGACAGGAACTCATCAGATACTGAAAAAGAACTTTGGGGAAACAATATCACGGTGGACAGAAGCAGATTTATAGGGATGGGCTTCATTCTCAACAGGAAAAGTGAGGAGACACAAGAGGTCCTAATGAAGGCTCTAGAGCAGCATTCAGAGTTTCTCTGTGATAAAAATAAAGCATCACCTTCATTCAGCAGGCCCAGCAGCAGCAGGAATTGGCCAGTGCACACAGACACTGGAGAAAGCATCCCTGGGCAGCAGGAGGCCAGCAAATGGGAACAAACTTCAGGCTTCCCACAGCTGCCAAGGGAAACAGATGCATTGTTAGTGAGCAGAAATTGCCTCGTTAGGTGGCAAAGAATGTCAGCATCATTAGCAAAGAAAGCTCACGGAGTTAAGAGCAGAACTAAGAGCAAGTGCAGACAGCCAGGGCTGCTGCCATTGTGGTTCAGCAGAGTGCATGTGCCCACATAGAAATATATATTATCTATGGGGTGTATGTATGCATAATGTGTATACCTGTGTGTATAATGTCAGCACATGATTTCTGTGGTGATTTTAGTTGCTGTTTTTGCTCCCCTGGGGAGAACTGAGAGATGGGTGGCTGTAAGCAGAGGAGCTTTCATGGCATCCTATGGTGGCTGTGGAGTAGGTCAGGCCCCAGACTGCACTGAATTAGCTTTATACCAGAAAATAACAAGCTTGAGCTGCAGGTGTTGAAGTCCTCATGATGCATGAAAGTTGTCTGAAGTGTCTTATTAAAACAGAACCCAAGTTTCCTTGATCTGTGATTAACATGTATTGATAACTTCAGAAACACCCATATCTGCCGGATTATAATCTAAAGGACTAACCATAATTCAGTAGTAACAATACTATTCACACTTAAACACTGCCCAAAATGCAAGCCTCAATCTCTAACCACATTTTTAAATTTTCCTGTTTCATTCATTTTTCACTAAGGAAGGCACGACTGGGAAGTTTAAATGTCATCCTTATCAGGTGTGATGACTTGTGTGAAGATTTTTCAAAGACATTGGTGTATCTTCCTTCTCTGATCCACCAGCCTCATGCTTTGACTTCCATCTGAGCAGTTTAAAAATTCAGATAGCCTTTAATAATGTGAATTTTGGTTTCTCTTGGTACCTTAGTTTAAGTAATTCTGTCAATGCTTCACAGAATGTCTCTATAGGAAAGATAAAACATTTTTTTTTGCTTTGTCATAATATTGTCTGTTGTTTGCCAAATAAACCCCTTTATTTGGTGTAAAGGAAAACAGAGGCTGGCATTTACTGCCGTCATCAATTACTTTGCACATGAGACCTGCAGACTAGATTGAGTTTTGCAGAAAGTGAGGAAGATGAAGGGCTTCCCTCAAGGACATTTTTTCCAGAAATAGAGTGGCAATGTGGGTTCACATTGTGCTCTTCACAGTTTTGGGGTTTTTTGGGGGGAGTGTGAAAGGATTCCATTGTATCATTGTTGTATAATTTCAGTAGCTCAAAGCAGAGACTGATTCTAAGAAACATCATGTTAATGTTTCTGAAAATGACAGGGAAGAGGTGAAAACACAAAAAATTCTGTTCTGAGTTAGACCAAGGGGCTGGAGAAGAGTGCATTCACAGCTGATGACAAAAGATATTTCACACGTTAATCACCAGATACTGAAAGAGCACTTTGGGAAGTGTTTTTTTGTCTGTCACCTCTTCAAATCCTCATTTGGAGGGGCAGGGAGCAACAAATCTCTGTTCACCCTGTCCCGGTCATTCAGGGCTGCACAGAACATTTCTGCATTATTTTCTTTACTCTGTCCTTTCTTTTCCAGACTGAACCATGCCAGGCAGTGAGGACTTCAAGCACATTTGACAATTGCACATTTGAGAAAGCACATTTCTGCACAGTTTACAGAACAGATGAAAGGAGCTTTCTGCATGCAACACCCTGAGGTGTGGGTTTAGACTGCAGAAGGCTGTTCTGCAGCATCACCCTCATTCCAACTTCTAAGAAAGCCCCCCCAAAAATACCACAGCACTAAAAACCAGTTAGAAAAGGTGATGTTTACATTTGCTGGTTAGTAAAAAATTCCCCCAAACTAAATTGAAATTCTGTTAGGCATTACAAATTTCAGGTCTTTTACCTGTCTTTGCCTTTACAGTTACTGTGATGTGAATCTCCAGTGTGTAATGTAATAGCAAACTGGCAAAAAAAAAAAAAATTAATAAACCCCAACCAACCAACCAACCAACCAACCAAATACCCCGTTTTACCCTCACTAATCCCTAAAAGGAGTTTCTTTTCAATCTACATTATAATAGAAAGAAGGTCCTAGCTTGATTTTGTGTTTTATGTGGATAACAAACCTCTGTTACTGTAAGTACAGGATTTCCAGGATTTCAGCTAAGAACACAAATGTGTTTTAAGCTGTCCAAAACCAAAAAATGCCCTCAGTAACACCTTCAGTCAAGCCAGGAAGGAGAATCTGCTCAAGCTGTTGCTTTGCTCAGCTCTTACAGCGCCAGATGCCCATGGTTGGCTGCGACCACCCCAGCACAAGCACGATCCCACACTGTGGCTGTCCATGGAATTATTTGGATATTGTTCCAGACCTCCTGATGAATCTTTTCTCCTTGAGAGTATCTCAAATACGTGGTCAGGTCAGCCTGTACTTCTCTTATCACTCTTGGCTGTGACACACAACCCTGTTCCCAAATCTGAGGCATCAACTGGTGCATATTAATCACTGACATAATTAAACAAGGAAGCATCAGCTGGCACACGACTTGTTAGTCACAGATGTAGGGAGATAATGCTTGGCCACAGTAATCCCTGATATTTGCACTAAGCTCTGTATGGTACAAATCTGAGCATTAACCCCAAATATAGGGGTCACACACTACTGTGCTGAAGTCAAAAGCATTTTCCAACATGTTTTCCTCACTGCTGCATGGATTTCTTCTAAAAGAAATATAACTTGTCCAGTGACAAATTCAAGGGTCTTGCTTGGAGAGCACCTGAGGTGATATTCAGGCATTTAATTGTGAATGGCAGGGAGCTGGTCCCCTCTCTCCATCCCTCCACTCTCTGGCCCTTGTGGACAAGTGCCCAGACCATCCCCGGAATGGATGATGTGAGGGTCTCAGAGTGCACACGATATCCTGTTTGTCACAGTCAGATCTGAAGGATCACCTTCAATTTCACACTGGTAGCTCCAGCACCATCCCTTCTGGCACAGCTCATGGAGCTGATGTGGTACTTTATAAGCCTTTCCTCGTTAAAAGAGAATTTGAGAAAGCGGCTGCGAAACGCCCACAGAAAATCATTATTAATCCACCCTTTTTTTGTATGATAACAAATGAAACTGCACAGAGAAGACAATCTGCAGTGGCTGGAAATAAACACCCATCCACCCCTTGATGAATGAAATAAACTGCTGCTGCTGTCATTAATTCTGAAATGTGGTTAAGAACAGCTCAACCCCCATTTATATCTATATATAAAAATATAAACACATACAGGAAAAACTCCCCTTTCTTTTTCTGGTCCTTCCTTAGGTTACGTTTTAAACAAATGAAGGAAACAAACACGGGAAAGCTATAACATAAATTAATATTCCAATACAAATATTTGCAAGGTGACTTTTTAAGGTAATCTCTTCCAGGATATTTTATGCAAAACTCATGCTTCTGTTTCAATTGTACAAATAGCTTCTCAATTTGCATTGAAACAGCTTTATACCTGTAGAATACAGAGGAGAATTTAGCACATGCTGTGGTATTAAACAAGACCTGAACTGAAGGAAATGGTGAAAACAGTCAGCAAAGTATTTTTCTTGATCAGATAAACTAGTGTTCAGAATACACCCCTACTGAAAAGGAATTACTGTGTCATTGATATTGCTGTATTAAAGTAATGAAAAGCAAATCTCATGTGCTTGATTAAATTGATCCTTTCATGTGGAACAACTCAATGAAATGCAGATGGAACAACCAAACTTAAAAAAACAGAGAACAGAACCAAAGTAGATACGTTTGAAGTGCCAATGAAAATGCAAATTGAATGAAGAGATAATCAAAACATCAAAAAGCTGAGAGTTTTCATTAAAGTATTCCTATAATAGAAAAATATAATTTCATTTATTTTTCAGTTCTGGACTTGAATAACAACAGCAGCATCCATCCTGGCATAGTTTTAAATGAGATAAAATACTTGGAAGTATTAATAGTCAAGAGGCCCTTTGTAATTGTGTTGGCATTTCTACTCTGCTAATGCAGGAGCTCTCTGGCAGAAGGCCACTTATGGAGAAAATCTTGTCTTGATATCAATTTCTGCCAAATTTTTTTGTGTGTATGTATAGGCAAATGCTCAGTTCTGCTCTGCAAAGGCAATCTGTAAATTTGGTATTGTGGACGTCCAGCCTACTGTGTTTTCATCTCCATGAAATAGAGATTAAATAGTTCAAAATAGAAGGCTTTTTAGTTTGACTTAAAATGAAACAAACAAACAAACAAACACCAACTTAATAGGATTTAAAAAGCCAAAACCCCCAAACAAAAAAAAACAAACTAAAAAACCACCAAAACCAACCAATCAACCAACCAAAAAACACAACAAAAAACCCCGCAAAACCCCCTAGAAATTAAATCAAAAAAACCCCACCCAAAACAAAATAAGAAAAAAAACCTCAAACCAAAACAAAAATAAAACAAAACAACAAACAAACAAACAAACAAACAAATGCAACAAGAACAACAAACCAGCAAAAAAAAAAAACCAACCAAAAAAACCCAACAAAAACAAAAACCAGGGAGAAAATCATGAGGTGGCCACACATTTACAACTGGCTTCACACCTCCTTCGTCTGTTCTGGAAGTTTTAAATGTGAAACACACCTATGTAAACTAAAAATATATGCAGATTTTGAGTAAAATATCACATACACACTAAACTCTGATCTTATACAGAGTTGCCTGCCACAGCTAGCATGATTTTGTTTCCCAAAACGCTGAATTTTGTGAGATAGAGAGTAGGAATTGTGTGTAAGTTAAACTAATTTGACATTATATTATACTTGTAAAACTGGGTTTTTTCTCCTGTGAAACTGCTTTTTTCTGTTTATTAACTAATAAGTTATGGTCAGAGACAGTCTACTGTTTATAAAATTCAAAATTATTTAACTGGAGACTTCTTCTGTAGGCCAATTGTACATAGGCAGGAATTAAATCTGTACTTGCCACAGTTACTGTATATAATCAATGCTTAGGTTTTGAAGATGTTTCTAGATTTGTGCAAGTGAAAGAATAAATAAGTTGATAATGATTTAATAACATTCATATTTCTAATTATTTTCAGGTCTTGGTAGACATAGGGTATTCCAAAGTTTTAAATTCTACATGTCTCTTTTTCTAAATATTGGAATTTCGGATGAACTTAATTTTAACTTTCAAGTTTTTTGTTTTTTATATGAAGTACACTAGTTTTTGTAGTATTTTATTTTAATTGTGGAATTATTCAGTGATATGTGGGCAGGATTTTTATATCCTGAGCTCCAAATGTCCTTGAAGATTAACAATAAGACATTTAACTCATTTTAAAAGAAAGTAGAAAGAGTAAAGAGAATCTTTTCAAGTATATTTAGGCAGAGGAAACAGAGAATGAGGAGGGGGTGAGGAGACATCCAGTGAAACATAAAAGTGGGAAAACCAACACAAAGGGAAGGGGAAGGATGTGGGGAGACAGAGAAGATACTCAAAGAGAAAGAGATCATTATTATAATGTACCACGTGAATATAGAAAGCATAGCACAGAAGTAAAGACACTTTAGAGTTTGTGTTCAGTTTGTCTGAATAAACCTTTTCTCCTCAAGATTGTCCATGCAGAAACCTACACTGATACCACTGAAAATGTGACAGCAGCAAACAAACTCACTGGGTCCTCCTGATGTGTTTTATTTATGCTTAAGAGGTTTTTTGCCTCTTTACATAACTGAAGATATCTTCAGGGTTCTCTAAACACTCACTATTGATTCATTCATAGCGAGAGAGTTTAGTTTTATGTGAGATGTGTTGCTCTGCCTGGTGAAATAAAGCACAGAGGAGAAATGGAGAGTAGCTGAATATGAGCTGAGTGGGTCCTGTATAATGGAAATTGCACTTTGTGAGGAAAAATTATCTACCATTTGCTGGGTAAGACGTGTGAATCCAGCAAAAGCTGTCACTGGGATTCACTGGAGAAATTATAACAACAGGAGTTTGAAGAACTGCTGGGATTTTTTCTGTTCACACTGCATTAAACCTATCATCATAGAGTAAGGTCAACAGGGTACAATATGGCTGAATTTGATCAGTTTCTCTTGCTGCTAATTTGCTAAATTAGGCTTTGGGTTAATCCCTTTTATGTCCTGTTTCATTGATGTGTCCCTAGTAAATCTAAAATATGCATCCATATCTGTATTTCCAGGGGTCAGATTAATAAATGTCTTTTTTTCTCCTCTTTCATTCAATCATTACATTTCACAGGAGCAAGGCTTGCTTTGGGCTGCAAAAACTTCATTCCCTGTTTTTGCAGAGCTGCAACCAATTTTGGTACAGTTATAACTCAAACTAAGGAACCCTTGGTTTGCCTTGCTTTCTGCAACGTTGGGTAATTTAAACTCTGCAGGCTAACTCTGTGTAGTGCTGCACAATCAAATTTTCACCTTGCCCTGCAGATCAATTTCACTCCCATTGCTTCATATCACAGTTGCTGAGTTGTGCTGCAGATTTGTACCTTCACCTCACAGCCAGCTTGGGCTTTGGGATATTCTTTGCTGCTGCCTCCTTTCACTCCTTCCTTCCCTAAATCCCAGATAACATCACCTCCATGGGTTGTTGCCAGGCAAGGAGCAATTAAAAGTTAGTGTTATGAGATGGGCTAGTATTGCATTCCATTTCAAATGCATCCTTCACACTGAGCTTGAAAAAAAATCAGCATTTACCACGGTGAGGATGAGGCAGATGTGATACACTGACTGTTGGTGATCAGGCACTGGTGAAGCAATTCCTGTCCTGCTGTGCCAACTGCACTCTCAGATGAGGTCTCCATGGTTGTTTTAGCTCTGATTATTGCCAGATGGATCACTTTAGCTGTTGCCTTCCTTCAGAAGTTAATACATTCTGTGTACCTTCAGTGTCATGGTCGCTTGTCATCAGTCAGAGCAGCAGCACACACCAGGATCAGCCAGCTGTGTCTCTCTGGACAATATTCTGTTATTATTACAGTGACTGACACTGCTTACGGCTAAATCCCTCCAAACAATGCAAACTAAGAAGCAGTAGAAATTCTACCCCATTCCAAAAATCATAAATGTTTCTAAAAACGGTGTAGAGGGTGATGTGTGCTATTTATTTAGGGAAGCATATGAGATCAGCTGGATTGTTTTCAGTGAGCCCACTCAGACAAAAAAGGTAATAGAACATTAACTGTTTGGTTTTTCTTTTCACTTCTGTGCAAAGCAATGAAGAATTGCCTCTCTTACACATGAATTTAGAAATTAATTCTAGATTTATATTAAAACATAAAGAATTTATTTGAAAGTGTTTTTTTGGTGGTTTGGTTTTGCTTTGGTTTTTGTTTGGTTGGTTGGTTTGGTTTTTGTTTTGTTTTGTTGGTTTTTTTGGGGTTTGGTTTGGTTTTTTTTTTTGCATTGCACTGAATGGTATTTTTACTTGAAAAAGGCTGGTAAATTTATATTGGAGGAATTCTCTTTGAACTGTGCATAATTGTTGCTGAAATAGCAAAGTAGAGACTTGCAAGAAGGCCTTTTGCAAAAGTCATAATAGAGGTCTGGGAGTGAAGTTATGAATCACTGCTACTGAGTGTTGTATATGGCAATAACTGGTTTATTTCGGTTCTGATCTTGTCTTTGAATGTCCCTATGTGATATATAAGGCACCCTAAATTATTCTACCTTAACAGCAATATGAATTCTTTCTGTATGCACAAATAGATTATACCAAAAATACGAAAATGAGGCAAAACATTCAATTTATGTGAATCCATGAAGTACCTGTTGAAGACAAGGATTCCTCACTGTGCAAAGTCCTGTTCCACAGGAAGTGATGGTGGAGACATCAGAGCATCCCATATTTCACTGAGATTCAGAGCTGAGAACATTGTATTTATCCACAATCTCCACATCAGTACCTCTAGCCTGTTACTGGCCTGGCCTCAGACCCAGGTGTTTGTATTTCTGTATTTGAGGCTGGAGAGAACCTCAAAGTTTTCATATTATACTTATATGAAGTTTTTCCTGGTGCAATTTGTCTTCCCTCTTTCCTTCCAAATCTGGAAAATAGAATAACTGATTTTTTTTCTTTAGAGTGGAGATAGGAGCTCCTCACATCTTGCAGCACTCATGTTTCACACCCAAAACTGAAACACGACTTAGACATGTGTCAGAAATTAATTTTGGTAGACTCTGGATTTGCAGTGTGCTCACTTCTTGGCTACTGCAGTGAACGAAGCAAATAACTATTTTAATTTCACATCTGGCAAATAGTATTTCAGTGACTTTACAGCCCATTTCACAGCCAAATGCCTTTTGTTCAACAACTGTGTATCTTTCTTTAGAGGCGAAACTTCATGATGAATTATGATAAGGTGTGCCCCTCCACCTATTTATTTAATATCACCTAGAGCTATATTCCAGAGCCATTCATCTGTAGAATATGTTCCTACCGTAAAGGGAACAGAAGTGGGAGGTGAAACCATGCCTCAGCTTTTTAAATGTCATTAAAAGTCTGCTCATAGTATTAACTTAGGTACTTTTCTTAGATGTCATCACAGTAAGAGTGAAAGGTTGGGGGGAAAAAAGCTAAACAAAACAAGCAAAGACAACAGTGTCACCCAAACTAAGGATTTAAAAATAAAAATGCTTCATATATAAACCATTAATCTGAAACTGGGGTCTTGGCAAGCAATTCTTCTGACTTTTGGAGGCTAAATATAAATGTATATATAATAATATTAATCCAAAATCAGGAATACCAGAACAGATTCCTAATATTACAGTATTTCTGAGTGTACACAGCAATATGTAATATAAAACGTTAACTTGTATGGTTTATACACGTTTGAAAAGGCACATCTGATTTTTGTGACTTCACACTTTGTCCTCTGCCAGTCAATGGCACTAGGACCAACTTTAGGAGCCCAAGAATTTGGATACAGACTCATTCAGGGTCTGTGGCCAAGAAGGAATTACTGTGATTTAATGGAAATCGCAAGCTGTTGCATTTTTCTCAATTATTCCACTTAGTGGCATTTATTCCAATAGAGCACTGTGCTCAAAAAAAGGATGTATCCCTGACTTCAAAGCTTTTTCTCAAAACCACCTGGATCTCCTTCACCCTTCAAGACATGAATTGAGAATCTCCAGAATGACAACAGCAAAATTTTATATCAGCAAACCATGGGATTTCTGACCAGAACACTGCCTGCTCCCTTCAAAACATGGCCTTGTAGTGCAGTTGCCACAGGTCTCATCACATTTGACACTGAGGAGAGGTTTTCATCAGGAAAAAACAAAAGGGGATGTGCAGAGTGCTGTGACTCACTCAGAATGGATACACAGATGCACAGATTCAAGCACAGCCATGCCCTGAGGTCTGCCCTCATTTCCATTTAATACCAGTGGAGCAACACTTCACTTCCAGAGAGACATGAGAAACACCTTTCAGATATAGTAAATAAATCCCTGGCACCATCGCCTTTGAAAAGAAATATTTTCTTTTTTTTTTTAAACTGAACCCCTGCCATCTGTTCTGCTCTCTAATTGCAAATGCACAATGAAAATAATTCACAAATGTGTCATAAAAAATGAGATTAGAAATTATTTAGATCTCTGCTTGTGTATCTTCTGGTCTTAATTCTACTAAGGAAACATCTGCTTTATTTTTCTCTCCTATTTCAGACAGTTGGAGAAATTGGTCTATTGTCACAATGAAATCTCTGCCATGGCTTAAAGAAGCCCAGAGTGCATCAAAGAACTCTGTTTCACTCTGTTTCACTCACTGGCACCTTTCATGAACATTTAAATGCACTGAGTATGTTCTGCAGATTTTTCTATTATGTCTGCAGTTCTCCTGATTTTATTATTAGGGTTGGCTCTTTTTTGGGGGAGTGACAAGTGCCTTCAGGACCATTCTCATTATTATAAAATCACTCAAGATTGTATTTCTGGCAGAAAAAAATTTGCATTGAATTCCAGTCACAGAGAATTCAATTCTTTTAAAATTAATTCCTACTTTTCTTCTTCAGCACACAGCACTGGGATGGAGCCCTTCAGTTCTCAGGACTTCTGCTCTGGCTCAGGAGATGACCCCTTTCCCAGAGATCCAAGACTATCTCTGTCACTGAGTATTTTGGCATTTGTAGGTCTGGAGAGGGAATTGCCTAGTTTTTTGGGTTTTGGGTTTTTTTTCTCTTCTCTCTAAAACCCCCAAATGTTCCAAACAGATGTGAGCTCTTTGCAGAATATGAAGATAAATATTATTGAGAAAGTGCTCAGGACCAGCTAGATCAGGAAAACCAAAAACATCCCAGGCACACACACTTTCCTTTCCACACTTAACTTTAGGTAACCCTAAGAGAATTGATATTTCCTTTGCTTGAAAGCCTGCAAACCTCAGGGTGTTCTTGTCCATATCCTCCAAACTGTAGAGATCTATAAAAAGTGTGATTCATTAAATCTGAGCACTGAGGTGCTGAACCTGCCCAGCACTGCACTTCAGAGGAGCAGTGGAAAGAGAGAAACCTCGCTTCAGTGCATCCTTTCAGAGGCACACAATATTTTACTGTCCTTGACTCGGAGCTGGCTGTCAAACTGTGAGAGGGAAATGCTCTGTAATGATGGCACTGACAGGGGTTTTGCTGTGTGTAGCCCAGGCTGTGGCACAGCAAATGAACCCAAACCAGCAGATCTGAGCCAGCCTTGCAAAGCAATGAGCAAACAAGACTCTCAGGAGCTGTAGGAGTATATACAAAAAACATTAAGAATGACAAAAACTTCAGAAAATAGAGGACTAATGGTTCTGCTTCATACAATTCTTTGTGTAAATCATTACACATTCAGCAGAAAAGTATTTCTCTAATGCACACTGGCTTTATATTCATGACCAGATTGCTCGAGGTTATCTCAGCTGCTGCGATGTGAAATACAATAGATCCATCCAGGAGCATTCCCTTTGTTATTACCTTCTCAAGATTCCATGGAAATTTCTTTACCTCAGCAGCAGATTCATTTTCTGTATTAATTTGTTAACCTGAAAGCCAATTTCTCCCTTACAGTGAAGCAGTATGAGAACACTCTACTAAAATTTTAATTGATGTCATGTCTGGCCTTACTGAACCTGCTGTCAGTCACTGGACTGGTAACTTGAAAGCAAACCTCTCAAAATATCTATAATATATCTATATCTGTGTGCAGTTGTGTCAGATTTGCACACAACTTCGAAATGGCAAAGATGCTGTTTGGACAAGATAAGGTCAGCAGGAATTAGGATTTATTAGAAGAAAACAGTTTCAGCTGTTTAGAAGAAAACAGTTTCAGACAGGAGCATTTAAAAGGGGAAAACCATGAAATTTCTACTCTTCCTCATTTGCTGCATACAACAAATTATGTATACTTTAAAATCCATTTCCATGGCTTCAGTTATTTTCAATAAAAGGACACTACTCCTCAGCCTAAAGTCCCTCAGTCCTAAAAATATGTCTACACATAATAGACTGAAAATATCCAGAAATGTACATTTCTGGATTTTGTATTTTGTATTTCTGCATTTGCATTTTGTAGTGTGTGAGGAATATTCTACACTCCACCCATTGATACAAAACTGACTTTGGCTTCAGCAACAGGAGATTTGCAGAGAAGGAACAGAAAACATAAGTTCAAAGCTGTACATATTTAGGAACAATGGAACAGAAAGCTCAGCTACCTCATGCTCATCATCATCCGGCTGAATCTCACCCTGGTGTTCCCTAAAAATGACTTTTAGGTGAGAGTGTCACTGGTGTCCCCTGAAAGTCATTGTCTCACCATGATTTCATGGGGTTCTCGGGCAACTGGAGTTCTGAAAACTGGCATAAAGAATTTAGACATTTTGCAGCAACCCAACATTTCCCTGACTAATTCCAGTACAATGGATTTAATCTTTAGTCCAGTCTTCTTTTTCATAGATACAGGCAGGGCAGCCCAAGTGGTCAGCTCAGAAACTCAGCTTCAATCCTGCTGCTCAAATTTTGCACAAAGCTGTTTGGAAAAGGAGATAAATCATGGCAGGCTAATCTGCATACTGGGGACAGCCTCCAGCCTTTTCTTAGTCATTGGGAATTGGTGGAGAAGTCCACAGATGTTACTAAACCATCAGAATAGTACCTGAGGACCAGCATAATTGTGGAGGAGTCATGTTTGCAGGTAAGGAAATTCAATATAGAAAAAAATAAGAGGGACATATGTGGGAAAGGGGACACAGCTTTACACACATAGCCATGGGTGTGGAGATGAGAAATGCAATAGCCAGTCCCAGAAAACACAGTTCAGTGCTCCTGGGGAGTTACAAAATTAATGATTTATCAAGAACTATTGGGGCAGGAATAGAACACTGAGAAGGTAAGTCTTACACTGTGGTAGTCCATGTGGTATCTGCAGTCTGAAAACTGTGCACTGCTTTGGCTCCTCTCCTCTCAGAATGTAGAGGACCAAAAAAATTAAAGTGTGACAGTGGTCTAAAGCAGAAGCAAAAAATTAAATGAAGTTAAATAAAGCTGGCTGAGTGTATGGCAAGGGCACACCAGTGACCACCTCAACACTTGTGAATAACCATGGGGTTTAGGAAATGTCAGTGATAAGCATTGAAACCATCCAGCAGCTCTCTTAGCAGACACCATCCTTGGGAAGCTTTTTATTCCTTTCTCTCCCACCTGGTCTACCTTCATCTGTGAAAATTTCCCTGGAATAGCCTCAAGCTGAGTAATTACATCTAAGAACAGTGAGCTTTCCCATTCAAGTTTAATTAAAAATGAGAGTGGTGACTAAGCAAGCATTTATAGTTCCTGCACTATTTAGGCTGGACCCACCACAGTGTGAAGTTAGTGAGATGAACAAAGTAATATTGTTAAGTGACACAGAAAAAGCAGAAAGTGCTTCCCCTCCTGCTGTGGTGTGCCAGTTCTGGCTGAGTGAATCAAGAGAACAGATGTTGCCAAAAGAAGATATTTGTCCATGCAGCAGAGCAGAGCAGAACATAGGTTTTGCATCCACATTTCCTGCTGGCCATAGGGTTCCAGGGCTGCAGCTCTGATGTTATCTGGTCTCCATCAGAAGCATGTTGGATGTATTTTGGACATTTTGCCTGCTCACTGGAGAGGATACACCTCCTGCTTTAAAGGAATGACAGCATTTCTGTTGCACTCCCTACTGCTGTGTGGCTACAGCCTCGCCACCAGAAACCCTGACAAGGTAAGTTCCTTCCTTTTTTCCCTCTCTTTTCAAGGATCAAGTTGATGAAGCAGCATTTCTGGCAGCCTCGGGGAGGCAGATTGAGAGGATGTGAGCGCTGGTGTGACAACTTCAGCACCTCAGCCAGGTACCGCCTTTGTCTGGTCTGTCACACACACTGGCTGGTGTGGTTTACAAACAGAACCTGATCAGAAAATTAGTCCTGTCAGCTGTGGAAACAAACATTTTTGCAAATTTCCAGAACCCCCTCCTGACCATAAACTGGAGAAAACTGCTGTGATTTTCATTCACTGCAGAATTTCTGCTCCATTCTGCCCCCAAGAATCAGGAAAAACCACTGACAGAAGCAAGAGGAAAACAGTGTGCACTGATTTCCAGAATGGGCTGCCTGTGCCTCCCCTGTGCTCACAGATCTTGTCCAGACAGCCCCCTGAAGTGCAGGGAATCATCTAGCCCTCATCAGATGAGCTGGATTGCAGTGTCTTGCTTTTTAAAATTCGCATCCATTAGTGCAAGGAAAAGTTTAGTGTTTATGGGGTGCTGTACGTCGTTAAAGCACACTCCTGCACTTTAATGAAGATGAATATCAGAGGATAAATACACAAAAGTGGCAATTACCCAGATGAAGAGGCTTTCATCAAGAAATGGTGTTTTTTAAAAGATGGTTTTAAGATCAGTTTCTTTTTGTTCAGAAACCACAAGAAACTCCTCAGTCTTTGGTTATTTATTTCAGATCTTTATAAATGAATGACACCAATTCTCTAGTTAAAAATGCTGTGATTTTAATGCTTGAGAAAGAAGACCAAAAAACAACCAAACCGAGAATGAATAATCAAAAACTACCTGCATATCCCAAAATGAACAATATTCTTGTTTTCTGAGTTTTGTCCTCCAGCGTGGCACGTGCCAAGACCAAAACATAAGAGGTCACTCACTGATGCAGCAGTTTTTTGTACAAGTATTTAACTATATACTTTTCCCAGGTAGAAAAGGCTTTTGACAGTTTTTGCTTCATTTTCAGAGCTGTTGAGCATTCTGGTTTCCAAGAAGTCTTCGACCTTACAACTTACCTGATACCTGTGCTCTGTATAGTGACCTCAGCACTACATCTGCTTTTCATTAAGTTGGTTTTTTTCTGTCAAACCAGGGAGCCTACAAGTTGGATTTCTAAGCAAACAAGCTATCCAGAGAAAGATGACAATTAGCTCACCCTTGCTGTCACCTTGTGGAAAGGATGCAACTTTCAGATTGTTAATTTGGCAGTGAATGACAGAAAAAATATGATTTAACTAAAGAGGAAGACTGATGAGAACTTAATCTGAGTATTATAGAGAGTAGGCCATGAGCTTTAGTCCTTCAAGCAACCTCAGAAAAACCTTAAAGTGCTCTCAACAGAGAAAACAAGAAGCAAATAGGATTTTAAAAGGCAATCTTTCTATAAAGAAGTGAATTACTAATGAATATTAATGATGAATAAACACACTTAGGAGAACTCTCTGTATTTTTCTTTTAAAATATCTGCTCTCTACAGCTTCTAACTAGTCATCTGCATGCATAAAAGATCAGTCAATCCAGAGTGTCACATGTAAAGAACAATAGGAAATTAATCATAGTGTAGAATAGCTCAGCACAAAGAAAACAGCTCAGGTGTAAAGTGAAAATACTTTATTGATGGAAAAATGTGCTTCAGAAGCTGCAGGTACATGAGTTCTTCCCATGCCACTGGCAGCACAATTTATTCAGTTCAGTAACTAGAAGCAATCTGGACATCAATTTGAGGCTGATATCCTAAAATATAGCTTTTCTAAAAACGCCAGCTCCATTTAATATCAGATAATCACTGAATTTTGATGGAACCTTTTCTTAAAATGTAGTGGACATAGTCTGCAACACTTCATACCCTTTCATTTTATGTTGGTTGCCATCCTGTGTTTTCTCATCACATTCAGATGACTGAGCCATGGAAGCCCATGGAGCTGTAAATCACAATAGGGTGACAATCCCAATTATCACTTGTCCCATGGCTCACACCTGTACAAATGGTGGAATTCCTCCCTGAGAGCCAAAACAGCCCCACTGGGTGTTAACTCTGCACTGAATATTTTCTGAATGTTAACTTCAAAGAGTAAGGTGAAGCTCAACAGGTTGTAAACAGATATCTTTCCTCTCGTGAGTGGATTGGAACACCCAGGTAAGGAATCAAATCTTGCTGTTGTCTATAAAGGTACTCAAAGCTTTCCCCACAGGTACAAACCACCTGGAAAAAGAATGAAAGGATGATTTGTACCAACACAGAGGAGGACTTTTAGGAACAGAATATATGTTCATCTTGCAGTGCTTGATTAATACATCTGCCTGTATTCTCTGCAGTCCTACATTGCATGTTTGAACTCCAGCTCTCATTATAAACCTGGCAAAAACATTATTGAATCTTCTCAATACTCCAGAGCACCAGGACAAAATTTTATCTATATTAAGGAAAAAAGAAGTTGTCTGAAAAATATTTTTTGACAGACAAAGTCTTATGGTTCTGATGGTTTATTCCTCAGATATGAGGAAGAAATCCTTCCCTCTGAGGGTGGGGAGGCACTGGCACAGGTTGCCTAGGGAAACTGTGGTTGTCCCTGAATCCCTGGAAGTTTCCAAGGCCAGGTTGGATGGGGTTGGAGCAACCTGGGATAGTGGAAGGTGTCCCATGGCAGGGGGATTGGAATGAAATGGTGTTTAAGGAGCCTTCCAGCCCAAACCATTCTAGGATTCTATCACTCCATGATCATTTACAAGCCAGAAATGAAGATAAAAGGATTCTATGAGACTAAAGCTGCAGTTCTATTTACCCACAGGTTTTCTTTCACTTAGAACTTCAGCATCAGAAGACAGTAAATAAGTAAGTAACAGGTTTATCAGAGAACATTAAGTATGACACACAAATACATTCAGAATGCACCGTGAGAGCATTGGGATGTGGTTGGTGTGACAGTGATGGAATACTCACATTTTACAGTGTTCTAGAAATCTCACACCCCCTCTAGACAGTGCTCTCTAATGACCATGGCTGCTTTCTAAACACAGGCTAAGGAACAGTTTGGGCAAACATAAAACTGAAAGATTCTGTACATTTGATTTTACTTCTGGAGCAACTAGTCATGCTAATATACAAAGTCTTAACCAAGTTATAAAAATGTGATATAACAGGTAAAGAGGAAAATTATAGTTTAATATAGAATCATACATTAATTGGAAAGGATGGCAGGACATAATATGTGAATAGTTAGAATTATAGTTATAATTAAACACATTTATACCATTAAAACAATCCTAGCTACCTTCTGTGGTACTCGTGGTGCTTGCTATGACACTTATAATGAGTGATCTAACCAGAGAGGTAATAGAAGAGGAAAAAGGGATAAATTAATTTCTATTAAGTCACCTAAAAGGAGGCAAGACAGACATTCTGATTCTTATATTAAGCTTTTAATAAACAGTAATGCTCAAAGAGATCCATCCAAATTTGCCACAGTAGCTGGAAAAACTAGTCAGTGTTCAGCTCTTTGTAGGGAATTCCCAGTCCTCCTCCTGAAGAACCCAGCTCCTAAAGCTGCAGTGCCACCAGGGCATGACCTTTTTTTTTTTTCTTGGTTAATTACTCAGACTTCTGGGATCAGCTTTAAAAAACTGCTATTTTATCATGAGAATCAGGAGAAAGGAGTACTAACACTGACCATCAGTTGTCTGTTTCTCCAGCTCCTCAGCTAAAACACTGTCAACATCCAGTGCCATGAGGAGGGAAGGCAAATTAAACACCTTCCAGCACACACAGAGCTGGCAGACCCAGCCTGGGAGAGTTGAGTGCAGCACTGTGGCAACAACTCATCCCCTGAAACTTCCCCAAAGCAGCAGTGAAAATAAAAATGAGTAAAAAGCAAAGCCCTAATGTGCTCCGTGGATGCAATTTAATCAGCTCCTGCAGCTGCATTAGGTGCAGTGCCTGTGGGAAAAGTGCCCTGCATGCACCAACTCATTCTGCTAATGATGCATCGTGTTTCTCACTGTTCCCTGCACACCCTGGGCTCCCTGCTGGCATCACAGTGGGAGCCTCCAATACTCATCATGTTATGACTCTTCCCAAAGCTCTGAGTCTTCTGCAGCTCATTTATTTTTCAGCTATTCTTTCATGTGTGTGCTTGGATACATCATTAAGCAAACACTTCTGGGGTTTTTTTTGTCTCAAAGTGCATGCAAATTATAGAGGTGAATTGCTAATCAGCTTAGAGGTGGGAGAGGGACATTAGTGGTAACTGCAGGTGGGTTCCTGCAGCATCACCCTGATGTGAAGTAAAATCAGCTTGAAAAATGCATCCTAGTTCTTCAGTGTCACTGAGGTCAATTTGCCCACAGCCAGCTTGAAAGATGAAAGAACACAACCTCTTGGTTTGTCCTACTGATAACACCTAATGGAAAAATTCCTCCTTTCTTACGGAAAGCAGAAACATTCCATTATTTTAATGTTTCTCAGGCAACAGGTTAGTGGGTTCTCATTGAAGGGCTCACTCCCAACCTCTGGTTCATCGGTGGAGATTTTGCTGACAGTGATGTCACTTGTGTTTGCAAATGAAATTTTCCTCTTGACATACTCACATAACCAGGATTTAATTAGCAATAAGTGGAAAAGATCCATAGAGTTCAGGCTGTATTCCATTTTAGGGTCTGAGGCTAATGCTAATCCATGTAAAAGAGCTTTGCCCCTGAGCTCAGGTGACAGAGATTTTATTCTCATGGTGGTTAATGCATTCCAGACAGGATGGCAGCCTGCACCACAAGCTTACTTTTCTAAAAGGAAGAAAAAGGGGGAAAAAAAGGAAAAAGTTTGTAAGAGATAGCTGTAAGGTAAAGCCTTTTAAAATAGAAAAGGAGGAGAAGCTTTGAGTGCAGCATCAGGAGCTCACCCAAGCCTTATCTGTGAGCTGCACTCAGTGTGTTCAGGGAGATATAAATGAAGCTGATGTCTCTGACTGTAACTAACACTGCCACAAGGGATTATCTTCCCAAAACACACTGCAGCTCCCAGCTGGATTGCAGGAAATTTCTCAGGTCTAGCTCTGACTGAGGGATCCCAAAGGAATATCTGACTTCTCCTTTCATTTTCTCTCACAAAGTGCTGGATGTGCCCACGAGGGGCAAAGGAGGAAATGTCCCTTTCCAGCTCACACCTTTCCAAGGGAGGTTGAACCAGTGCATTTTGGTCTATAGCAAAAAATTCCTCTGTTTTCATCATCACCACCATCACCATGACCTACGAAAACCTCCAAAACTTTTCCCACTCTGGCAACTTTTTGTCTTGTCTCACAAAGGCAAGGCAGCACTCCCAAGTTTTGGCTCTATGTGACTAGGATCCACTATGGAGAAGCCAAATTTTGCTTAGGGGTCTCCTGAGCTGAGATGTGTCTTTTAGTTTGTTACATTTATTGAAAAATAATTGCGTATTGGCTTCCTGCTTTTTCAAAAGAGGTTTTTTTCTCTCTCTCTCTATTCTTTTGTCGTGCAGAAAGAGCAATTAAAAAAAAAAAACAAACCTCACATAATGATAAAAAATTTTAATTTTAAATGTAGGAAAAATTATAAAGTACTATGAGAACATTTACTCAATGTTTAAAAATAGAAACAAATGCTATGATTTTGACCTTGTAGTTTTTAAAAGCCTTGACAGCTCCAATGAGTTTGGCACATTGACATAGTGCCACATTTTGTCTCTGGGATTCCCTGGTGCTCAAGGAGTTTGGACATAATGTACAAAGATTACTTTGTGGTGAGAAGGAAAACAGCACAAGCACAAAAAGTTTGTGAGGGAATAGCTGAACAATTCTGTCTGTATCCTGGCTGCTCCCGTGACCATTCCTAGAAAGTGTCCATTCTGAGGCTGAAATGGGAAGGAGAGATGGCTGAAAAGCATCAGTTGTTAAAAGCTATAAGAGGAGTTGAAAGGTTAGAAAAAGGTTTGTCTTAAGAGGTGGAAACTTTTGCTTGGCAAACTCATGTATACCTTAATGTACCTTACTATGCACCTGTAGGTTCATATTGTCCCTCTTAGCAGATTTCGAATGACACCTTTGTGAAAAAAAAAATTGTAAAAATATTTGTAAAAAAAAGAAAAAAATTTTTAAAAAACCCACTAAACATGAAGCATAAGACATCTCCCAGAAAGAAACAGGGAATCTGGCTTTGCAGAGGAGCCTGATCATATCTGACACCACTTCAAGGCAATTTATCACCCCCTGGTGTTAAAATAAGACTAAGAAATCACTGTGGGAAAGCACTTCAATCCACAGGTAAATTATTACTCTTGCACAGAAATTTCTTTTGCTATTTTTTTCCATGAACTACTCAGTAAATATCACCATCTCAAGAAACACAAAATCAGACTTTAAACAGCCTGTTTACTGGCAGCAGAGGAAACATACCCCAAACCATAAGAATTAATCCCTGATCTTCAATATTTTATTCCTTTTCTTACAACAGTTCTGGTTTTGTCTTATCTTTTGATTTTCTTCACAGTATCAGCAGAAGCCTGGGAGTTTTACAGGGCTGAGCCATTCCAGGCACAGCTGAACAATCTGTGTAGATCAGCTCATGTTGTCACTGATGTCACTGACCATGAAGCTTTTCTGCTCCTTGTCATTTCTAAGCACAAAAAAGCACCACTTGGGGAGAAATATGTTGATTTTTTTTTATCTTTGGGCTGCAGAACAGTCTGAACAAGACACAGCTCTGTTCTCTGTAAAGGATCAATACTAAAGTCAGTATCACAGGGGATAGTGGGCTACTGGAGGGCTAATTCTGCTCAGGCTGCACAGCCTGCGAAGTTTGAGGGAAAGGAGATTTATTGATTTGGTCTGCCCTGATTTGATTTATCACACTCACAGATAAGTGGTGCAACTCTGTTTAAAGCCTCCAACAAACCAGTGAATTGAAGCAACAGTGGTGGATAAACTGATGATGTCAAGTAGATTTTACTTGAACTCCTTTCATACTTTGAGCGAGTACTCCTATTAAATGTTAAATGATTTGACAAAAGTGGCCAATCTCCCCTAATTATTTCATAAAATTTTACACTTCTCTCAAAGTAAGAGTCTGTGTATGAGGCTAATGCAGGTAAGGCTAGGAAGGTATAAGAAAGAAAATTTTGAGAATCTTAAGGGAGAAGGATGCACCTCTAGAGATGAAAAATGTATTTTTGTTATTTTGCACTTTTGATAAGTATTGGGTCCATTAAAGCCCAAAGCAAAGATTTTATCTTATTTTGACAATACCCTAAGGTATTGGCAAACACAGGTTCAAAGTTATGGGAGACTGACACTACCTCTAACCTTGCAATACACACAAACTGCCTGGAGGGAGGAACATTTGGAATGAGGGGAGGAAATTTACTAGGAATTATAATCCTGTCCAGAACTATAGCATCGACAATGACCTGACAAACTGATAAATATTTCACAGATGTCATTCTCCACCAGGACTGGAAAAATGGCTGGAGGACCTGAAGGAGTGCCTGAAGATTGGCTACTGAAAATAATTGTTTGCTGGTCTAGAAAACACGGTAATTCCAGATAAGATTCAAGTGGAATTTACTCTCTTTAAATTAACATTCCTGGTATAAAGAGAACATTTCACTTAGTGACGAGAAGGGGCTTTCAATTAGCATGATAGTAACCAATGCCTGAGCCAAAGCTCCACTAGGCATGGTGTTTATCCACTCCAGGATAAAGACACTTCTTTGGTAACGCAAATTGCCTCTCAGACTCACTGAAAAGGTGAAACAGAGCTGACAGAGTGAGGATCCCCAGGTCAGTAAGAGCTCAGCCCAGCTGGTGCCTCTGGCCACCCCTGTGAGTTCTCCTTGGCACCACTCAGCAGACAAGAAATTCTCAGCATTAGTTCAGCACAACACAGAGCCCTGCACTCAAATACCATATAATCCTGCATGTATTTATTATGCTAGTGGGCTAATAATACAGCATTAGGCCATATAGCCTGGCTCTGACTCAAATTAGAGTGCTTTAGTGATGCATGGTTTGTTCAAGAGAAGAAAAGAGTAAGCAAGACAGAAATGTCTGAAGAACTTGCAGCTCTGGGATGTTAGTTTTCACTGGGAGATGTCTAAACTCATAACATAATTCTCAGTGTTATAGGAGTCCCAAAAAAGGATTATATAGAAAACATAAAATTTATTTATTAATATTTTAAATTATCTTTCTTAGACAAACATCCCTGAATGCTACATTTCTTCAGAAAGCCCTTTTTTTTTTTGCTTTAGAATCATTTAAAGAACACAAGACAAAAGCAAGGTGTATATATTTATGCTTAGGAGACTTTAAAATACACCTAGAACACTGAGAGATTTATGGCCCTCTGTATGAAGCAGTTAATATCCACCATGTTAATTCATATGCTGTTACAAATAGTACTTGACTGAATTTCTCTATTTCCATTTCTCCCTCTATGAATTGTCAATCTTTTTCAATGTAAAAACCTTTTTTTTTCACTTACAATAGGAAATATTTCTTCCAGATCTTAACAATTATTTCCCAGAACCTTCATTTGAGACAATGTGTCCTTTTTTTTTTTTTTGCTTTTAAGTCTAAACTAAACTTGTGTACATGAATGGACACACATCTGCCCCACTAAGAGCCCACAATAAACCTGCAATCAGTGCATGATTTTGGGATAGTCTTAAAAGAACTGAGCCCCAAAATCCAAAGGTGAACAATGAAAATTCCTTTTCTATTGGAAAAGGAAGTTGTGGTGAGGATAGTCTCTCTCCTTGTTGCGTCTTTTCCTTTAGTTATATACAACTTGAATTTTGAGGATAGAAGAGTTTCCTGATACACATTTAACTTCTGCTGGGTTGGTTCTGCCTGCACTGCCAGGTAAGGGAGGAGCACCTGGAAAATAGAACTGGATTCCCTCTCACTGAAAGGCCACTTTTTTCCATCCAGAGGTTGCTTCCAAGCTTCTCCTCCATCCCTACTGTCACTTCCTTGTCTGGGTTTTGTTCAGGTTCCCAACATTCTCAGTATAAGCTGCTGTTAATAGACTTGTTCTTCTCTACCCTGTATTTTTTTCCTCCTTTATAAATGTACAAAATTTTGCTTTTTGTCAATCCTAGGTCACAGCAGAAATTATTCTGTTGTGAATGTAACTCATAGTATTGAGTTACAAAAAGAAAATAAGAAAGAATACTGTAGAAATCACTGCCATCATGGAAACACATTATGGGAATTTTGTCCATTTTTTTAAAGGAGGGGTTAGAAGAAAATCTAAAACACTTGCCATAAAAAGCTCCCCAGTGTAAAAAGAAACAGGAATGTAACCAGTGTGACTTTCATAATATATACTCTGAAAATAATTATTTCATTTAAGTTATAGAAAACAGTTGACTATAAAAGCAAATTTCATAGTTCACTGTGCACTGGCTGGTTTACACCACCTCAAAATTTAACTTACCAGGAATTTTGCTCACAGCTGGGAAGCTGCATACACTGTGAGAGGTAAATATTGACGGATTATTGTGCTATTGCACCTTGCAAATAAACCACCCAAAGGTAGAACAAATTTCATGCTCATTGCACAGGAAAATGAGAATAATCAGGGATGGAATAAAAAAATCCAAGGAATCTGCCATCCTCTTGCCCCATCAAGAGCTGGGCAAACATCATCAACAATCATTACAACTCAGGAAATTACTTACTCAAACAAAGGGTAGAGAGTGCTCAAATGTTAGGGTTTTCTCCTTTTACATGTCTACAGGAACAGCCAAAATTATGTTTTATCCATCACGATTTCCAGGTGCTTTTGTCAATTAACTATAACATTTGAAGGGCAACTTGAGGTCTACTCTAATTGAGTATTCTGGCAGGTGGTGCACATTCCCTCTAACTATTTCACTGGAAGTCATTATTTCTCCCAGCTAGCTGGGAATTCAGCTAATGGATGTTCTCTGGAGTGCATGGAACACGTTTTACTGAAGGGGTAAAATGTGAAGGCAAAGCAGGTGGAGCCAGACTCTCCTCAAGAAGGAATTGGCACAAACTGAAGCTCAGGAGTTTCCTTCAACATCAGCAAGCACTTTTTCCCTGCCCAGGTCACCAAGCCCTGGCACAGGCTGCCCAGACAGGTCATGGAGATTCCATCCCTGGCGATGCTTAAAAACCCTCAAGAGACATAACAATTCCAACTAGCCTTTGTTTTAATTTTTCTGGTGTATATTACTACTTTCTAAAATAGACATCTCGTTTTTCAGTTAACAAAAGCATAAGAACCTTCAGTCCACAAAATAACAGATGAGAGAAAATGCTGGGCTTGTGGTTTACCTCCTTCACTGGTCAAGGTGTACTTTTCTCTTCCTTTGCATACGTGTAGCTATTTCTTATGCTGGTCAACAAATATTCATGATATTTGCAATAATGTTTATGCCTATGCTGTGCTCAGAGCCAATTGTTTTAAAAAAGAATATTTAAAAAGTTATTAAAATTAACAGAATTTAGAATTTAGAAACTAAATTGTGACTGAGTGACTGAGAGACTGGAAGGGCATTAACCCTCATCAGATTGACATTGAACAGCAGAACACAGAAAACACCTGATTTTATATTTCCCCACTCCCTGAAAGCACAAGAGATACCTTGTAGTGACTGAAGTTGTGCACATCCATGACAAGATTGGTGGTTTAGTCATTGATATTTTTTTCTAGATTTTCACTTGGCAGATTTACCTGTGAAAGACAACAAAAAACTTGCTCATGGCTCAAGATATCGCCTTGACTTAAAAAAAAAAAATCTCAATTTGTCAGTAAACCAATATCATTTAATGTTATCTCTGCTGTAAAACTATTTTCATGCTTGTGTAAAAATCATGAAGTGTGCTTGGTACCTTAATGTTGCATTTGACCCTTTGGCAAATTAGTCAGTGTGGACTCACCTCTGGTTTAATTTTCAGCACCTGCAACATTCTTTTTGGCAAACTGCATAATTGAAATAGTAGACATCTTTGAAATCAGCATTACTCATCAGTAAGTTGCAATATCCCACATAGTTTGTAATGTTCAGGACATTACAATGTTTTTTATTAGTGTTTTTTATTAAACAGGAGTAGCTACCTTAACTGAGCTTGTGAAAAGAGTAATCAATATGTTTTTGTAAATAAAACATGTTTTGTACAAAGAGGAGAAAGTTAAGGCTGGAACTTAGTTTGCAGGCTTAGGGAAAGTGTTTATATTTAGAGTTAGGGTTATGTATATTTATATTTAGGTTTTTAGTTCAAATAAATATTATATTTTGTGAACGAATATTTATGTATTTAAGTGTTTATGTTAAGGTTTAAGGTCAGGCTTAGGGTTTATGGTTAGGTTTTAGATTGAAGATAAGGATTGTGTTCAGGGCTAGGATTTGGATTAGGGTAAAGTTTTAGGGTAAAAATGCAGGGTTGGGTTTAGGGATTTAGGGCTAGCTTTTAGGGTTTGGTTTAGGGTAACAGTTTTCATTTAGGACTTGAATTAAGGATGGAGTGATGTTCATAGCTGTGCTAGTATTTAGGGCTGGACTTAAAGCTTTATGTTGTATTTTACTACATATAAAGGACAAAAAATTAATAATCTGAAGAGTAACCCCTAGCAATTTCTAGGATTTTGAAGAGGATTATCAACAGACACGCAGGTCACACAATTGGATGCAATCCAGTGTTTAAATCAGCTCCCAGAATTTGATAACCAAGACTTCTGCAACTCTGGAATTCTGTTCTCACTGTGTGAGTCTTTAAATACCTGGACCTGGAATGCTTACCCACATCCCAGATTCTTCCCCTGGGCAGTGGAACTCAAACCTGGAGAAAGAAAAAACAATCTCTGCTTAGAAAGTACATCATACTGGTTCCATAGTTTGATTGTCTTCTTTTTTGATTGTCTCCTTTGGCTTTTCTTCTATTCTTTTCTGTTCCTCAGCCTCTCTTAATTTTTCCACCTTAAGCTATCACGAGCAGCATATATATACTATAACATGATAATGTTATCTCTTAGGCTGAAAGAATAACCCAAGAACCTTCCAAGGTGCTGAAACACTTCTCAGCAGATTCACAAAGTCTCCTCTGGTATCATTTTGTCTCCTGCCAGCTAACAGTCCTTAAAATAATTGCTAGAAAGGGCTTGAGCACAAAATCTCTCAAGAGACCACTCACAAAAGTAGTTTGTACCAAGCTACTCTCTTTTGGAGGTTAAAAATGTTTTCTAGGGTAGACACAGACTGTTCAATGCCAGATAGATTCCGTGGGCAGGAAATTCCCAGGCATGGTTAATCCAGAAGAAAAGACCTGACCTCAGTGCCTGTAGCAAACATTGCTGCCATTTGAGAGCAGAAATAACATCATTTTCCAAATCCTTTCAACAGTTTCTTCTGGGAAACCTCAGCGTTTGTGTACACAGTACTGTTTGGCACTATAATGACAATTTCTGCTTACATTGCAGTGTAAGTGAACACCTGCATTCAGAATGGGAGACAGGGGAAGAAAGGAAGGAAGGAAGGAAGGAAGGAAGGAAGGAAGGAAGGAAGGAAGGAAGGAAGGAAGGAAGGAAGGAAGGAAGGAAGGAAGGAAGGAAGGACGGAAGGAAGGAAGGAAGTTAGTTTCTCCTGGCAAAGTTCACACATAAATGCAATTATTCCTGCATTTCCAATGAACCCTGGATTTGCACATAATCACCCCAAAGCTGCTGCCTATTTCTTGAGCAAGACTGAATATCTCAAAGATATCACAGAGCCTTTATATTCTTAAAGGGTAGCTATGAAAGTGAGGGCAAAATGTCTTCCAGACAGAGATGTCAAATTTTATACACGTGCTAAAATTCACTGTGCAGGGCCATGATGTGTATACACATCCAGAAGTGTAACTAGTTTGGAAAAGTGCAAATAGATACTTTTAAAGTTTCTTTTAAGTTTCTGTTTCTTTATTGTTTGGGGGTTTGGGATGGCTTTTTTCTTTTTTCTTTTTTTCTTCTTTTTTTTTGTTTGGTTTGGCTTGGTTTGGTTTTTTGGGGTTTTTTGGTTTTCTTTTGGTTTGGTTATTTTTTTTTTTTGTTTATTTTTGTTGTTGGGGGAGTTTTTGTGGGTTTTTTTAGTTGTTTCTTTTTTGGTTTGGTTTGGGTTGGGTTGGGTTGGGTTTTGGGTTTTTTGGTTTGCTTTTGTTTTTGGTTTGGTGGGTTTGGGTTGGGGGGGTTGTTTTAGTTTTTTTGGCTCATATTGCTATAAATCCAACACATCTGGAATAGTGAGGTTACAGTTCAAACAGAATTGCCTTGTCATACTTTTTGCCAATGAATTCCCTACTCATTACAGCCAGACTTACCTCACCAGTCTTCCTCGGGTAAACATACAACAAATTCTTCTTGACAGATGCATTTAAGCAAATAAATAATTTGTTCAGACTGTGGAGTTTTGTTTGTTTGTTTGAATTATTTATTTAAAAATCAAAGGAAAATCTGGAATTCAGATACCCCAAAAACCCCTCTAAAAACTTGTAAATATCCTCCAGAAGACCAGGACTGTGATGAAGTTATCCAAACATAGTAATTCATATTATGAGATGCTATTAAATATAGCACTTGTTTTTTCATACTGTTAACTGTGCCTGAGAAAACCAACCAAGAATAGACCCCTTTAGTAAGTGGAGTTCTTGCAGCACTGCATTATTGAGATAAAGAAAGAAGTTTTGATTTGTTAATTTTCAGTTTTGCCGAAAACTATTTCCAACATCTCCATCTCATTTTCCATTGTGAGATGCTCTGGTGAAGCAGAATCAGCCCAGTGTTCCTGGGCCACACACAGCTTAGCTCCTGTGAACCGTGGAAAGCCACTGCAGGGAAGTTTTTCAGTTAAACGCAGACAACTGAGTAGTATAAATTCTAAAAAAAAGGAAGAAATGGAGAAAAGCTGTGAAGTTCTGTAATAAAAAAAAAAAAAAAAAATTTAAAATCCTTTTTGTTTATCACAGCCAAGCCTCTCTATTTCAGTTCCCCATTTGTTGCCTCAGCCTTACCATGGAAGGCTTGCTATGGTATGGAATGAAAATCTGAAGGGGAGAAAGGGTTGCTGTGGAGTTTGAAAAACACCACGTGATGTGCAGTATCTTGATAAATCAATATCAGCTCTTGGAATTACATGCCAATTTGGGAAAACATCCTCATCCACTCATTATTTTCTGTATGTATGGGCTTCATCTTGGAAAGAAGAGATGCCCTGAGTTTGCCTCCCTAAACAGGATTCACTCAGGAGCTCCAAAGCAGTTTGTGGCTTCTCTGACCTTTCTGCACTCAGCCTCAGTAGGATTTGCAACTGGATCACAGCCATGAATAGAACTTGATGAACTTTTCCCATTGCAAAGCCTCTCAGGAGCTCACATTTCAACTCTCTGCCTTTGTGATTTCTCTTCCTGTTGGCCCTGCTCTGGCCTATAATTGAACACTTTCAAAAAGAGTGTCTTCGAGTTCACCAGCACCTTCTTTCAGTCTTGATCTCTCATTTTTTCCCTCACCATCACAGGCTTCTTTGAGCTGCATCTTTGGCTTCTGCATCACAGCTGCTAAAGACTAGAAGTGTTTTGACCTGCAGTGTTTGGAAAAGAAGTCCAAATATACCACAAGGTTTTCAGGACCTAATTGGTCCCTCTGAGTTTGCCAGCCCATGACTGGCAGGATCTCTCTCCTGTGTTCTCATTCCTGCCCAGCTCTGCAGCTGCACTGGAAGTGTCAGCAGAGGATGGAGCAGAAGACTTGATCCAGCAGCATTTTTTAAAGCAAGCAAATGAGTCTTTGAGTTTTTGCCCAAATGAGTTTTTGACCGAATGCGAGGAAGTTAGTAAATTTCTGAAGTAGGTACAGCTTCTGGGAGTGACAGAATATCCCCTGAAATGCTGAAGTCCAGGAAAGAATTACTGTTTCTTGCCTTTCTTTCAAGTCTGGGAAATAGAAAAAAAGAAAAGTGCTTCAAGAACAAAACAGCAACCATGCCCTTGATGAAACCCCCAAGTGCCCTTGTGCTGCCTTCCTCAAAGTGTTCCCCTCATGGCCAAAGCCATGCCCAAGAATTAGCTGTGGCTTAATTGCAATCACTGCAAAATTTAGCAAAAATGTGAGTCTCAGCACCACTCCAGTGAAGCCTTAGCTGCTGGAGTGACAGATTTGTCACGGCTGTCAGGTCTGATCTCTCCTGGCAGGGTCTGTGTGTGCTGTCTGCTTCCACAGGCTGGAGAGAACATCCAAAATCCCCAATGGCACTGCTAAAGGCAGCTTGCCTGTGGCAAAAAGGGAGCTTGGTGTGATGAGGGAAATCCTCCCTGAAGTCTGTCAGATCAACACCAGTGACAATGGGAAAGAGGCTTTTGGTCACCATGGGAAACAGCCTTTTGTCAAACACCTGGAGATGAATCTGTTTCAGTGCTGCCACAGGTTTGGAAATAAAATACCTACTCCAGCTGCAGGCCAGGATGAAAAAAAAGACCATTAAAAAATGATGCCACCATCTTTCAAACAGCAGATTGAACCTGTTCTACCTGCAGATGCTTTTGCTGACCATGGATTCACATGTTGCAAGCCAGGCCCACGGATGGGCAGTGAGAAACAAACAGCTTTTCCCTGGATAAACATTCCTCACAGCCACCATCATGGACCTGGCTGTGAATCATCTCATTCTTTCACTCCTAACCCTGATAGTGTTTGTACTCCTGTGTGAAGTGTGAAAAGCCACCCAATCCCTTAAAAAGCACTGTGATGTCTGAGTAGGGAATTCCATCAAAGGAAACTGCAGGGTATTGTTGCTGAAGCCTTTGAAAATGAAATTAATCTGGGAAAAAGTTGCCTCTGGCCTTTCAGCCAGTTTCTAGGACACTTCTACTCATTTACAGCTCTGATCTCAGCCATCCACCATTTAACCACACAACAGAGGAGCGAGGGGAAAGGAAAAGCAGCCACAGAGCCACAGCAGCATCTGCTCATTGCCCACCATCAAAGCTGTGTCTGCAGAAGCCTTTCAGGGACACTGCCAAGTGAAGTACCTGCTCTTCTGCCAATTCCCCTCTGGAGTATAGTGCCATTCTGGCAGAGAGGCTTTGATCCTTCTCTGCAGTTGAATCATTAATTTATGAAATGGTTTGGGTTGGAAGAAACCTCAAAGATCCTCCAATTCCATCCCCTGCCGTGGGCAGGGACATCTTCCACTATCCCAGGTTGTTCCACACCCCATCCAACCTGGCCTTGAGCACTGCCAGGGATGGGGCAGCCACAGCTTCTCTGGGCATTTTCATTCATATATTTGTATAGGTTTGACCTAAATAAAGAATAAAAACATGTACATGTATACACTCATATATACATGTTATCTATATACTATATATATATATATAATATATATATAGCATCTCCAAGATATGATAAGTATCTTCAAGAGGAAATTTTCCCCAATATGCAATCTAAACCTGCTGGGGCAGCTTGAGGCCATTTCCTCTCATCCTATTTCTCATAAAAAAGAAGAAGAGAGTGACCCACAGGGTCAGAGCTGTCAGGGAGAGAGTGAGAAGGTTGCCCCTGAGCCTCCTTTTCTCCAGGCTGAGCCTCTCCAGTTCCCTCAGGTGCTCCTGGTTCTCCAGACCCTTCCCCAGCTCTGTTCCCTTCTCTGGACACCCTCCAGCCCCTCAATGGCCTTGTTTTGGGGGGCCAAAAAAAGGCTCTCAATCAATAAACAGGCAGCAGTGCCTGCAGACTTATTAGCAGGGACGTGTGAGAAATGAACCAGATACGTCCCAAAACATTGTAAATAAAGCTGCTGATACTCAGAGGCAGAATGCCTGACTGTGTGTCTGGGCTCCAGCTCAGCTGCTGGCCCTCGATCAAGGAGAGAAGAGCTTTACAAAAGTTCCTAATTGGCAGATAATTAGCAATAGCTGGCGATGTGTGACTGCTTCTGAGCGAGTGCCCTGCAGGCAAGCTCTCCCCCAGCTCACAGCACTGCCCATGCTGGCTGCTGGGTGAGCAAGAACATCCTCTGCTCACCCAGATGGGGTTCTTAAGGGCTCATTGATTTACCAGTCATTGATTTACCAAGGGCTCAATGATTTGTGGTACATGCTGTGTTTGGTAACCTATGCATCAACCACAGATGAGAAACACAGTCAGGCTGCTGGATTTGCATTGGTAGCCTTTGAATCTCTGGGAATATAACTCACACCACCCTGATGGGTCTGTGTGCAAGGAAAAGGGCACCAGATATCAACAAATTCTGTTTCCCACTGTTGTCTTTAAGTACATATTTCTAATTTGCAAAACAGGGTGTTGCTGTTTATGTCATTCATTAGGTCCTGCTGAGGAATTAGCTGTTATTGCCAGCTTTTAAATGGGGAAAATAGATGATGTTACCTTCTGCAGAGCCTTTAAACTTCACTGTCAGTGGTATCAGAGATCAAAAATCCAATTTGAATTCATGTCCTAAGAAACAACCTTCTAATAAACAAGGGAATAAGAGGGAAGAGTGTCTTGTCTTGAACAGAGAATTCTATATTTGCAATAATGGTTTTTAAAAATAAATTTCATTTGTTAAAATCAATTATTTGTTTATTATTGTTTTTGAGGATTGTAAGACCAAAGTAGTGGCAAGATGTTGCAATACAACACAGACCCCTGAAAGCTATTTCTTATGCTCCTTTGAAAGACAAACATACAAACAAACAACCAAAACCAAACCCAAAACCAGAAACAACTAAACCCAAATAATTGAAGCTTCAGGCAGGCACATCCTGTATAAAAGAGAATTCAGGCTCAGTCTGGGGAACTGATGCAAAATTGAGAGGCTCTGTAAAGTTTTGAGGGGTTAACTACGTGAGAAACAAACATTTTTGTCCCAAAGTCACTTGGATGTGGTTATCTGGAGGAGATCAGTTCCTCCTCTGTGTCACAACCTTTGCATGTTCCCAGCAAGTCTGCTTCTTCAGATATGTCCATGCAGTTTGTTCTCACAATTTTCATGACATCCACAGTGTCTCCTGCCAGCCAGGAAGGAAAATGCTCCCTCACCTGCAGAAATGCCAGGCACAACCTCCAAACTGTCTCCAGTCTTTCTCGTGCTGTTAAAAAACCCAAGTTCAGTGCTCCCTCTGGGATTTCAGAACAGGCAACTTGCAGCAGCTCACTGCAAGGCAGACTTTGCCCACGTTGCAGAAGAATGCAAACAAACTGGAAGGCGGAAAAAGACTTTATTTCAGGGGTCACAGAACTGTTCAAGAGGCCTAGAGGTATTTTTTTGTTTCTTGTAAACTTGGTACTGGCTGCACTGCTTTGTACAGACATCCAGACTTTCCTGGCAATTATTTGGATTTCATGAAGTTCTGAACTCACTCTGCTGCACATGCCTTGCTGGCTTTCTCCTGAGCTCTCACCTGCAGATTCCATCTCTCTTTCCATTGTGAACATCACAGAAGTTGGTTGTACCAGTTTGCTGATTGCTAGCTTTCATTTTTATTCTCAGATTTCCAGAGCGTGAAAGAAATGGGAAGTTTATAACCAAAAGAAAATGCTGCAAGTTATGCTGCAGCACTAGTAACTAGAAAGTACTTAGTATCTTGGTAGCAAGTAGCTAATATGTAGAGTGAGACATCCTGAACTGGTAGAATAAATTACCCTGTTTGATGAATCTACTTTGGCTAGCCAAAGCACAGCCTGAAGTCGCTGACTTACTCTGGACAATATTAAAAAGAGAAAAAAAAAAGGAGGGAAAATTGTTGTAATGAGGATTTAATGCCTCTTTCTTTTTTTGCATAACAATTGGAGGCTGGTGTTAGTACCAACACAGACTGCACTTCTCAGCAGGGGCTCTTTGGTACTTTTCATCCCCTCAGGTTGGTGTGTGAAGTTTCCCAGCCCTTAGGACAGTAATGGGATAGCAAAATCACTGATAAGTCTCATTTGGTATTAACCAGAGCAAGTTAAAAAACCAAACCAACACACCACATTAAAAAAAAGGTAAAATTTCTGACAGAGCACAGACCAGGAAGAGTCTGGAAGTGGATGGTGCTGTTCTTCTGAGGCTTTGAAGCACACAGTGTGTGACATTGCTCAGCTGTGATGTGGCACAGGTGATTCAGCTCCAGCTTCAGCACACAACTGCCTGAGTGCCATTCTGAGCTTCCTTCAATATCATTCTGTCACTATAAATAAGACTCTGGTATTTGAATTTTATGAGTCCTGGGTGGGCTCTCAGCTGCCATGGAATTAGCTCAGCTGGTTGGGTTCAGTGGAAACACAGCTGCCAAGGGTCTGATCTGAAAACAGGTTGTAAAAAAAGGTTAATGTCAGGCTGGTTTCCAAATGTCACCTCAAGCCTTAAACCCTGACACCTTTTTTTTCCATTTGCCACTGGTCACACAACATGACTGACATGAGGATTTGAGCTGAAAGGAGGTAAATAGTCGTGCTGGACATCTTGCTGGGAATGCTGATTTATGAATATATATATAAAGAACTGATTTGTCTTACTTGGTTTTTAATTTTTAAATGCAGAGTTTAGGCAATGATCATTTCTACATTGCAACAAGTACCTCGCTGCCAAGGGTGGCAGGACAACTCTCTGAAATGCCTTTCTGCAACTGAGATTTTTCCACATTTTCAGTCTGCTTCTTTTTCAGGACATGCAAATTTATGGGCTGTGAACCAGGAGATACAGGTTAAAATAGTATGATTAATATCTACTTCTAGAAATACCTCAATATCATGCTGTCCTCAAGACAGAGGAGAACCATCAGGAAAAATAAAAATAAAGGTTCTGCTAAGCTGTCAGGCTGAAACTTTAGCTGCCCTAATATAAAAAGTTTGGGAGGTTGTTTACAGGGAAGAAGAGACCTCTAAGTAAATGCAGGTGGTTAATCACTGAAAATAACTGAAAATGTTTTCATAACACTTTAAGTACTCTCCAGCCTTAGTAGGGAATTAAAGTATTTACAGCACTCTGAAATTACATTTCAAGCACAAAAGCCACAGCTTGTTCAAGCTTTTTTCCCGAGGTACTGAACAGCAATTTTATCCATTTGGAAATTGCTATTAAAATAAAAATGACTGATTTTTAGTGACCTTAAAGGCAAGCATGTGCTTTTTACTCTTAAAGACAGAAGAAAGTGTTTAGCAATAAGATTTTAAAGAAAATAATAGTAATAATTAGTAAAAAAAATGTATTTAAATAAAAATAAAATTAGATATCAACATTTCACATGTAACCCCCTTAGGTTTAAACTTGAACAGCTGTAGATACAGGCACAGTCTCATTAGAGGTGTGAAAGAACAAAAACATACATAAGGTGTGAAAACTCTTCAAGTCCATCCACAGATTATGTGTTGTAAAATAATTATTTATACAATTATATTTTTAAGACATATTATAGTTATTTAACTCATGATAGTACTACTATGCAAGCATATCAGATGAGAATTTAGCTATATGGAACTAAAGATTTAAGATAAAAATTCATGCTTGATAATGTAATTGTTTACTAGAGTTATACAGGTACATAACTTTCCAAAAACTGGAATATGGGGGGGAGGTATCTTTATATTTTATTTTGCTTTTCCTGAGTAAAACACCTTTGCTGTCACTGAGCTAGATCATCAGGTCTCTAATAATTAAATTATTTGTCCTTCCTCTTTAGAAAAAATTAAAATAATTAAAACCCACCCAAATTAACCAAAACCCTAGAATCACAATATTTGTATGGAGTAAGGACAAACCTAATTAGGAAAAATCTTCAAAATATCTTTGTGATATTCAGCACAACCTCCCACGTTTTCAACACTGCCCACAGGAAAAAGTTTTCTAGAGGTATTTCTTATGATAATGATGAGAGAAAACTCTTCTAAATAAAATTATCTGGCCTATTATCAATAAGCAGAGCTGTTTATCAAACCACACCTATTTTAATTTCTCCCAGGTGAAACAAAATCTTTCAAATATCTCTTTAACAGAAACTTCCCAGTGACGTGAGAAGAAACCAATGTTATTCCTTTGATTTTATGTACAAATGGAGTGAACAGCAGAGCATCCCACATGCTGATGGCCTTATCTGTAAAACACATATTTAATAGAGGATTTCAGTCTCATTTTACAAGACTGACTACATCACAGGTATGTACATTTGTGATTTTGGATAGCTTTTCACGTGCTTTATGGGTAAGTGAATAAATCTGCCAATAATGCCATTCATGATTTTTTATGAGGAAAGCTTAACTGAGTGGAGGAAGAAATGAAATTATTACATATGCCCCTAACCATAAATGGTTAGTACTACCTAAAGTTTTCTGTGTTTTTGCCTTGCTTCACCATAACATTCCTTGCTATTATTTCATTCTTGTATTGATCCTATAATCACCAGCAAAATATAGGTCCTTTTTTTGGTCTTTTTTGACTAATTACACAAATTATTTGGAGTTGAAAGAGGACATTTTGATGTGCTGTACATCAAGCAGCACAGGGCAGCAGTGAGTCTCTGACAGTCTCAGGGCAGCCTGATTTTCTCTTATTGATTAGAAGATTAAATACTCACAAGAATAAATATTTGTAGCTACAGTTCACTAACAGGCTTGTCAAGCAAGGGTGAAATATCTGCATGTGCTTTGATTTTGATGGAATTTCTGTGGAATTTTGTTACTAGAAAGGTTTACTTTACCCAAAGCCTGTTTCACTCCAAACATCAAAGATATGGTATTACAGAAAGGTTGATGGTAGTGGATATTATAATAGAGAGCAGAAAAGAATTGTAAATGAAGAAAAAATTATCTTGACCATTCAAATTTTTGTACTTAACTGGGGAACACACAAATGCAGAAAATCCGTTCCCATAGCACTGTTGATCTCAATCCCACCAACAAACCTCAAAAAGGGCAGAATATTAAGTCTATTCCCCCTCAGGAAGAGAATAACAGAAAAACCCACCTGGCTGCAGCAAGCTGGTGGCTCTCAGACCTTACATCCTGTTCAGCTGCTTGATCTCCTCAGTTTTGATGATTCTTTGGTTTTGCAGGCTGCTGACTTCATTGGTAGCTTTGATGCACATGGAAACAAGACTGAGGAGCTCCTCCCTCACAGGTGACCCCGGTTTTAGATGACAGATTGGCATGACATCCAGGGGAGTTCTACAGAAGCAACATGAATTTACAGCACAGGCATGTAAAAATCATGACTGTTACTCTTGGGATTCCACAATGCATGAGGACATCAAGGTCTGGGGTTTTGGGAATTTCCTCATTATACATTACTGTGAAATTACTGTTAGTAAAAACAAAAACTGGTGTGTACACACAATAAACACACATTGCTGGTCACCACAAAATTACCAGCAGGAGTACAGTGGATATTCTTTTCCATAAAGTTCATTTTGAGCAGATTGTGAGTTACTTTGTGAGTTACTTTTATATTTTCACGCAGACGCAGCAGCTCCTGGAATAGTTGTTGTTGACTCCTGTCTTCCAGGAAGGTCACTTTGTTATCCAGTTATTTTGTTCTGCACCCAACAAGGATTCTTTGTCCGGCCAATTGTGCCCCATCATGAAGTTTCCCCTGACCTGAATTGTCAGGGCTCCCAGCTAAGGACACATCTTTCTTTGTCACCACATTCACCAGCAGCACCTTTCTGATGGCTCCCTCAAAAATGTAAAAATTGATGTGAGCTAGCACAAGACAAAGATAAATAACATTTTAGTGTTGTTGCACACACAATATACCACCAGAAACATTTGGTTACTTGGGGCATTTCAGCCAGATTGCCTTTATCACTAGACAGATTGTTCCAGTCCCATTTCTAGCTCTTTTGTCAGACATGGGACACAATTTTCAGCTTGCAGAGCACACTTGAAAAGAGTGGAATTGTGCCAGCAGGAGACAGCAGAAGCTTCTAGTGATACAAACAACCAGGAATGATTGATTTAGCTTCATCAGTAATTCCCATTCCTTCAAAGACTAATGAACCTGAAGGAGACACAACCTACCCAGATTCATGCAAGGAGTAAATGTGTATTTGGAAAAGACATTTCTGAGCATCCAACACAGCAGCGCAGAGTTTGATGAGCTTGATTACTATTAGTCCACAGAGAGCCTTAAAAGCATTCAAATAATACTTAAGTTTTCAAGTCTGAGCATGATAATGTCCTGTTTTTCTCCACTGGCAAGGCACACTGATGAAAGAATTTGTGTTTGTTGGCTGAGTGTTTAGATCAGATCATTAAAAATCTTGTGAGGATGGAGACAAGCCAGAAAGTCTTCCTCTGTACTTCTTACATAATATATGTTCCCATCTGCCACCATTTGTTATGACAAGACCACACTGGCTTGCACTGGTAGCACAGCTAAAGTCTGATTAATTTTGTTTGACAATATAAAGTCTGTTCTTGTAATACAGTTCAGCCTTTTTCACTCCTGTTCTTTGTGTTACAATCCTTATATCCAACCTTGTAAACAAGTCATCACCCTATTTCCCATTGTTCTCAGCCCTCTTTAATGAGATTCTTACATAAAATAGCAATTAACACTGCCTGGAGTCACATCATCTACTGTGTAAAAGTGTTTTGCCACATTTCTGAGTTCAGTGAGGTCATAATTTCATTTAGTCCTCATTCACAATGTGAGCTGTCACAGAGTCACTTTATTTTGTTGAAACCACTGAATATGAATCTGCAAATGCTTTAAAACCAACAAGAGGAAGCAATAAACTGAATGAACAGAAGGACAGGAGTTAAAAGATGTGACTTTGCCAGCTCAAATTTGTAAGCTGTCTCTTACAATTAGCTCAGCAAGAAACCCCTTGAGAGGCTGTGGGGCCACAGAAAAAGAGAACATGGTTGGTTAGCAGGCATGGAAAAAAAAAATCCAAATCCAAGAGAAGCTTATGTGACTTCCTGCTGTCCCCATGACTGCAGGCAAACAGGGGCACTGTGTTGAGAAGTACCACATGTGACACCAACAATCCTGACAGAACTGTAATTTTAGTGGTATTGAATCTCCCCTTTGAAAGGACCAAGCAGGTGCAGGGTCTCCAGCACAATCCCAGTCCTGCACTCACCGTGGATCTCTGCACCATTCTCACCCTCCTACTGCCCCAGACCTTCTCCACCTTCTCTAATTATTATTAATTACCCATTTGGCGTGGTCCTGAACCAACCACAGCTCTCACACATTAGAAAAACAGTTTTTCCTGTTGCTTTCACACACACAGAGGTGTGACAGAAGTCCCAGGGAAAGCTCAGGAAAAGAATTTGGCAGAAAAAAGCTTTTTTTCAGCCCCTCTGGCACAGAGCAGAGCAGGGGAAGGATATCTACATTAATTCCAAGGAGGAAGTGATCAGCAGTGAGCAGCTGCCAACAGGAGCCACAGGAAATTCACTTGGAAAGAGATCTTGGTATCAGCTCTCTCCTTTCCTGGCAGCAACTCAAACCCCACAGGCCTTAAACACTTCTACCCGCAGGGATCCACTAATTTTTAGCCATTTCTGAGTTGGGAGAAATATCCAGAGTCTTTACAAATACAAAAGAAATATTCTGGGGGTAAAAAAAAAAAAAAGTTAGAAAGTCTGTCCTATCTGACACAACCTAATTTGACTTAAAATACTGCTCCAGATGGCTCAGTTTATAGACAAGTGAGCCTGAAAAAAAACATTTTCACTGACTTCTGTGGCTCTGACCATTTATTACATGTAGGTAAGATTTTAGACCTTACTAGAATAAGGTCACTGAAACAGACAAGGTGTTTGTCTTCTGGTGTGAAATAACCAGCAAACTTTTTTTAAGAGAATACAGGAGACAGTAGTTTTGTATTTATTTTTTATTTTCTTCCGGGACTGAAAACTAAGAAGTCAGAGCAAAGGGGGGGGTGAAAATTAATCTTAGGCATTTTTTTTCCCTTTATGCATTCATAACTTGAATGCTAATAAAAGCAGTATTAGTTAAATAAAAGGAGTTACAGCTCAGATGACTGATATTATAGAATGAAAAACTGCTTAAATATTCACGCCTCTAAGTAAAGGGATTTTAATCTACAAGTAATTGTACAAATACTTACTGTCAAAGTAAATTGTCCTCAATGCACACCAAAAAAAAAAAAAGTTTCCTAATGCCAGGATCTCTCTTTTGCTCTCTAAATCCCAGCAATGCACAATGAAAGTATCCATTGATAAAGAGCTTTTAAAATGGTAATGAAATCCTATGAATATAAACAGCAGAAGTAATTTCTTCTCTATAGTAAAAGACATTCCTCACCTTTATAAGGCTTGGCCACTGAGGCATAATGGTATAAGACTGAGACAAAAGACTCAGATGAGGGATTCCCAAGACTTTCATCTTTTTTGCTGCCCCTGGTGTGTCTGAATCTCTGTTACAGGAACTGAAACCCCCTGCCAGGTGCCAGTTCTGATCCTGGTGGTGGAGATGCCATTCCCTCTCATCCTGCTCAGAGGTTGGTCCCCTCCTACCCCTGGCTGGTGACAGACTGGAGGAGAAGGGACACAAACCAACCCTGTGTGCCACACAGCCTCCTGAGGAGACTTTAAAAGCTCCACTTGGAGGCAGGAGAGCTCAAACTCAGAGCAGCTGTGAAGAAGTCATGGCAAATTCATCTGCCAGGTGTAGTGAGATGCAGCCTCTTCCCCCAGAGCGAAGATTTATGGCTGGGAACAGAAGGAAAACCTCTTTGTCAGAGAAAACCCTCTCTAGGCAGCATCCTGCACCACTTGATGAATGTCTCCTGCCAGTCCTGAGTGTCCTCAGCTCTTACCAGCTTGAACGAATTACTGTAGCATCAATAAATAAATATGACACAAAAAAAATGCAACTAAGTTGTTATATTTCCAAAACTGCACAATTCCAGATTATCTTCCATTGCACTCATCTTTCACTGCACACTGCTTCTTGCATTTCCTGCTGAAAGCATTTTTTCCATGTTTCTTCCATTGCATTGCTTTCACACCTTTCCTTCAGACTACTTGCTTACCATCTGATCTCTGGCTTTCTTTCAGAACTAATATTTGAATTCAAGCTTGCTTTCAATGATCAAGAACAATTGCAGTGAAATATTTGGTGATTTTGGGATTCTCAAATGAATTCCCCATAAAGACTTCCCATAATCAGTAAGTAAATTTCACATTCTTAGCCTGGGTGTTATATTTTTTTTCATCTGGATGCAGCATTCATTTTAATAAGTAAAACATAAACCACAGAAAAAAACCAAAATGCAAACTTTTCAAACCATTTCCTGCATTTCTGTGTTTACTAGGGTGAGCAGCTCTGGAAAGGGTAAAATGCCAAGGCTGGAAAGCTGCATTGCCCTTGGCTAAGAGAGGAAAAATCACCTGAGCTGTGCAGCCCAAAGGCAGGATGTGCCTCAAGATGCCTGCTAGTTCCATGGTGCAATACAGAAAAATCTTCAGGCATTTAATTAATGACCTTAAACTCATGTTTATGAACTTGAGGAATAAGCCAGAGCATTCTCAGAGATCCAGGGAACCAAAAAATCATGCAGGGGAAACTTGCAGTTTTCTGTACCTACATTTCATTTCACTGTTAAAGTTGTGTCTTGATTGCTCACATGAATTACTTTGCCTACCGTGTTTCTTTTGTAATGTTCCTGAACTGTAAGAAAGATCTTCTTTAATTTTTCCTTCCTTACTTTAAAAACTGTGCATTCTTTATTTAGCTACAGCCATATGAGTCACTTGAGAAACTGTAAGTTAGGACAATCCAATTATAACCTCATCCTCCTGCATTTCTTATCTCTTTGTCTCTTGGTTTTTATCTAGAGATAGCAATCATAAATAAATTTATAAAATAAAGCTGCCTATGACTTACCAGTGTCATGCTAATTGCCAATTATTTGAGGTATTTTATACAATCATTCATCCTACTTTTTTTTGGTGGAGATTCTTTTTCTGGTGTGTAGAGGACCTCAAATTTTTCTTAAGGGTAACAATTCTAAACAAGAGAAAGATTTCTGGTCATGCAGCTCTTCTCTTCACCCCCTAGTTTCTGTTTTCCATTGCTAAAAAGAAAAAAAAAAAACGAGCAAGCCAATATAAGGACTACAATAGATGTATTTGCATATTTTAATTCCTGAATGAAATGCTGTTAATCAATAAAACAGAAGGCCCAGTAATTCACTCTCTGCTTCTCTTGTATGCCAGGGTTTTTTCCTGACCACTAAAACTGGGCCTGGGGTACCATAAACCATTTGGCAATGTGATTTTATGTGTTGAATTCTCAATGGAATAGGAAAACAGAAACCGGCAGCATTAGCTACATCTCATTTACACTTGTAAGGTGTGATTTTGCTCATAAAAATGATTTTCTAGTGCCTGAGAAGAGATCCCCTGAGATTACTTTAGTGTGCCAATAAATGCTTGAGTATTAGGACCTGACTAAGCAATTATTCCATGGTGCAGTTCACCCATGTTATCATTACTAAACCAACACTGCACTTGCTATTTCTGCTAAAGAGTCCTTTTATTCCAGTAGAAATGTGATGAGAGGGTCATTTTTGGAGCAGAAGGTGGCATTCCAGCTTTTGAACAGAGGACCTGGTGATTTCTGGCAGAGCATCACTGCTGGAGGAGGCAGAATTCCCCTGCAGGTCTGTCTGTCACCTCCCCTTGCCCTGCAGCCACCTGCTCTGCTCCCTCCACAGATATGACCTGGGGATATTGAAGCAATTTGAACACAGAAAACACAGAATTAAAGCCTTGGAGGAGTGTGTTTGCCATTGAATTGGCCCAGGGAATTAAATCTTCACTCACAAAGAAAAGTGAAAGGTGTTAGAGAAAAAATTGTAATTTCTGGTTGAAACATTGAGGCACAAAGTTTTCTCCTACTGAGAACACACATTGTCTTTCAGACTAAATAAAGGACAGTTGTTTGCAAGTCTGATAAACTTTCCCCCACGTGTGTTGAATGAAGGCAGACAACAAATTCCCACGTTTCATTTGAAAAAAAAAATCTAAAAACATCAATGGCTTCATTGGGCAGGAGTAAAACATGCAATGAAGGCATCGTGTCTACCATTTCTCAGAGAATTTTTAAAAAGTAGCAAAAGAAAATTATTTTATTCTCAGAGCTGTTCTTCATTTTTTATGGCTGACTGAAACAACTAATTCTCCAAGTACATTAATTCCATTGTCTTTAAGGAGACAGTTCAAATCACAACCTCATCAAATAATGTTGGCTATTAATCAGCTAAATATTTAAAACAGACAGGCAGTGCAGTGAAATGAAATTTTGCTGCTTTAGGATGCTCATTTGCGCACACTATTCAAGATAGTTTGGTATTATTGCATGGCAACTTTTAGAAAGAAGCAATTTAAGCCAGCAGGGAATATTTTTAAATGTGGATATGCCTGTGGATAGCACTGTGCTGCTCTGACTCTCCTTTGGCTGAGTGTATCATCAGCCTCTGACAAAGACTCGCTCTGTGCCTTACAAATTTAGCTCTGTAGTGTCAAAACATTTTCCAACAGCAGCAGATCAGAAGCTGTAGCTCATGTGTGTCCTGTGAGGTTTATTCTTCCCCCTAGAGGAAAATATGGCTCGTGCCATGTGGCAGAGGTTTTCAAACGCATGTGTTGGAGGCTCTGCTTTAGAGATGAAAAAATGAAGAGTGAGAGCAGAAAGTTGTAGCTTCTTTTGCAGCTTTGCACTGCAGGCTTACTGAATGTCTGGGATTTGGCAGTAACCCTCATTTCCACCCTCTCTTTCCCTCTTCATATTTCTTCACGCCAAAGATTCTGTGATATTTAGTTTTTGGTGTAAAATTCATACAGCACATGGCAGAAGTGAAACCAGCAGCAGCTGGATACTCCGAGGTTTATTTCTTACCTACAGCTAGGAGCAAGGAACAAGTTTATTTGCTTTATCTCCCGGATGTTTTCTATCTGTAAGATACAATCTGGTGTTAGTACATATTTCCACTCTGTTCCTACTCTGAAATCTTATTTGTGTGTGCAAAAAAGCTGCCAAGAAACCACAAAAAATGAGGTGACAACAGATGTGTCCTGTGACGTTGGCATTCCCTGGGCACCCAAGTGCAGGAAAAGTTGTGAGACTCCTTCAGTGTGAGAAATTCTCATTATGAGGCACAAAAACAACAACAACAAAGATGGTGTGGATGAACAGAAGCTCTCCCCTGTCCTGGACCATCCTCCCCCCTCGCAGGTGGCACACACAGGTGTCCTCCCAAAGAAAAAACACCAATTTAGAAATGTTCATACAAGAATTGTTTGTTTTCTCTGTACGAAAACCAGCAATTCCCTCCCAGTGGTGTCAAATCATACAGGGCTGTGTCCCAGGGTGGGGAAGATAAAAATCCTTCCTGCTTTGGATGCCCAGCAAATGTATCAAGTTCTGCCTTCTTTTCAACAAGAGGCACCTCAGTAAAGAGTTCCCTTGGTTCTTAAGGGATGCCCATTGCTAAAGGCGCTCTGGAGAAATAAACCTCTAAATGTATTCAGAAAGAGGGGAAGGATTCCTTCATACAGGAAAAGATAATTAACAGATGAGAGTCAGCTTGATGCTTCTTTTACAAAGCATTTCAGAGGCTGTAAAAAAAGCTATTGAAACCCAATTAAACAATTTCACCCCCTATAAAGTCGAATTAATGAACTAAGCTTGATACAATGATGTTGTGTCTGCAGAAGTGTTTTAGCACCAAGTTCATACTGAAAAGGGGCAGCCTACTCAAAATAGTTGTGTTTACACCTGTTTCTCTTTTAACTTCTGCTTACTTGCTTCTTTTGATTTGAAGTTTCACAAAGGGAAAAAAAAAACAAAAACCAACCACAAAAACCCCAACCACACAAACAAAACCCCAGAATAAAAACCAATGGAAACAAAAGTAAAACCCCCAAAACTCCAAAGCTCTACATAAGAGATGCAACAGCAGGAGAAGCTCTGAGCAGAGAACAGAAAAAAAGATTTTCACAATTCAAGGGTGAATTCCACTTTACAAAAATCAGTGGAAGGGCACTGAGCCAAAGGTGGTATCTTTGTAAGGAATAATCCTCACTGGATTTTCCAGCCATCAGTCTCTCAGACCACCTTAATCTGCAGCTTCCCAGCAATCCTGATATGCACTCAGGTGTTTCTTTCCAAATGGATTGAGGCACCAGTCCGAAGCTGAACTGCATTTCCAGCTCCAGCATGGAGTTGCATTGGGAAGTTTTCCACCTCTGTTTCACTGCTACTCTTGTCCTTCTTGCTCATTTCAGCTGTGATCTACCAAGAACAAGGGCTGCTTCTTTACTCACATTTTTGTGTTCCCTCAGCACATCCCAGCCATGTGATTGAAACAGCAGGACAGGAAAATGGTTTCGCTGGGGGAATCTTGTCCAAGGTCATTGCACTGATAAACAAAGGGATGTGAACCTCTTTAAGGGTCAGTGCCAACAACGTGTACAGTGCTTCCTCAGATCTTTCAGTGTGCAGAGTCTCATTTATTCTCTATTGTCACATCCCACAATAGGGCTTTAAAAAAAACCAAACCCAACAACCAAAAAGCCTCACGTATCCAATAAAGCTCTTTATCTTTTCTGATGGAGAGAGACCTTTGATTAAACTCATAGGTTTGGATCCAGCAGACAGTAGTAAATTAAACACCCCAGGCATTTTAATTAACTCATATTTCTAGAGCCAAGGCAAAACAAATATGGATGACCCTGAAAAAATGTATCATGCTGTAGTTATTGTAAGGGACAAATGTTTTTTAATTAACTTATCAGAATCCATGAATCTTTGTTTTAAAAATTGATTTTGTTTTCAGTAATACAGTCCTTTATGTAGATTTTAAAGTAGAAAAAGAAGATAAATGGTTTGACTTATACAATGTGGCCAACAAAATTAGTTTGCAGAACTGTGAGTCTTCTAGTTTTGCCTCAGCAAGGTTTCACCCTTTACCTTTCTGATTTTCAAGCTTAAAAAATACATAAACCCAGAACGCTCTGAATCCATGCCCCACTGTGCTTCTGTGTTAATCTTTCAGAACTTCTGACTTCTTCATCTGATTTTTGATAGAGGGTAAGGATGATTGAGGCAGAGCAGCCCATCAGTGTCAGTCACTGGAGCTTCACTGTCTCCTTGTGGTGTGAACCACCACGTGTGTGCCAGCTGTGCCTTTGGAGCATGGCTGGGACCTGTCTGCATTGGGCATCAGGCAATTTAAAAACAAATACAGTTTGTAAAGCCACAGAAAAGGGATAATTTTTTGTCCTTGGCTCTCAGAGTTTGAAAAATTCCGGTGAATTTCTCTGTAAATATGACAATCTGCAGGAAAGATGAGCTTACCCAGGCTGTGTAATTACTGAAATCCAACAGATGAAAAGCCTTGAGCACATCATGCTTCATGAGCAAAGTCCTGCTGGGCTGCATCATTTCCCAGCAGAGCTAAGGGAAGCACCTGAGTCAGTTCAGGATGGAGCTCTATGGCTCTTTTGAGCAGAGAGCAGGGGCTTTCAAACAGCAAAACTTCTAAAAAATGTTCAAACTGGCAGTGTTCAGCTAGTTTTTACTTTCCATTTTAATAAGGAAAAGAGAAGAAATGGTGGAAGGAGAAATTTAAACCTTTTCTTGATGTGTTTGCATCTTGTCTTCTCATCTGTCATTCATGGGGGGAAAGGCTGTTTCAATGGGCAAATTCAGACTGAAAAGCTGAAAAGCTCCTGAAGTCCCCCCAGGATTCTGTCTGACCTTAACTCACCCACTACTAGCCTGTTCTCCTTTTAGCTAATCAAAATGCAGACAAAATCACAGTCTGAGATAGGACATTGCAAATAAACTTACAGTCATTAGAAGAACCTTATTTAAAAAGAATTTCAGCCACTAAAATAAAGAGAATTATAAGGACATCTTCAACTTTCAGCATTACTCCATAAGAATTGCATATCTTAACTGAATGAAGTCAATTTTACAAAATACACTTGGTTTAAATTCACAATTTCTATCTTGCTTTAATATGCAATTACTGTGCCAAAAGCAGTGAGATTACAATGAAAACCTTTTTCACTGCACTGGAACTGTTTATGACTTCACATTTAATTGTTCCTTGTTCCCTCTGCTCATTTAAATGGAAATGTCATGGTGCACATGCTCTTTTAGGGTTTTGGAACAGTATTTTTGAGCCACACCTTTCTTGTGAGGTGATTTCCGAGCCACACTTTGTGTGTGCAAATGTGAGACACCTGAACCTTCCCGTGGCACACAGGGGACACAGGGAATGGAGGGATCTCCCAGCAGGGGTGGAAACTCTGGGAGTTCAAAACCCTGGTTTGCTAACAAATTTAGCAGCCTTTGCAATCATGAATTGTCCTCATTTCCCTAAGAGATCCTGGGTGTTGTTTTCAATTCAGGGTATTTCTTTCCCCTTTCCCCCTTCCCCTTCCCCCTTTTCCCCTTTTCCCCTTCCCCTCTTCTCCTTTCCCCTTCCCCTTCCTCTTCCTCCCATTTCCCTCTTCCTTTTCTCCTTTTATTTTCCTTTAATTTCCTTTTCCTTTTCCTTTTCCTTTTCCTTTTCCTTTTCCTTTTCCTTTTCCTTTTCCTTTTCCTTTTCCTTTTTTCCTCTCCCTCCCCCTCAGGTCACCCCAAGCCTGCTGGAGGCACTGCTGCTGCAATTCAGAGGTTGTTTGGAGGTTCTGAACCACAGCAGGAAGAGATTTTACCCTCACTCATGCAGGTGATCTGTGCAGATGTTTCCAGATGCTCCTTTCCCTTCACCTTTTTCAGGGGGAGAGGGGAGGGAGGATCAAAATTACTTCTATTAAAGTATTTGTACTGAGGACAATCTTTTAAAAAACTTTTAAGGTTTAAAAAGCTATTTGAAGCTGGAGGGCAGCTGTGGTGGGTTGCTGCAGCACCCATTAATGTAGCTAACTGTGAAGATGTGGAGAAAAAAATTGAAATCCTTGGCAAAAGGTAACACATACCACAGAGAACACAAAAAGGTAAACAAAATTTCACTTACACAGCTGAACTTCCCACATCGCCCACCAGTTCACTCCATGGCTTATGAAATCTGGTCTGCAAGACATAAATCCCCTGGAATGCTTTTTCCCTAAAAAACCCACGTTGCATTGTAGGAAAAATTCCTGTCTGACAGAGGTGATCTGCTACTCAGACTGATCTGCAATCTGTGGTGTAAACAGGGCAATTTCCCAGCTGCAGGAATTGACAGAGCTTTGGGAAGGACCAGGCTGGTGGGAAAAGGGATTTGGATGAGGACATTTCCACTGGCAAGTGAACAGAGCTGTCAGTGATGAGGAAACTGTGCCCTTGGTACAACCAGAGGAAGGTTTTCTGCCAGGGACAAATCACAGAGATACAGGCAGTTACAAACCCATGAAGCGTTGAGTAAAAGTGTGGCAAGAAAAGGATTTGAGTAATGAATAAGGGAAAATCCAGGCTTGAGTCACAGGAAGTCTTTCACCAGCTGGTGGATTTTGAAATGGGCTTAGTTTCCAACAGGGTGTGTTCATTCAGTGTGTGCAGATGAACACAACTGTGACAAGTAATACCTGAACAGACCAACTGAAACACTGTCCTCCTTCATCACAGCTACAAAGCATGGCATTTCCTTGTGTTTTATTAATTTTCAAACCCCTTCTAGCTGACTTCCACAAAGATGTAACAATAATTGTGTCTATTTAAATGTATTAAACATTGTGTAGGGAAGAAATTACAACTTGCATTGGTTACAACAAGATATTAGGTATGGAACTTTTATTTCAACAAGGGCCTTTTTCTTTCCAAATATAGAATTGGAGAAGATGTACATACTTAAACTTTGTCTATAAAATAAAAATAATTTGATTTTATGCAATTGTGACTGGTGTTAATATTAAATTCTAACTTTTGGGCTGGGTTGGGTTGCTCATTTTTTACCATATGCCTTGGAAAAAAACCTCAGGTATATTTAGTCTGTTTTCCTGATGAACCTCTCATCGAATTTGCAGCTGTCTTCTCAGCTATTCTGTAAAGAGAGCTTCTCTCAGGCAGATAAGATTAAAATTACATAGATATGACATGAGTCAAAATGAACCTGGCATTCAGAAAGAGTCTGCCGTTAAGACCTGTCAGGAGGCACAATAAGTGTTGTCTCATTTTGGTAATAAGATCTTGCAAAATGTGTTTTACTTTGATAACAGGAGGATGGGGTAATCCATCACCTCTCAGGGTGCTGGAGAAGGGCAATGAGTTTCCCTTCCACCCCACTTGTTCTCACCTTCTCCAGACCCAAGCACCTTTCAAAAGCTGCCTTTGTGCATCTCCTGGACTCAGAGAAATTTAATTTACAGAGGGAATTCCATTGCCCTCCTTTGGAGACAGAGACTGCTCAGCAGCAAGGAGGATGAACAAACATTTCACACAAACACTCCCCATGTGTATTTTGTGAGGTTTTGTTATCTACACGCCTTCCCAAAGGGTGATTTATTTATTCATAGGTGTTATTGAATAAGGGAAATGTTCTTTGTATTAACACAGGGATGGCAGAGCCAAGCACAGAGATTCTCTCTCCTCCCACCAATGCATGTCTCTACCTTTCTTTTCCTTATTTAGGATAAAACCAAGGCCAGGTTCCCAAATTCCCCACAGCAGTGTGACTTTACTAATGGGCCAATAAATACAAATACCAGATAAGCAAAATAAATAAATGAACAGTGGTCTGCTGGATCACTACAGACCAAGAAATTCTGGGTAAAATCCAGAAAAGATGCAAGATTTAAGAAGTTTGTGTCAAATATAACTGTGGGAGAAAGTGCACAGGCAAATAGTTCCATTTTAGTCTCACTTCATCAAGTTCTTCCTGTTGATTCATTCTTTCCTTTCTCCTCACAGTATGAATGTCAGTGTCATGTTAATGCCTTTTTCACCACCATTTAGAAAGTCAATTTGTCAGAGCACTGAAAAAGGCCTATTTAAACTTTCAGCTACAGCTGAAAAATATTCCTCTTCAGAAAGCACTCAAACCCAAGTTTCTCTGAAAGCCAGAAATAGTTTTAATAGAAAATTGAAAATCCTAATTGCAAATGTACTTAAAAAGTTAAGATTATACATAACTGGGGAAACCCTACTTTTTTTTTTTCTTTTTTTTCTTTTACGTCTTCCTGAGTTATTTTTTCTCTCTCCTTTTATACTATTTTCTGCAAATGCCTGACTTGGTTCAAAAGACCTTTCCAACCAGAAAGTCCTGCAATAGACCTGGACTGATTCATGCTATTTGACATCTGAACAGACTTTCTGCTTCCCAGGGCAAGGCTATGATATCCATGGGATCTAATCTGAAATAAAAGCAGTGGGTCATTCTGAGGCTGAAAAGGCAGTGCTGATAAAAGACCACTCACAGCAAGATTAGCCCTGTTATTTCTAGGGCACCAGCAGGAAGGACATGCTTGAGCTGGTTCTAAAAGTAGCTGCAGCTACCCATGTGTGCTTATCTTTTCTCTGTTAGATAACTGAGCATCTTAAATTAAAAAAAAAAAAAATCAGTTGAGGCGAGGTTAAAAATTTGCATGACAGACTAAATTTTCTCAAAATTATTCCATGCAAACACGAGGAGTTGTAACTTATGCTATAAACTAAACTGAGACATTGTGTCTGTCATCATCTCCAGGAAAACATAATTTATGTTATTTTTGCTGTCAACTGTGAAGTTCCTGTGTATTCTGAGAATCCTGCCAATCTTTAGGAAGTCAGCTGGTTTGGGGCTCTTTGACAGATGGAAGATAAATCAGTACAGGGTAGTTTGTCTCCATTTTGCAGGAAATAATCCAGTTTGTGAATCTCCCCCCTACTAACATGCACAGAGTCAGCAGCAGAGAGAACCTCAGGACTTTATATTTTTACTTTCTATTGGAAAGAGAGGATATACAGAAAGATGCTTTGAATAATATTGTAGATATACACTGGTATTTCTGTGTGCACATATATAGTCACCTATACAGCCATCCCACATACTGATATTGGTATATCCATATTTTATAGGTGTTAGGGGAGGTGAGGACAGGAGCTGGCAGAGCTGACAGCTCCTCAGGCGGCCCCTTGAACATGCAGAGTATGTCAACACCCTCAGATATTGCTGTGAAATACTATGGTAAATTTAATATAAAACAAGCCAAAAAACCTCCACTTTACTGCAGATCTCCTGAACCACTCAACAGAAGGAACTATTGTGATCCACCCAGGGCTTTCTGAAAATGCGGCCCAAGAGAAACCAGGAGGGACTAGCAACAGTGCTAAACATTTCAGGATGTTAGAGTGGTATCTGTAAGACCCAGCTGCATTTTTGGGGAACACAGCTGCTAAATGCCACACACCACTTCCATTAGGGAATTGAGATATTTACTAAGAAAAACATGAGACTGAAAGAGAGGAACCATGGGTGGATGTTGCTATGTTACAGTGATTCTTTGGAGAAACCTTTGCAGTGGAGGTGAGCTGCAGAGCTGTGCTCTCCAAAGCCATCCTATTAATTAATTTGGGCATCTTCTCTGCAACAGAAAACTTCCCAGTTACTCCTGGCAATGGAATTCCTTGTGTAAAACCCAATGAGGGTCTGTAGGGGATAATCCTGGAGCTCAAGGAAAATGTGCAGCCCCATAAGCACCCAGGGTCTGCAAGGTGAGCCAAAATCTCTCCCTCACAGCACAGACGCTGCTGACATGAGCCCTTTTAAAGAATTGGAAACCCAGGTCCTCAAGCAACCCAAATTCATTGTCTTGAGAGACTAGGTAAATTATTGTGTGTGCAGAGTGGGGCTTAGAGCAATTAAACTAATTGGCATCTCAAAGGAGAAGTAGCAAGGAACATATTTTTTAACCAATCTCAAATTAGTCTAAAGCACGAATTCCACCTGTCATATTTAGGCAGCAGGTAAATACTTACATGTCGCTTGCTAATTTTTTCCATTGATGGGACACTGAAAAGTTTCAGATAAACCTGAACAAATTACATTTTCAGTCAAGAAAAACAGATATAAGTGTGCATGTCATCTATAACTGCAAGTCAGATTTTATCATAAAGGACAGCTAAGGCTTTTAATGTGGTGATCATCTTTTTGAAAATTAAGTTTACATCCTCATGAGTACCCTCATTGCTGGCTGGGACCATTCCTGAACACAGATGACCAGCTGGCTATGCCAGCATTTCATGAGGTCAGTCCCTGTTAGGGGACAGCTTTGGCCTCTGCTGACCACCAGGTCCCTCTGTAATTCCTGGGCATGATGTGGCAGCAAGAAAACTCCAGAGATCTTTACTAATTGGCAATTTGAAAAAAAACCAAAAATCTTGTTCTGGAAGCAAAGAGAGCTCATGATGATCAGCCGTGGTCTCTGGTGTGCCTGTTCATATAAAATGGGGGAAGATGTTTTCAAATATATTGAATTTTCTAATCTAGGCACAGCCCTTGATTTCCAGCTCCATGGTAAGGACTGCAGTGTTGAAAGGAACATCAGTATACCTGTATGTCTGATCTTCCCCCAAATCCTAACTGGTTTCGTTGATTTAAAATTTTTTTTTCTTCTTTTTTTTTTTTTTTAACACCACCACTTCCCAACAAGAACTTTAGCTGTTTTTTCATATTGCAGTGACTGAAGACAGAGCACCAGCTGGAAGACTCAGACAGAAAGCACTCCTCCGTGCACCTTTGAGAGGTGGACCTTTGTTTTTCAGAGGCTTCCTACGGAAAAGCACAGACAGGATACACTAAGGTTCCTCTTAACCCCGAGGGCTAAAGGATGGGTTACAGAGAGATGATGCACTAAAAAAAACCACTCCAAGGCTCTCTTCCTGTGCTCTCTGCCATGATGCACATGAGAATGAGGTTGTGAGAGTGCTGCAGTGTAATAAAACCCTGTTCCAGTTCTTCCTCCTCTCCCTAAAGAATGTGACAGGAATTGAGGCAGTGGGAGTGGAGGGGGAATGTCTCATATATCTTGGAGAAAGGGCAAGTGAGACAAAAGTTTCATTTCACGCAAGAATAATATACTTTCCTCTTTAAAATGAATCACAAGACTCTTGTGTACTTTATATCATTTGCTGTACATTTGTACCATGTCCTGGAAAAAAAACATATTGTTCCGATAATTGCTGAAATCAAAGGGGAAAAAACCCAAACAAACCAAAAAGCCCTAGCAGAACAATATTTTACTAGAAAATAAAATCTACAGAGAGATAAATACCAATGCTATTTGCAATAATAAAAGAACCCTAAAAAACCAACCAAACAACCAAAAACCAAACAAAACAAACCAACAAAACCAAACAAAAAAACCCACGAAAAACACAAAAAAAGATTGTGTTAAGTTTTCTTGTTGTTGTTAAGAAATCTTGCAATAATTAATAGTTGTAGTAACAATGTTTTGTTAACACCCCTCATCTCTGATATGACAAAGTGCAAAAACAACTCTAACCCTTATGGGGTGTAGGCAGCCAACCTCATAAATCACTGTTGTGCTGCTCTCCAAGCATTATGTCTGAAAAAACTGTAGCCATAACTGTGAGTTGTGCTAAAAGGGGCTGTAAAAAAGATCTTAAAGATATGACAAAGATTCCTGATGTTTTACAGCTATCATTACATTAATTATATGGATATCTTATTGCAGTCTTTCCTATTAGGAGGGCTTACAAGAAATATGGAAGGAGAGAGGGATTTTCATATCTCTATATATGCTTTGCAAACTTGAACAGGATGTTATTTTTCACTCTTATATTTATTTCCTTCATTGAGAACTCATACCTGTGTGATAGTGCATAAAAATAATTATGGGCTAATACTGAAACAAAAGGTATCTCTAAACCTTGTATATTTCCAGCACAGTAACACAAAAAAAAAAAACCCAAAACCAAAAAAAACCAACCAAACAAAAAACCCAAACCAGCAACCCAAAAACCCCAAAACAAACTTAGACAAACAAATAAAACTCAGAATGATTTCTGCATCCAGAAATTAAAATAGTTGTGAGTAGTCAGATTAGAAATCTGACTTTCAGTTTACCTACGAAAAGGTTACTTACAAGCCTCTGAAAAAGCTGTGTATGCATGTGACAGCTTGTTAGAGGAGCTGGTGTTCTGTAAAAGGCTCCAATACATCAGACTGTGGGCAAAAAAAGGACAGAAGCAATTTCATCATCACTTAAAGGACAGTAGTTACAGACGGTATCAGAAAGAACTGATTGGTACAAGTGGTGAGCACACACCTAACAAAGTGACAGAGAAAAAAGTGTCCTGGCTTGCTAAAATGTGGTCCTAGAATTACAAAACCTAAGTTTTCAGAAGCCCTATATGTTTTTTCTGGTATCAAAAATAGAGAATTTTAAGGAGGCACTGGAGAAAATAATGATGTGGCTTTTTTTTCCTCTCACAGAGGCAAAATTTCATGCCTGGAGGCACAGAAGGGTTTCTCTGGAAGCAAAAGAGGCTTTACAGCCACAGACTGACAGATTAGACAGTGTGAGCTCTAGATGGGGGACATGCCATGCAAAGTCTGTGAAAACTCCAACATTTACATCTTTCATGAGATAATGAAGGTAGAATTGGTGGAAAGTGAGACAAAAGGGGTGAAACAGAGAAGGTAATAGGCAAGGAAAACCTCTTAACAGTGGCAGCCTGATCACATATGGGAAGTCCACTCCTGCATTTCTTGTGGCTGTTAAATATATCACAGTCATTAACCTTGGTGCTTGAGGAACAGCCTTGGAAAAGTCTGGCTTTGTGGAGAGGGTACCTTTTTGTAGGGCAGAATCTGAAAGACTTAAGGGTAAAAAGCATCACTTCATATGAAAATCCTTAAAATACTCCAGGATAGCATTGGTCATGTCATTTCTACAGGAAAACCTGCATGGCATCCTGGTTTTAAGTGTATTAAATGCTGTTTGTGCTAATGCAATTGATGCTTTTGTAGGATTCTTAGTGAAAGGCAAGAAATGGGTTGATCCCAGCTAATCAAACTGAGCTTTGAAATAACAGCCTTCAAATAAAGATTGAGGGCTCTTTGAGGTAATTAGTTGGGGTTAGTTTTGTAAAGTGATTAATGATTAATGAAAAGATATAATGGGCAATAAAATATATTGAAGCAGCAGACTAAGACTAACACCAACACTTGAAGACATGCAATGAAACTAGTGGGAAAATACATCAGATTCAATACTGATAAGGAACCAAAATAACAGCAGACAGATCCAAATTTTCCACTCCTTTTATCATTTTTGTACAACCAATGATGAAGCTAACTTGATGAAAAGGTGCTGAGATCTAGTATTAAAATTGTTCTCACAATACAACAAAGCTCTTTAAACAACAGCTGAAGTCAGGCTTTTCCAGGATCTGGGGTTTGGGTTCCTCTGCCTGGGTTGTCCTGCTCCTGGATCTTTCTCCATTACCTTCATCTCTCACAGAGTGTCCCTGCTGTTACCTTCAGTAGGATTCCCAACACCAGTTTTTTTATATCTCAAGGAGAAGAATTCTGTGTCACTGTAGCAGATTCTTTGGTCCACCTACACTGAATTTGCAGCACAACTGCAGTGCAGGCACAACACCAGCACTTTAATAACAGTAAAATAAGTAAACACAGAACCACGGTGGGTTTAGGAACAGATCACCATCTCCACTAAGGGAAAGCTAAAATATCAGTGTCTTGATATTTTATCAGTGTCTTGACAGTGATAAAAATCAGACCAAGCTCCTGGGACAATCTATTTTTATATAAGAAATTGTCTTCCATCTTCTGCTATGAAAGGCACGCAGAATGAGCGGTCAGATCTAAGAGATCCCACTGTTATTAATATCAGATAGTAACAGGGCACAATTACAGACTGTGGCCTCCTCATTTACACCTCCAAAATCTAGGAAAGCTCCTAGGCTTGTTATAGATAGGACTTTGTAGGCACACACTACACTGAATTTGCCATTTGCACAGAAACTCTGTCACCCTGAAAGACCTGGTTATCAGGCTGTAATTCACTGGTTTGCTCTCTCCCTTTCTCTTGGCCACATGGCACCTTTCAATAAATTATGATTAATGATAGTGACTATCATTAGGTAGTGATAGGTAGTGACTAACATAGCCCAAAAAAATTAAAATCTGGATGCGTGTAGTTCTGGGTAGGTATGATGTTTATGCAGAAGATGGAAGGTTTTCTTTGTGACAGCCCAATCCTTTCAGTAGTAGTGTAAGACCCAAGAAAATAAGGTGGACTAACACTGATGATGTTCTGTAAAAGGGTAGTCAGCACCTTAAAGACAGCCTTAGGAAAAAATGTATTTCCTGTTACCCTCTGACACTTGCTTACCTCATTACATTGCAGTGTTTCATTTGGCTGCGTTGCCTTTAAGGGAAAATGAAATTGTGGGATTCATAAAGGAATTGCAAGGTTTTTTTGCTACGCAGTCACTAATTCATACCAACCCTGAAAAAAAAAAAAGATCTGCACATAATAACTAACTCCATGAAATTATTTTTCCTCTCCTGGGAAATGATCGATAACAAATTTATGTTTTCTTTATGCATATATTGGCAATACCAGCATGCACCGAGTGAATGCTGCATGTCACTGTTACTGCAGAGCCAGGAAGGTGTCTGAGAATTCCCAATTCCCACACCCTTGTTGGCTAGCCTTGACTGGGCAAACAGCTCTCTCTCTTTGCATCACTGAACTGTTTCAGCATAACACTTAATGTGTTTTATAACTGCATTTTCACGTATGTTTTTTAAAAAGTGCATCTAACCACTATTTCATAGAAAGACCAATCTGTGCCTATGCCCTCTCACGGCTATGAAAAAGCTTTTAGGACACATGAAAACAAATTAATTTTAGGATTTCACTTCTAATGGCAACTTCTAGTTGTTTTCAGGACTTCACTAATTTCTACCCCAGGATGGCAGTGAGAATTATGACTCAGTGTCTTTTTGGCGACCCACAGAATAAAGCATATTGCTGAGAAAGCAGTTAACAGCACACGCCAGCTACCACACACAAGCAACTCTGAACGACTCCTTGTAACTGTCCCCAGCTTGTCCTCCTTTTCTTGTTATTGTTGCTTCTATCTTACATTATTCTCTCACTGCTTCCCAGTCTTTTGCACTTTTGTTGTTGAGCTGTTGTATTCCACTGACTGCTTTTCACACTCAGCTGCCAAGAAACTGCATTCTTTAAAGCTAAGCCTGGTGTTTTGTTCCCCTTATTTGCTTCATATCAATAACTACCAACAGCCACCTGCTCCTGACTTGATAATCTATTTTTCAGGTAAACATGGAAAATCATCTCTGCAAGAGGGTTTGTGCCTCTTTGGAACAGATGAGAAAAGAACGGGAAGCAAATTTAAGCAGCAGCATGGAAGTTAGTGAAGTGGGCACAGAAGGGGTTGAAATCCTCTTCCATGTATTTATGTCAGATCTCTAAATACTGTAAGTTTGCTTAGCTGCTGGTGAATGGGATTTCCACATTGTTAACTCCCATATTCTTTTCTTTCACTCCCTCAGCATTTCTGCAATTCATTTCCCCTCTGACTTGCTTTTCTAATTGTCCTTGGTTACTGCTTTGACTCAACTGAGGTTTTTTTAAAAGGCTTTGATATAAAATTCACTGCCACACAATCAAAAGAAAATAATTTTTTCGTAACTTGCTTTTCTGTCTCTTATCTGTCACCAGGACAACACTTCAGCTTTTCTGTTCAGCCACCATCAAACTACAGCTTAATGCTGTATTGCCTAAGAGACCCATGATAGTGGAGAGAAAAATTATCCAAGTCATTAAAAGAAGAAAAAATAATAAAAAGAGGTGATATAAAAAAAGCATAACTAGATCATGTCAATTCTTCTCTCTCTGTTTCCTATTTAACACATGTATGCAATTACAGCATCTGTTATCCTGATGGCCTGGAGTGTAGAACCAACATCAGTCATGGGATTCTGGAAACTTTGTGCTCTTTAATAATAGGGACTCAAAGGATGCTATCAACATTGAGTGTAAATGTAAACTCTTCTGAAAATTGCTAAATAATTGGCAAGGGAAAACATACTGATTTTTCTTTTTCTATTTTTTTTTTCCCTGTATTAACAGTTGGACAGACTGCTTTGTTTTGAACAAAAAGAATGTCCTGAACTTGTTCACCCTCAGGAGCTTCTAAACCAGAATTTCAAGCTATTGCAAATTAAAGAACTTCAGCTAAGAAGTAATTTCTTCTCCTGACTCCATCCACTCAATTGAACCCACAAGACTAAACAGTTTCCTCTTTTCCATAGTATTAAATGTATGCAAATTTGTTTTCCTGAGTCAGATTCTTAATTTAGTTTGCCATTTGAGGCAGAGTCTGCTAAGTTATGCCTTTCAAAATTAACCACCAGGAGGAATAAGCAAGAGAAGCATTTTCTTTGGGGTTAGTTTTGTACAAATACAAAATATTGGAAGAAAACTTTTAACAATGCATTTTGGAGAGACTGATAATTAGGGGCTTTATTACTTCACAAGCTTTTCTGTTGTAGCCTTTGCAGCACCATCCTCATTAGATCAACATGACTTCATGTGCCCCTTGATATTTAGCAGCTGTGCTGCATAAAATCTGCAATCCTGGGTAACTGCAAAAACATTTTTACAAAATGTCAAATGAGTAGGAGGGATAGGGGGAAAAAAGACATGCTTGTATAGACTAATTTTCATTTCTTTCAAATAGGATGATTAACAAAAATAATCTTAGTAAAGCTTTGTGATAACACCTTGGATGAACACACACATTTGGCAGTCACCACACAATAAACCTGAAAAGACATCTGGAAAACACGAAAAAATGTGTGAACTATTATTTCAGGATACAGTATTTTTTTCCTGAATGTTTTCTGCAAGAACAAGGGAAACAAAGAGAAGGTTGTTGAGGCAGACAATGTCTGAGCTCAATACACGTACTTTAATCTTTGTTCTTCCATATTTTGGCAGAGAAATAGGGAACAAGAAAAGATTTACTGATTTGTTTCAGACAAATCAGGGTGCCTGGCGTGGGATGTCAAAATGTTAAAATAGGACGTGATAAAGCCAAGGTGCATCTCTGCCAAGCAGATTGCCTTTTCTAATTTTCACTGAATTTCTGAACTGCTGTTTTAAGTTTTGTTTTTATTTTTGGTCTGCCACGCACTCTCACTTGGTAGGTTTATGTCTGACAGCTCCTGGGAAGAGGAATGCTTTCATTAGGAGTGAAAGATTTGCTAAATCTGTAGCACTGGCAGGCAAGCACAGCAATGCCAAGGGCACAACTAGAATATGCCTTGTGGAAGAACCCTCACGTCCTTAAGGAACTTCAGGACAAAGAGCAGGCAAGGTTTCCATCCTCCCATACACTGGTATGTGCTCAGGACATATTTCACATGTATAATATGCATTTCTGTAGCTTAATACATGATAGTGTGTGCATCGCATGATCTTAAAATGCATATTCCTATATTACTGTACAGATCTCCTTTCAAGGCTAAACTGAAAAAGATTTATTAACAATGTACAGGCTTTAAATTTTCATTGTATTTCCTCTATGACACAACTACAATTTGACTTCTTTCTGTGTGGAGAGGGTGGAGAAGAGTGGTAGCAGAAACAAAGGATGGAAAGATGGGAAGAAAGACCAGGAGTGTGAACAGAGACTTGTGCCTCACAGAGTTATGACTCATTCTTTCTACTTTCTGTGCACATTTCTAGTTCACAGAATCACAGAACCACATAAAACTTTGGGCTGGAAGGAACCTGCAAGGATCACCCAGTCCAGTGCTGGGGAGGTGTCACAACTCACTGGAATGGGGCATGATGCTCATTATAAATTCTCATCAGGCTGAAAAAACCACCAAACACTTGTAAGGGAGTTCAGGGAGTTCTTGTGCTTTTATTGTACAGCCACTTTAACTCAAGCAGTCAGCCCACTCTTTAGCCCCAAAAGGTGTTGGCTAACAAGCCCTTAGTTTTGTACAGTGCCCTTCAATCAGCTCTCAACTCCTCACAAGGAACTTTTCAGAAGCCCTGGCTGTGGCAAGATGGCTCACATCAGACAAAACTGAGAAGTTATATCCTAACAGAAGTTACAACAGTACAGAAATTATAGGGTAAAATGCAGCTGCTATCCCTGGATGTGGTTGGAATGCTCAAGAACTATCACACAATGATTCCCACACCCAAAATCTGCATCTACAGCACCTTCTGAGGGGGATGAAATGGAGGGTGGGTGGCCAGGCTGTTGGAATCTTGCAGGGAGGGGAACTCCAGGGTTCTTTGCAGCTGATAAATCACAAAGCTCCTGTCAGCCAAGGGAGAGAGGAGGAGATGTTCTGCTGCTGAGCTGGAATTGCCCTCCATGGGTGAACTGGGTTCATTGTAACTTATTTGTAATATTAACAAATCCCTCCATCTCCACATTACCTGCCCAAGGTCTGACCACCCTCATTGGGCACCTGCTCTGGGGTTCTTTGGCTGCACCTTTGAGTGTCTGGTGATGAGTTTGGGATCATGCCTTGCCCCAGAATCCTTGCCAGCAGGCATGAGGGCTGAGCTCAGATGCTTTAGGAGTCAGACCCTAGCACAGACTCACACAAAAGCACTGAGCATGGGAGGGATCAGTGGAGGTGCTCTGGTCTAACTCCCCTGCTTGAGCAGGCTCACCTAGAGCAAGTGTCCCAGGACTGTGTGCCCTTGGATTCTGAGTGTGCCCACAGCTTGGCTGTTTGCACCAAGAGCAGTGTGCACCATGTGCTCTGCCATCATGGTCCTGGCCAGGGAGAGAGGCCAGTGTGACTGAGCAGGCCCCTGAAGGGAGGACAAAAGCAGGGATGCAGACACCACCTTTGCCAGCAGCCCAGGGCAGCAGCTGCTCAAGCAAAGCCCACAGGACTGTCTGTGCTGATGGGCCTGTGGGGGTGGTTGGGGGACACAGGATTCAAGCTGAATGATCTCCATGCTGTAGAGCTGTCCTGAGCTTTGGTGCAAGTGGGCCCAGGAGCTGGTCCTGGAAATCACCAATTAAGGACTTGGAAAGCTTTTAGCAGCTGTGGTTGTCCTGGGATAGACTGTGCCACATGCATGATCATTTCTTTTTTACAGCTGCTTTCCTAGAAAAAGAGGGTTTGTCCTAGGAAAGACTTTTCCTGTGGAAGAGGCACCAGCGAGTGTTTAAAAGGGAGGAAACATTCACATAGCACAAGGAATCAGCTGTACAACCAAATTTTCCTTGTTTAATTTTTCTTTGTTTAACTTGTTTAATTAAGGAAGGGGGTGGAGGGAGGGACATGTGTCATGACCCAGCAGTAGGGGCTGTGATGTTTGTGATGTTACGAACTCTCATCATGCTGAACACAGAGATGCTTCAGGGAGATCTTGTGCTTTATTACGTATTTTCCTTAACTCCAGCAGCCAGCCCACTCTTTACACTCCAGAGCTGTTGCCTAACAAGCCCTTCAGTTTGTGCAAGACAGTTTCACAAGTGTTGACTAAGGCAACCTTGTTGTTGCTCAGTGCACTTCAGTCAGCTCTCAGCTCCTGCCAAGGACCTTCTCCAAGGTGCTCCTCACAAGCCACAGCACACAAGCCCAGAGCCAAAGAGCTGCACGAGGCCTGACTGCCCTTGCCAACATCACTGCTGCCACTGAAGCTGCCAGCACTTGGCAGCCTTTTACCACTCACACTCACACACACACTTGTCCCTGCCCTCCTGCACTGCAAATGCCACGAGGGGATGCAAGAGCACTGCTGCAGCTGCTCCTGAGACACTGCAGTGCAGGAAGTGAGGGCTCGTCCTGACCTAACCCACCATCAGGTTCAGCTCAGCTCTTTCCCCCCACTTCCCCTCTCCTCCTAGTTCTCTCTCCCTAATTCATATTTACTATTAGATAACATCTATACTACTGACTCTGCAATATGGGCTTGCTAGAACCTTAATTCAAGCAGAGGCTCTTCTTCATAATCAAATCTTTACACCACAGCTATCTACACAGGAGTTATCTACACAGGAGTTATCTACTCAGTTCTCTATACAAGAGTAAGGAAAAGCAGCACATTAATACCTTCATCAAAATCCAAAGGATGCAACTGCTTCAGCCTCGCCAGTTCTCTTTACGTTCTCTTGGACTTTTAAGTCTTCATATGCTCTGGGATTTAGAACTCAGCAGTTTTTCATTTTGTGGCACCTCATGGGTGCAGAAGGAAATGGAGCCAATGCTTGGAGACAGGTATGATACACAACAGGATGTTGAGAACAGGACCAAGACAGAAGAGTTGCCACCAGCTGTTGGCTCTGCTTGACTGAGCTGGTGAGCAATTTACACTTCTTGCTCATCCAAGACCGGTGAAGTCAGAAGCCAGAGGCTGTTTCTGCAACAATAGCAAAATAATCCATCAATCTGTGATCAGAAATAGGTTTTTCTCCAATTCTGAAAAAAACAGCATTTCTGAACTGGCAATTGTTGAAAACATATCTTTCTTAACTAAAAAGAGCATTCAAAATGGAAGTACTGTGGCTAAATATGCAGTCCATTTCATTCCTAGTTTCTCATCTTAGGACTTAGCAAGTCCTTCTCCAAGTCTACCGCTAAGGCTTTTGGAGGAAGACACTCCCTTCAGCAGCTCTATCAAAGGCCTCCCAAAAATGGGGAGGTCAGGTTGCTTTTGTCTAGGGCCCAATTTCCACTTGTACACACCAGAAAATGACTCAGCTTTTGCTGCCACACAACCTCAAATTTTACTCAAGAGGCACCAGGATGTTTTAGGGTTTTATGTGGTAAAGACAAGATCAGTACCACAATCAATTAATGCCACTGTCATAATCCATCAGTACTAGGTGTGATGCTTGTTTGGGAATTCTCCTCAGGCTGAACAAAGACACCAGTCCCATGGCAGGAAACTCCTGTGCTTTTAGGTCCACTTGCCTTAACTCCAGCAGCCAGCCCACTCTTTACACTGCAAAGCTGTTGCCTAACAAGCCCTTCAATTTGTGCAAGGGAGTTTCACAAGTGCTCACTAAGGAGCCCTTGCTGATGCTCAGTGCACTTCAGTCAGCTCTCAGCTCCTGCCAAGGACCTTCTCCAGGGTGCTTCTCACAAGCCACAACACACAGCCACAAGCTCTCCCATCCCACTGCAAACTTCAGGGGCCAGTATGGAGTCGAACAGGAGAGCTGTGCTTTCCCCAGGCAGAAAGAGAGAGGAGAGAAAGAAAGGCAGAGAAGAGAGTGACAAAACACAGAATATAACCAGCCCATAGAGACCATATTGATCCCATCTTCGTCCTCCTGGATGGTCCAGTGCTGGGATTGTTAAACAAAGAAAGCAAAAGATAAAGGAAGGAAAACAGTGAGAGAGAGAGCCTGATTTGCTGCCTTTAACAGTTAACCTGGTGTAGACTTGCCCTACAGTAGATTTTCCATGCAGTTCTGTCAGCCATGCACAGGCAGCCCTTTGAGCCCTTTGAGCCCTTTGAGCCCTTCTGCAGGCAGCGAGTTGAGGGTCGCAACTGATCTCAAAGCTCCAGACAGAGCAGAAAGTTGCCTCAGGACAGCTCTGCTCCACCTCTGCAGCAGCCTGATGTTCTGAGCTCTGAGCAGCAGGTCTTGGCTAGAGCTGACTTAGAAGATGAACTCCGAGCTTTATGTCACTAACACCAGCAGTGTTATTTCGCTAATAAGAGATGACCAAGGTGATTATGCTTGCTCTTTAAAACCCTGTGTAGTTATCTGCAAGAAATGTACCATTTCAAGAAACTTTCCCCACTGACACGAACAGAGGCTTGTTTGTAGGATATTTTAGGGGAAAGCCTAAAACATCTATCTAAAATAAGCCTAAAATACCCATCTGAGGCTTGGGCTCTGACCAAGCCTGGCGCTGGCTGGTTGGGAAGTGTGCCATCAGATCCAGGTGTTTCTGTGCTAAAAATATAATCAAGTAATTTTGACTTGCTGATTTGGGCCTATGAAAGCTGGACCCACTTTTGGGGAGATTTTGGAGACCTCAGCAATGGGTGGACACACCCCACAGGATTTTCCCAATTGCCAGGAAGAGCTCTCCAGGTCCTTGCTGTGAAATGGGGCTCCCCAGCTACTGCAGACTCTGGATGATGGTCATGGATTTAGGGAATTGGTGATGGAACTTTCTCAATCACTGTCACTAGTGAAGTAATTATTAGGTGCATTGCCTTGCTAATTTTTGCTTGTTGCTAAAGCCAAGTGCACAGTATTGGATGTATCATTTTACTTTTATGTTGCCTTAATTATCATAGTGTAGTAAGACCATTCTTTCCACTGGTGTCTGTGTTTTTCAAATCACCCTGTCAACTGGCAGAACAGACACTCTCTTCTAATCCCATTCTCCCTGTCAGAACAATCAGAATGCTGGAGACAAAACATGCTTTGCCTGGTCTTCCAGCAGGGACAGCTTCCACCAATATGCACTGAAGGTTCACTCATTCCCACCATCTGTGTAATCAATGAACATAATAAAACTGTTATCCCCAATATCATCTGGTATCAATTGACAGCCCTCAATAATATCAGAAAACCACTGGGAACAAAATGATCTTCAAAAACCCTGGTGTGAAGTATCTAGACTCACAGTCAATTCAAGTCTGATAACTTTCTGCTGGGTCATTGCTGCTTCACCACACACCACGAAGATCTGACATGATTTGTCAGAGATAAATCTCCAGAGCAATAATTCCACTAACAGGCTGATCCTTTTCCTCAGTCATAATTCCAGTTTTAAATCTACGAGAAGGTGCTGTCAAACAGTTACCAAAATGGCTCAAGAGAAACCTCATCCTATTTTTTTCCACATGGGTTTGGTGATCCTCTTACATGTGATTGGTTTTTTTTAAATTATGAGCTTCACATAAAATTGCAATACTTATGAGTCCTGTTAAGGCACTCATAGCCTACACATATTCAATTTGATATAAATAAACCAGAAACCCTCTTCTTCTTCATGTCACATACCATGACAGACAGAGAATGTACATGTGCAAAGAAACAAGGATATGGAACATGTAGTGTTGATGCTGTTTGACTTTGCAAATTTCAGGAGTCGGCTGTGCTAATCTTCTCTAAGAACCATTAAAAAAGCAAAATTGTTTAAAAGACAACTAGAACTAACAATATAATCTTATCCTAGAGCTTTTACCATGATATTGACCTCACAGGAAGCCTTCAAACTACATTTAAATGGCTTTGACCATGCCACTGGACCACAGCAACACTCCATCCTGTTTACCATGAGAATGATAGAGAGGAGGAACAAAATGTTCCCTGCTTCAAGGAGGATTCCATTAGTTTTTGGGTAACTTCCATGCTGCAAACAAATGCACCTGATACAAAAAACCCAACACAGTCATGGCCTGTGCATTTCCACTGTTTTCACTTGTATGGTTTCCCTGTCCCTACACTCAGCATCCCTGACAACTTTGCTGCAGCAGTCCCCTGTACTTTTCACAAACAAAAGTGAAACTCTGCTCAGAAGTGTGTGAGTGAGGCAGACTGGAAGGGTTGCTGGCTGGGAACATTCTGGGTGTCTGGCTGTGAGGAGAAGGGGCAGCTTGGGCCTTGCCTTTATCTGCACCAGTTCCACACCATCTGGAGTTTGGTTCCGCCAGCAATGAACTCTCAGGGTACTGACTGGACCACTTTTCTAAGGAAAGGTTTCAGGAAGGAACACCACAGAGACCAAAGAGGCGATTGCCAGGTCATCTTGTAAAACTGGAGAGTGTGTGGGGTGAGCTTGGTTTGCTCTAAGAGCTGAACTTTTAACACAAATGTATGACTTCACTGTTGCCTCTACAAAAGTGTCCTTTGCCAATCCCTGCCAGATTCAGTGATGGATAAAAGTATTCAATGTAATAAATTCAATAAGGACACAGGCAGGTAAAAACCAGGCATGGTTCATAAATGAGTGAGTCATTGCCTGTGTATTTATGAAATCATCTATCAAAAGTTACCTAAAAACAAGTTAAAAAATTGAGGTTGGATGGTGGTTGGTAGGGTTTTTGATACTTTTATTTTTGGTACACCGCCTTGTCTTTACCCTTCATGGCTTTCCTGGAACACCATGTTCTTACACTCTAAACAAGCCCTTTGCAGGGAGTGACCAGCTCCCAGCTGATCAGCTACCCTGGCCTTACTTTCTGTTTCCCAGGAATGAACTGAACGGATACACTCATGGGAATCTGAGCAGAACATTTGCTTCTCAAGAGCTCTTAGGCAAAAAAGAAAAAAAACACCATTATTTTCTCCACAAAAAAGGAGGTGCTGACAAGCACAAGGCACAGCCAGGGCTCACATAAGAGCTCCTGAGCTGTTGGATGCCATGCCCTGCTGTTCCCAGCTGCTTTGCTCATATTTTATAGGCAATTCCTGACAGGGGTCTGCTGCTGCCAGGGTAGGAGGGATGTCTCAGCCTCAGCCACAGCAGCTCAGTGTCTGCAGTGGGAGCAAAAAGCAAGCAAACAAAACCAAGCATACACAAACAAACACAGAGAACCAAAAATCCTTTTTACATTTGAACCAATTTTCCAGGCACAAGCTGTTTGCAGGGTTTTGGGAGACAAGGCAACATGTCCTGCACAGCATGGAGTCAAGGCTTCGCTGCCAAACCACCCATCTCCACATTGCACCCACTCAAGATCAGCCACAGACCCTCCACAGGTGTTTCTCCTGTTCCAAGGGATCTGGTGCTGATCTGTTTTCCCTGTTTTTCACTAGCTCTGGGTAGTTCTACAGCTCTCCTGTAGATCTGGATGCATGGTGAACCTCAGGGACTCCCCAAGGGAGCAGAGATGGTGAGGGAAGTTTGTGAGGGATGTGTTGGACATGCTGTTGCTCTGAGAGTGCACATGGTTCACATGCCATTGCTACCATCTGTCCTAAACCAAGACTGTCACACCCCTCTATAAACCAGTGCCCAACATGGCATGGTGTCTGAAGTGTCAGAGTCTTTGCTGTCATTGCTGTCCTGTCTGCTCCTTCAAGGCTGCTGTGCCCCACCCTACTGCTCTGGCTGCCTGGGGTCACACCTCACAGAGAAGCCACAGCTTGACCTATGGTGGTAGTAACCCCTTTCCTGTGCTTCTGGTGATTATTCTTGGCATTTCCCCATTTTTCTATTTCCTTTCTTTCCTCTTTTGGGGGAAAAAATAGTTGTATTATCCCTTTGGATTCCCAACATGTAACCTAGTTTATGTTTTAAGCTAGCTTTTTGGTATATTTAGAACCTAATTTCTTTCTGCAATTTTGGGTTGAGGCAAAACTCACCTCTCCTCACCTTAAGCCTTTCCAAACATCCTGCTTAGCTACTTTCCCATTTAAAGTCATTACTCAGTAATTTCTAGACAATTGAATATAAAGAACATTCTTGTATGAGAATCACAATGATCCTGCTTGTATCTACAGGGCTGTGCTGCAGTGGTTCCACATCCTGTCCCAAAATCGGTAATTCCTTCACTAGGGCTTGAATTCTGTGCATTTGCAGGGGGGACATGGCAGCAAGTGTCAGAATAACAAAGAAAAGACACTTTATTAGAAATCTATTCCGCAAAAACCCAAACCAACAAACCATAACAGCTAATGATCTTGCAGTCTCAATGCAAAATTACCTCTGTTAGAGTAAAATACTGAGACCTAAAAGCTGTGAAATATCGGTATTTCTGTGTTACAGTACTAGTTTAAAAAACAAAAGAACAGCACTAAAATGTTTAGTTTCAAAACTATACTTTACCTAAATTTGAAACATGGCAATTTTTATTTTCCCTGGAGCATGATGCTAGATGTAACTTTTTTCTAACAAATACATTGGAAACCCAGGACTTAAACATCTTTTGATGATATAGTGATGATTAACCAAGAAATTATTCTTCTGATCTTCTTTTGATCCATCTATATTGCTTAGTTATGATCTTATGGAATTTGCCAGTTCATTTCATAACAATTTCACACCTTTACTTGCGTTCCCAACTTTGTGGTTTAGTTCTGAAAATTAGTTTATTATAGCTGAACCATGCAGCAACCTGCTTTGATTCTGATGGCACTTTTCTAGGGCAAGATTTTGTATCCAATTTTGTTTGAACAGATCAAACACTGGGGCAGGTGTTGAGCTGTTCTTGTGTTCCACAGTAAATAAATAAAAATCCATCTTTTTCATGAGGCCAGGTTGTATTAAAAGGCAGATGAGGAGAATTATGAGATGGTTAAAACTTAAATATTTTTGAAGACATAAGGCTGAAGTCTGTCTCCTCTCATATGAGAAGAAATTAAAGAGAAACCAAATACTGTTAAGAAAGTTTGCCTTATTTCTGTCTGCACAAAGCAGCTCAGCTGCCTGGTGCACACAGCCCATGCATCAGCTGCTGAAGCATGAATTTGTTTCACTCCTCAAATGAAGCTGAAATCACTTTGGGAAAGTGGTGAACCCATACACATTTATAGTGTCAAACATGTTTTATTATTCGTGTCTGTTAGTGGAACTTGTGCTGCCTGGTTAGGCAGCATGTCCTTGGGGAAGGTTGATTCTGCCTCTGGTCTGACAAAGTTATTTCTAGGGGGAATTTTTTTATTTTTTTCCCTTCTCATATGGAATTTTTGGAATTTTTATGTGGATTTTTTGCCTTTCTGGGAAATTGTGCCTTTTTTGCTTCACTTTTGCCATTGTTTGTTGAATTATGAAAAGGAAAGGATAGCAATCAGCTTAGACATAAACTGTAGCAAAGCCTCATTCATATACAACAAAATTTCAAGCGAGTCCACAGTACTGCAGCGTGGATAAACACAAATGCCTCCTGGTGTCTGATCAGGGCTCCAGCTGCATGCACAGCTTCCTACATGGTCTTCATAATCCAAAAATCCTTTCAGTTCAGGCTTCTGGAGAATCTGCTCTTTCCCCCTTAGAGACAAAATTTCCAGATGCTTGAATATAGGCATATTTCCCCATTTTTTTCTGGAAGCAAGCAGTCAATGAGGTTCTGACATGCTGGTTTTGGTAAGGTATGGTAGCAGGGCTATTTCTTAGCCACCCCCATCCCACCCACAAAGCTCCCACCTAACACAGGTAGGCACTTTGGTGGTTTATCTTCTTTTCAGGCTAAATTGTGCATAGTAACTCATGTCCAGGAATCTACAGCTGAGCTAGAATGATATTCAGGAAAGCACATGCTGTCTTCAGGACAGCAGTTCAGCAGTTTCCCAGAGCATGTGCCTTTGGTAGTGCAGCTGTTGAAATGCCCTTGGCTGACAAAACAAGAGACATAAACCTTGAGAACATGAACCTTGACATAAGGAACATCAAGAGCATCATAAAAAGGAAGGTACCAGACTGCTGAGATTGGTTTCAAACCATTAAGGATGTTTTAAAAATCACATTCCATTGATATGTCTGTGTATGGCCTACAGCCTCAGTAAGTTTTGTTCTCCTCACTCCCTATGCTGAATCCAGTGCTCACAATATTCAGCATTGTCTGGCTCTGACTTCCTTCCTTCCTTCCTTCCTTCCTTCCTTCCTTCCTTCCTTCCTTCCTTCCTTCCTTCCTTCCTTCCTTCCTTCCTTCCTTCCTTCCTTCCTCCCTCCCTCCCTCCCTCCCTCCCTCCCTCCCTCCCTCCCTCCCTCCCTCCTTTCCTCCCTCCCTCCTCCCTTTCCTCCCTTTCCTTCCTTTCCTTCCTTTCCTTCCTTTCCTTCCTTCCTATTTGTTTGAAATGACTATTGCTATATAACTTCAATCACAAACAAGAATGAAACTGTAAAAAAAAGAGTCCTTTTTTTTTTACATAATCCAGGAAATGGAGAAGAGAGAAAATCCATTAGACTATTGTAATTAAAATTTTTGAGTGCATCTTTCACTTCTATCAGAATATTATCTACCAAACTTACCATGTCGAATAAAAGATAATAAAAAAAATATAATCAAATAAACATAACAACACTTAAAAAATAATTTGAATAAGAAAATTAGGCAGTGCCATGAATTGGAAATAATAATTCTGGTTTATTTCACACTTTATGGAATTTCCCACTGCCAGCAACTGTTTATTGATTTGCTTTATGAGATTTTAGCAGAAGCACAGTCCAACAACAAGGGCACTTGCACAAAGCTAGGGCTGTTAGTCCTCATTTTCTGCATGTAGAATGCAAAAGATGCAGAGAATGTAAGTTGTGAGGAACTTTATGACAGTGAACACCACAATGACCTGCCAAGGTGTTGTGGTGGTGATAGCGAATCGAGAACGACTTAATGAGGAAACCCAAAGCTAGTTAAGGCATTTTCAGCTAAATGCAGTTTACACAAAAGAGTGATAAATAAAAACAAAAATCACAGTCCTTCTGCTTACTTTCTTTTTTTGGTCCCAACATTCCTTGGGGAAACTTTGGAGATATTTCAGGATAATGGATCCAGGCTAATTCAGGAGAGCTCCTGTGGCTGGGGGACTTAGCTAGTCTTTGGCAAGAAAAATTTTTATGTCCTCCTGGTAGCTCGAATAAAAAGAAAGGATCTTCCTTTCTGACAACTTCTGTGAAGCACAGACAAACTGGCTCATCCCAAGCAGGGTTTTCACTCAGTTAATCACAAATCCCTGCAGTGAGGTGTCCATGTGAGTCCTGCTTTGAGTCCTGTGTGGCTGGTGGGCATCAAGACAGTCAGTGGAAAATATGAGATGACTCAGGGGAGCAGATGAAGGTGCCCATTTTGGGATGAAATTAAATCTTCTTGCAACTTCCTCATCTGTTGTCATCCAGGTGATGTGGGTGGCTCTAGTGCAGGTTTATGTGGGGCAGATCCGCCTGTCTTTGTTTCTCTAGGGAGACTCCCAGGTCTGGATGAGCTGCCTGAAATTCCTTTGTGAAGGGGACAGCCAAAAGCTTTGCTGGGCAAAGGCTCCCCAGCAAGAGCAGTCTGAATGCAGCATCCAGCAGAAGTAAGGCAGGACAGAACCTGTACCTGCATGAATTGGCTGACCAGCAGCACTTTCTGGTACCTACTGCCTCAATCCCTTAATTCATGGATTTGGGATTCACCCTGTGTCAGAGAGAAGAAACTCCACAATCAGCACTGTTGTGGCACTGGGAGAAGCAAGGGAGGCTTCTCACAGCCCTTGTGGGACCTCACCAGGAGCAAAGGTTGGACCTTCACAGACTAGGAAGAGCCTTTACTGTGCCAAATTTAAAATTACATTCAAATCATCAAGGAAACCAATAGGAATCACCTCTGCCAAGCCCCCTGAGATTTCTGTTAGAACTATATTCATGTTTCTAGCTAAACAACACAGGGCTAATAGCTCCTCACACTTAAACATCCTGTTTGAGACTTCATGTTTATCTAAGTACTTTGTATTGCCTGCACTGATGTAGAAATAAAACAATTCAAATGCATCAAAAAGGCATATTTTTTTTTCTTTTTGTTATGTCATAGTTGAGTAACTGAGACACAAAGGGTGACAAGGCAGAACAACTTTGATAGGAAAAAAGATCTGAAAAGACTTGTCTCACGTCTCTTCTGTCCATTTGCACAGAGAAAACCCTACAGTCTTTGAGGTCTCTTGCAAATGTTCTTCCATTCTTCCCTAATTATAGACGACTAAGCACATTTAAGGGTTTTTTTTTTAGAAATGCAAAGATAATGGATTTTAAATTAATTAATGCAGTATACCATTAATCAAGTCTCCTCGAAAAGCTTTAATTTAACTAGAAAGGTCTATTGGATTTTGTTGTAGTTTTTAAATTAAGCAATTTATTTCAAATACCTTTAATAGATGAGAATATTGCCCACAAATGAATTAGGTCCTGAGCCATCTTTAACTCTGGAGGTTTGCCTCAACTCACAGCACATGAATATTAATTTACTTCACAGAATATCCATGAGGTTGTTGTTTCAAATAAAAGTCAGAGATATTTTAATGAGAACTTAAAAATATCTTGTGCTAAATTACCGTAAATTCCTACACAATTATGAAATGTTCAGAAGCACCAATCCTTATGTTTTCACTGCATCTTATTCCCTGAAAAAAACAACAGAAAAGCAGAAAAGCACAGGCCAGCCTAAAGCTCCTGAAAACCAAGTCTATTCTACACATGCCAAATTACAGAACTGGGATACTGCTGAATATTAAAGAGTTAAATCATGAAGAATGTTTTTAACCCTTTGCCTCAGATGCCTATTGTAACAAAAATAAAAATAGTCTCATAGTCTGATGAGTTGGTTACCCTGGAGAACACACAGTAAATGGATTTCAGAATGTGTGTGTGAGAGAGCACCTGCAAATTTTCATTATGATTCCTAACTACAAATTCCTTTTTTGTTGTTGTTTGTTTGTTTTTGAATACATCACTGCACAATGCCATACCTGTTTTGTCTGCTTTGTCTGCACAAAGATGAAGGAACAGATGGAGTGGTTTGTCTGTGATAAAACCACCACTGCAGAGCCTCTGATCTAACTCACTGTAATATGCAAACCACCAGATGTAAGGAAAGACAGCCTGATACACAGACTCATGCAGCTGTAAATCAGCCTCTTCCAAGATCTCAGCAGAAATATTAGGGGAAAATAAACCAGCTGAAGCCATGAATATAACAAATGTTGTGCTGCAGAGCACAGTAACAGGAGCAGCACTCCACAGTAGCCTCTCTCCCCACCTCTGCAGAGGGTGATTTGCTCCGTGCTTGACTCTCACCATCTGCACTTTGAGGCACAGTTCTCCATCCTGCATGTTAGGAAGACCTTTGGTTCAGGGGCTTCAATTTGCAGGTGTCTTTGCAACATAACGTTAAATGGAGAAAGATAAGTCTTTGATAGAAACCATTAGTGATGGCCCACTGAGATTCAAGCAGAAGAAAATCAAAATTGCTGCTTTTGTGTCATTGATGTCTGCTGTGCCATTTTAAATGCACTCCTGTGTTTGTAATAAACCTGACACTGATTTCCCAAGGTGAGCACTCGATGCTACCTTCTCCCAGTTATCTCACTTATTGATGACTGAGTTTCTCTTACAAGGGTTCTCGTGTGCTTGCTGCTTACCTCTGCTACCAATGTGCCTGGCAAACCAGATTACAACTCCTCTTCCATTAACTTCTAGGGGGAAAAAGTACATTCAAAAAGGAAAAATTTTGTTTCATTATAACTTTGGGAGTATTTTTTCACCATTTCTTCCACTGTTTATTGTAACCATGCTTCACTGTCACTGAAAAAAAGCAAAATTCCAAGAAAATTTGAGATGCTGCACCTCCCCATAGCAGCTGGAAGCTCATCCTCTGCTCTTTTTCACATGTATTTCTGACATTGTATGATTTTTTTTTCATTTGGAAAAAGCATCTTTTGCAATGCAAATGCAGAAATGTCCCACATCCTTGCAGCAAATTATCAGCAGCTAAACATCGCGGTTATGAATAATTCCAGATTGCCCTTGCCCTGGTATTTCTCACTTCTAGGCACGGCAGCCATGAAAGATTAGCAATGGGTTTATAAATGCCAGTGTCATTAGCAAAATACTGGCTTTGCAGGATCACTCCTGCAGACCTGAAGGGTGTTATTTCCTTTTGACCTGTGTTCTAATCTCCACAATCAAGGAATTTGTTGCTGTTTTCTGTGTCATCACAAATCAGTTGGGGTAATTTTGAAACATTTCAGTGGGGGAAAGTGCAGAGCAGGAGCATCCAGGATTCCTACACTGTCTGCCTGCTGTGTAACCTCTGTCCCTCTGCACTGTGAAGGATCACATTTTTTAGCTCTTTTACTGAGAGTGAACACAGACCACCCCATAGCAGTGTTGCACCACTGTTAAGAGTAATTTCACCATGTCTAACTTCTACCACAGCCAACCCTACAAAAATCCTTCACTGACAATGACAGATATGTGGTACTTCCTCCAAATGGAACAAATTTTCCATTATAAATTCACTCACATTTACTAGTAAACCTCTGTCCCCTGTGAAATTGGCCTCTTGAGGATTTAATTCTCTCAGAGAATGGTGAATAACATTCTTTTAAAGCACAAGTACCCTGTTTCACTGAATCAAAACACATAAGCTGTTTCTGATCCTGTGTTTTGATGGAGGTTTATGTCTCATATTTAATGACCATCTGTTATTGTTGAGAACTGCACACACAGCAAGAAAGTTGCTGCCCAGAAATGAAAGATAAAGGGAAAATAATGTTTTTCTTGGACATGCTGTGCATCTTAGGAATTCAATATTGGACAGAACAGGAAAAAAGAAGAGAGGAGAAAAGAAGAAGGATTATCCCATGTATCATGTATTTTCACTACTTTACTTAGCTTATGGCTAGGCAGCAGGAAAACAGAGACTTAAGCACTGTTTATTTCCAATCCTGGAAGAGTTTCTTGCTCCTTCTTCTGGAAATAAAAGATACATTAGGTGGTTACATTTCATATAGGGTACTTTAGTTTCGTTTGGGATGCTGAGTGTAGGGACAGGGAAACCATAAAAGTGACAACAGTGGGAATGCACTGACCCTGACTGTGCCAGGTTTTTTCTATCAGGTGCATTTGTTTGCAGCATGGAAGTTACCCAATAACTAATGGAATCCTCCTTGAAGCAGGGAAGATTTTGTTCCTCCTCTCTATCATTCTCATGGTAAACAGGATGGAGTGTTGCTGTGGTCCAGTGGCATGGTCAAAGCCATTTAAATGTAGTTTGAAGGCTTCCTGTGAGGTCAATATCAAGGGGAAAGCTCCAGAATAAGATTATATTGTTATTTATACCGTTATTGATTATTGTTATAGTTGTCTTTTAAACAATTTTGCTTTTTTAATGGTTCTTAGAGAAGATTAGCACAGCCGACTCCTGAAATTTGCAAAGTCAAACAGCATCAACACTACATGTTCCATATCCTTGTTTCTTTGCACGTGTACATTCTCTGTCTGTCATGGTATGTGACATGAAGAAGAAGAGGATTTCTGGTTTATTTATATCAAATTGAATATGTGTAGGCTATGAGTGCCTTAACAGGACTCATAAGTATTCCAATTTTATGTGAAGTTAGTAATTTAAAAAAAACCAATCACATGTAAGAGGATCACCAAACCCATGTGGAAAAAAATAGGATGAGGTTTCTCTTGAGCCATTTTGGTAACTGTTTGACAGCACCTTCTTGTAGATTTAAAACTGGAATTATGACTGAGGAAAAGGATCAGCCTGTTAGTGGAATTATTGCTCTGGAGATTTATCTCTGACAAATAAGGTCAGATCTTCGTGGTGTGTGGTGAAGCAGCAATGACCCAGCAGAAAGGCATCAGACTTGAATTGACTGTGACTCTAGATACTTCACACCAGGGTTTTTGAAGATCATTTTGTTCCCAGTGGTTTTCTGATATTATTGAGGGCTGCCAATTGATACCAGATGATATTGGGGATAACACTTTATTATGTTCATTGATTACACAGATGGTGGGAATGAGTGAACCTTCAGTGCATATTGGTGGAAGCTGTCCCTGCTGGGGAAGACCAGGCAAAGCATGTTTTGTCTCCAACATTCTGATTGTTCTGACAGGGAGAATGGGATTAGAAGAGAGGGTCTGTTCTGCCAGTTGACAGGGTGATTTAAAAAACACAGACACCAGTGGAAAGAATGGTCTTACTACACTATGATAATTAAGGCAACATAAAAGTAAAATGATACATCCAATAATATTGTGCACTTGGCTTTAGCAACATGCAAAAATTAGCAAGGCAATGCACCTAATCATTACTTCACTAGTGACAGTGATTGAGAAAGTTCCATCATCAATTCCCTAAATCCTTGACCATCATCCAGAGTCTGCAGTAGCTGGGGAGCCCCATTTCACAGCAAGGACCTGGAGAGCTCTTCCTGGCAATTGGGAAAATCCTGTGGGGTGTGTCCACCCATTGCTGAGGTCTCCAAAATCTCCCCAAAAGTGGGTCCAGCATTCATAGGCCCAAATCAGGAAGTCAAAATGACCTGATTACACTTTTAGCACAGAAACACCTGGATCTGATGGCACACTTCCCAACCAGCCAGCGCCAGGCTTGGTCAGAGCCCATGGCTCAGATGGGAGGATTTTCCCTAAAATATCCTACAAGCAAGCCTCTGTTCATGTCAGTGGGGAAAGTTTCTTGAAATGGTACATTTCTTGCAGATAACTACACAGGGTTTTAAAGAGCAAGCATAATCACCTTGGTCATCTCTTATTAGCGAAATAACACTGCTGGTGTTAGTGACATAAAGCTCGGGGTTCATCTTCTAAGTCAGCTCTAGCCAAGACCTGCTGCTCAGAGCTCAGAACATCAGGCTGCTGCAGAGGTGGAGCAGAGCTGTCCTGAGGCAACTTTCTGCTCTGCCTCGAACCTTGAGCTCAGTCGTCACCCTCAACTCACTGACCGCAGAAGGGCTCTAAAAGCTCCAAGGGCTCCAAGGGCTCCAAGGGCTCAAAGGGCTGCCTGTGCATGGCTGACAGAACTGCATGGAAAATCTACTGTAGAGAAAAGGCTGCTCCAGGTTAACTGTGAAAGGCAGCAGATCAGGCTCTCTGTCTCTCTGTTTTCCTCCCTTTATCTTTTGCTTTCTTTTACAGACAATCCCAGCACTGGACAATCTAGGAGGACCAAGATGGGATCAATATGGTCTCTATGGGCTGGTTATATTCTGTGTTTTGTCACTCTCTTCTCTGCCTTTCTTTCTCGCCTCTCTCTTTCTGCCTGGGGAAAGCACAGCTCTCCTGTTCTACTCCATACTGGCTCCTGAATTTTGCAGTGGGATGGGAGTGCTTGTGGCTGTGTGTTGTGGCTTGTGAGGAGCACCTTGGTGAAGGTCCTTGGCAGGAGCTGAGAGCTGACTGAAGTGCACTGAGCATCAGCAAGGGCTCCTTAGTGAGCACTTGTGAAACTCCCTTGCACAAACTGAAGGGCTTGCTAGGCAACAGCTTTGCAGTGTAAAGAGTATGCTGGCTGCTGGAGTTAAGGCAAGTGGACCTAAGAGCACAGGAGTTTCCTGCCATGGGACTGGTGTCTTTGTTCAGCCTGAGGAGAATTCCCAAACATCACACTGTGTGCTGATGGATTTTGACAGTGAAGGACTGATCCTGTCTTTACCACATAAAACCCTAAAGCATCCAAGTACCTCTTGAGTAGAACCTGAGGCTGTGTGGCAGCAAAAGCTGAGTCATTTTCTGGTGTGTACACCATGCCATGTTGGGCACTGGTTTATAGAGGGGTGTGACAGTCTTGGTTTAGGACAGATGGTAGCAATGGCATGTGAACCATGTGCACTCTCAGAGCAACAGCATGTCCAACACATCCCTCACAAACTTCCCTCACCATCTCTGCTCCCTTGGGGAGTCCCTGAGGTTCACCATGCATCCAGATCTACAGGAGAGCTGTAGAACTACCCAGAGCTAGTGAAAAACAGGGAAAACAGATCAGCACCAGATCCCTTGGAACAGGAGAAACACCTGTGGAGGGTCTGTGGCTGATCTTGAGTGGGTGCAATGTGGAGATGGGTGGTTTGGCAGCGAAGCCTTGACTCCATGCTGTGCAGGACATGTTCCCTTGTCTCCCAAAACCCTGCAAACAGCTTGTGCCTGGAAAATTGGTTCAAATGTAAAAAGGATTTTTGGTTCTCTGTGTTTGTTTGTGTATGCTTGGTTTTGTTTGCTTGCTTTTTGCTCCCACTGCAGACACTGAGCTGCTGCGGCTGAGGCTGAGACATCCCTCCTACCCTGGCAGCAGCAGACCCCTGTCAGGAATTGCCTATAAAATATGAGCAAAGCCGCTGGGAACAGCAGGGCATGGCATCCAACAGCTCAGGAGCTCTTATGTGAGCCCTGGCTGTGCCTTGTGCTTGTCAGCACCTCCTTTTTTGTGGAGAAAATAATGGTGTTTTTTTTCTTTTTTGCCTAAGAGCTCTTGAGAAGCAAATGTTCTGCTCAGATTCCCATGAGTGTATCCGTTCAGTTCATTCCTGGGAAACAGAAAGTAAGGCCAGGGTAGCTGATCAGCTGGGAGCTGGTCACTCCCTGCAAAGGGCTTGTTTAGAGTGTAAGAACATGGTGTTCCAGGAAAGCCATGAAGGGTAAAGACAAGGCGGTGTACCAAAAATAAAATGATCAAAAACCCTACCAACCACCATCCAACCTCAATTTTTTAACTTGTTTTTAGGTAACTTCTGACAGGTAATTTCATAAATACACAGGCAATGACTCACTCATTTATGAACCATGCCTGGTTTTTACCTGCCTGTGTCCTTTTGAATTTATTACATTGAATACTTTTATCCATCACTGAATCTGGCAGGGGTTGGCAAAGGACACTTTTGTAGAGGCAACAGTGAAGTCACACATTTGAGTTAAAAGTTCAGCTCTTAGAGCAAACCAAGCTCTCCTCACACACTCTCCAGTTTTACAAGATGACCTCTGCCTGGCAATCGCCTCTTTGGTCTCTGTGGTGTTCCTTCCTGAAACCTTTCCTTAGAAAAGTGGTCCAGTCAGTACCCTGAGAGTTCATTGCTGGCGGAACCAAACTCCAGATGGTGTGGAACTGGTGCAGATAAAGGCAAGGCCCAAGCTGCCCCTTCTCCTCACAGCCACACACCCAGAATGTTCCCAGCCAGCAATCCTTCCACACTCACACACTTCTGAGCAGAGTTTCCCTCCTGACTCCTCGGGAAGCAGCACCCTAGAGCTTTCCCAGCAGCTCTCCCGTGCTCACGGCCTCAGCGCCTATTCCTGCAGCCCAGGGGCTCCGGAGGCCCTTGGCCGAGCACGGGGATCAGGCGTCAGGGAAAAGAACCATCCGAGACGGGACAGAAAGCAGAGCCAGAGTCTCTAGCAGAGAAAGTTTATCTCCTTCGCCTGAACCAGCGCCGGCTGCTCTGCAGTCTGCGTCGCCGGCGGCTCCTCCTCCTGAGGACCTTCAGGGTCTCGGGGTTGCAGCGGTCTCTGCTCGTCCGGCAGCGCTGGAACCTCAATGGCGAGCTGCTCCTGCTGCGGCCGGGCGTGGAGGGGTTGCGGCTGCCCGGCTGGGAGATGTGGCTAGGGCTGCGGCTGCGGGGTTTGGAGCCCTGGCTGCGGCTACGGCTACGGCTGCGGCTCTGGGCGCGGGTAGCTACTACTGTGGCCACTTCCTGTCGCTGCTCCTGGCTCTGCTCCTGGCTCTGCCCCTGCCCCATGAGGCTGAGGGCTGAGGGCTGCGCGGGACCCGCAGCGGCACCGGCTGTTCCCTCCTCGTCCGCAGCAGGGTCGGCTGCTCCCTGCCCTTCCGCAGCGGGACCGGCTGCTCCCTGCCCGGCCGCACCGGGCCCGGCCAGGCTGCTGCTCCCTGCGGCCTCTGCCCGCCGCTGCCGACCCGGCCACAGTCCCGCCAGCCTCTGCCGCAGCCGGGCCCACACGGGGAATTGGTCCAAAAGTCCAGACCAGAGCCAGGAGAGGAAATCCCCCGTGCGCAGGGCATGAACGAGGCTTCTGAAGTCTGCAGTGAGGCGAGCTGTGGCTGTCTGGTTGGTGGCCACGGGCAGAGCTCCCGGCTGGCTCTCCATGGCCACGTTTGCCTGGCACAGCAGGATGGAGGAGGGGGAGCACCAGGAGCAGCTCTGTGACACCAGGATATAAACGCTGCGGGTCTGGAAGTCACAATGCATCCCCTGGTGACACCAGCATCATCCAGTGAGGTCATCCCATTGTGCCAACATTGTGGGCCCCATGCTCATGTCACCATTTGTGACTTAAAAATAATTCCTTCACTTTTGGCCCTCAGTCTCCACCCTCCTAAGTACAGGGCACCTTCCACAGACCAAAAAAAGACAGAACAGACTGAGAAGTCTCCACCAAAATTGGGCAATGTTGACACTGGGAAAAGTTTTCCTGATGGCAGTGTGCACTACTGATGCACAATATGCCTGCTTCTATTGACTCCTGCTTCCTGACTTGGAGATTCTGTGAAAAAACTACTATAAGCAGTTGCACTGCATCATTCCCTCAGAAACTTGTGTGTTTGTTCTTGGAAACAATGCCACCACCTGTGTGATGGAATTTCAGAGTTGAATTGCACTGTATGTGCATATTCTTTATCTTCTATTAACTGAGACCTGAAAATATTTTGCTGTTTCTTTTTCTTCACAAGGGAAGGCATACTTTATACAGTTGCTTTATTAGTTTTAGAAATGTCATGGACTTCTACCATTTTTCTTTTCAGCTTGGAGCAACCCAATAAATGTACCAAGTTCTGATTGTTCTTGGTTTCCTTTTTTTTCCACTATGGTTTAATCATCTCACATTCTAGAAAACCTGGTGTGTTGTCTTTATAGTTCTACCAGAACTTTCCCTTGATGTTGGGATGCCCAAGTCCTAAGAATGCCCAATAGTCCAGTGCAGTATTTCTGGCTGCTGCCTGGCAGAGCTGTTGCATGGACTGCTGACACCTTATCTGGCTATGAAAGCTTCACTGAGAAGTTATATGTGCAGAGTTAAAGTTGTTTTTACTATGTATGCATTTCTTCTCAATTACTGAAAATGAAATTTATCTACTGTCTGGCCCTCATCATAAACACCTGTTGCAACATTTCTGACTAATGCTTAACATTAACTTAATAACTAATATTAGCTGAGCAGCCCCTCTGGGATGCAGAGCACCATTGAGATGGCTCTGGCAGTGCAATCAGGCAGCTCAGGTGCCTACCTGAGCCTTCAGTAGGCAGCAGCCAGCTCTGCCAGCAGCACCGCGTGGGCCAGGGAGCTGCTGCATCACAGATTAACAGCACAGCCCATCCAGCAGGACAATTTCCATGCCACAGCTGCAGACCTGCTTTCCTGCTGCCTTGGTGGATCCCAAGGGAAAATTTTGGAGCAACACAGACTCTGCTTATTCAAGAGCCCGATGACAACATCAGTTGAGGAAGGTGGAGTCAACCATTCCTCATGGAGCATTTTTTTGTGTTCTGTTATAGTTCCTTAGTTCCTTCATTACGAACTGTGAAGAACACAGACAAAGCAGAAGAAATGTAAAACCTCACAAGGCGGAGCTGGGAAGGTTAACCTTTTTTTCAGAGATGTTTCAGTTTTTGTTAAGAAGATTTATACACCTAGAGGATATTTTCCTATATCTTTTTTTTTCTTAATTCCTTCATTATGAACTCTGAAGAATCTAGCCAAATCAGAAGAACTGTGAAACCTCCCAAGGCGGAGCTGGGAAGGTTAGCATGATTTCAATGACGTCTAAGTTTTTGTTGACAAAAATTATACATCCATAGGAGATTTTCCTACTCCATTTTTTTTTTTTAGTTCCTTCGTTATGAACTCTGAAGATTGTAACCAAATCAGAAGAATTGTAAAACCTCCCAAGGCAGAGCTGGGAAGGTTAGCATGATTTCCATGATGTCTTTAAGTTTTTGTTGAGAAAAATGATACACCAATAGGAGATTGTCCTACACCAATTTTTCATTTAAAAAAATAAAATTTTTTGACTTACATTCTGTCTCCCAACAAGTCACTTGTGATAAAAATACAGACAAGTCACAAACAGTAATAAATTGACAATACCAGCAATTACAGTGGCAATTACAAACTTCATTGGTTCTAAGACAGCTCCATCTCATCGGTAGGTAGGTTCTTATAAAATGAAAAGAGAAAATCTGGCCCACTACTGACCCATGATTAAAAGGAAGGAGAAGCCTCTTGTATCTATCACAAAGGTGACAGGGCCACAGTGAAAGATGATCATCACATCTCCATTTAACTCTCCTGGCAGCTTCCCTAATCCAGGACTTGGGTGTGATCTTGAGCGAGGAGCTCTTCCATGCTCATGGCTTCAGAAGCTTTTCCTGCAGCCCTGGGGCTCCCAGCGCCCTTGGATGAGAATAGGGATTAAAATGATCAGAAATACCTCTGCCTGAATTACAGTGCAAATGACACCATGTGCCAAAGTCTACACCATGGATTTAGTTTAATAACTATGGGAGAGAGAGATAAAGAGAGAGCGACAGGGAGAGAAGGAAATAGAAAAAGTAGAAAAGAGAGTAGAAAAGAGGTGAGGGGACAGAACGAGAGGGACAGAGAGAAATTAAGCAGAAAATAGCACCACTCCGTGGATCCCAGCAGCATCCCAATGATCCTCTGCAGCTGGTGGTGGGAGTCCCCCAAAAAACACAGTATCCAGCAGATTAATGTATTTCAGGCCAGCTGAGAATGCCCAGGTGATTCCATCAGGGAAGGGGGAGGGCAGGTATGCCAGAGCCCCTTGCCACAGGCTCTGGATCTTTGCGTCACATGCAGTCCTGTGGTGCAGGGGCTCTGCTGTGTCCAGGGACATCGTGAGGCAGTTGGATTCTGGCAAGCAGTGAGTGCAAATGCAGGGCATGGGAATGCTGGGCTGGATGGGGCTGGGAAAGATGCGCAGAGGGTTTTTAAACCATAAATGAGAGCAGAGACGCTCAGGGTAGGGCTCTGTCCCCAGGGCTGGGGGAAGAGGGGCTGGGGCTCTCAGTGTGGCAGGTGCCCTGAGAGGCTCTGGGCACGTTCCAGGTGCCCCCAGCCCTCTGCTCCCTCCCAGCCAGCCCTGCTGAGCCCCCTTTCTCCCACCAGGCCATCTCTCCAACACTTGCTCTCATCCTGGCCCTGTTAGCCACCATGAAGGTGGAGCTAGAAATTGAGGAGGATGCGGTGAAGCAGATGCAGGAGTACAGGAGTATCTGCATCAGGAGATCGCTTGGCTCCTGCAGGAGATGGAGGAAAGCAGTGACATGAAGGAAAGCCTCCCAAGGCGGAGCTGGGAAGGTTAACGTTATTTCAAAGATGTCTAAGTTGTTGTTGAGAAGTTTTATACACCCATAGGAGATTTTCTTACTCCACTTTGTTTTCTTTAATTCCTTTGTTATGACTTCTGAAGAATGTAACCAAATTATAGGAACTGTGAAACCTCCCGAGGTGGAGATGGAGAAGTTAATATGATTTCCAAGATGTCTAAGTTTTTGTTGAGAGCACACCCGATGAAGCACACCATGTCGGTAAAGATAGGCAGGAGACGGAGGAGTTCCAAATACCCAGTTTAATGAAAGGATTACTAACAACCGCTGGATGAGGGGAAAACCTCAGCGGAGCACTTGGTGCAGCCGGTTTTAATGGAGGGGGGGCGGGAGGCGGAAAAAGGAATGGGAGCCAATAGGGAGCAGGGGAGGGAGCTGGGAGGGAGCAGTAATAGGGGAAAGGGAAACTCAATCTGCACACAAGGGAGGAGAAACAGCAACAGCCAACTACTAGCAAGCAGTAACAGAACTTTCCAGAGAAATAGGGGGGGACATGCAAACAAGGAGGATGGACAGCAAACTTTTGACCAATCAGTAACTTAGAAAACTTAAACTTTGAGAGAAAGGCAGAGAGTCACAGCTCAGTCTTGACGGCCAGTTCCTCTTCGAAGGAGTCCGACTCCTCGGCAAGTGAATCAGGCAGGGTCAACACATTGACAGCCAGAGCTTCCACTGCCTAGGCTTCTGCACGCCACCATTTTTTTTCCTTTAGTTCCTTTGTTATACACTCTGAAGAATGTAGCCATATCAGAAGAATTGGTAAACCTCCCAAGGCAGAGCTGGGAAGGTTAGTATGATTTCCAAGATGTCTACGTTTTTGTTGAGAAAAATTTTACACCCAAAGGAGATTTTCCTACACCATTTTTTCATTATTTTTTTTTTTTACTTATATTCTGTCTCCTGGCAAGTCACTTATAGTGAAAAGACAGACAAGTCACAAACAGTCATAAATTGACAATACCCCCAATTAAGGTGGCAATTACAAACTTCATTGGTTGTCACACAACTCCATCTTGTCTGTAGGTAGGTTCCTATGAAAAGAAAAGAGCAAATCTGCCCCACTACTGACCCATTATTAAAAGGAAGAAGAAGCCTCTTGTATTTATCAATAAGGTGACAGGGCCACAGTGAAAAATGATCATCATATCTCCATTTTTCTCTGCTGGCAGCTTCCCTGCTCTGGGACTAGTGTCTGATCTTCAGCGGGGAGGTGTTTGTGGCAGTGGCTCTCACACAAACAAGCATGAGCAACCGGCCACAGGGGCCAGTTGCCATTGAAGAGGAGTCCTGGGTGTAGGACAAGGTTCAGTTAGGGCGACAAGGTGAGCCACACCCAGGACGCTCTGCAGCTGGTGACATTAACATGCACCTAGTAGCAAGCTCATTGGCCCTGAGCATCTCCCCACCTCTATCCCATATTTGGTGATCCTTCCAGAATGTTCCTCCTTGTTCGCCCCAGCCGAGCTCCCCCACTGGATTTTTGAAAGCTGTACCCTCCCTTGCTGTACCCTTTTTGCTCTGTACCCCCGCCACTCTCCCTTAGAGTTTCCCCTAATTGGCTTTCCACGGTAGACCACTCCCCCTTCTGGCCCCCTTTTAACCCTGTGTAAACACATGTTCTGGGCTCTTGAGCCCCGGATCTCTGTGCCCTTCCATCCTCCTCGTTTCACATTGCCTCCACCGCCCTTTCCTTCCCCCAATAAATTCCTGAGATTTCGACCTCAAGAGCCTAGGTCTTTTTTGTCCTCGCTTCAGTTCCTGCCTGCCTTCGTCCCCCGGGACTCCGCAGACCAGCCTGTGGGCTTTGCTGTCACAGCACACCTGGCGTCTGCATGGCACGGCAGCTCGCCTTTTGGTTGTGGCTTCGAGGCGTGCTGCTGGACCTGAGCATAAAGCCAGTCCTAGAAAAGAACTTAACACAAACTTCCAGTGCAAAACCAAGCTGTGTAACTGCATCAGGCTGGCACCATTTAGTTGGGCTTCTAACTTTTATGTCATGGAGTGCTTGCTGCACTGCTCGTGTTGCTTCCCTCTTGCTGCTTTCCAGGGCAGTCTCATCCGATTCATTTCGTGTTTGGCAGAAGGAGTGAAGCTGCTTGTAAAAATCTGGCAAAGTGTTGCAGCCTCTGAATTAGGGAGTGCTTTAGCCACTTGAGATGAGTTTCTTTGAAGATTTTAGCAGGCTTCTGCTTCTTTCCCTGGAGCAATGAATTAAACTTAGCAGCCCGTGGTTTTAACACTCTGCCATCCACCCAGCTTCTCAGCATCCCTCTTCAGTGGTATGGACTGCATTTTTTTTTTTTTAATGAAGCCTGGTAATAATTTGCTATTAGTTTACATTTAATTACAAGGGATGGCACAATTTATACAGTTTATTTGATCAATGTCATGGAATTCTTCCATTTTTCTCTTCAGCTTGGAGCAACCTAATCCACTGAGCAAGTTCTGATTTCTCCTGGCTTGCTTTGTATCCACCATGCTTTACTCCTCTCAAATGTTTGCAGTTCTGTTCTGTTGTCTTTATAGTTCTACTACAACTTTCCCTTAACATTGGGATGCCCAAGTCAACAAGTACCAAATAGTCCAGTGCTGTACTTCTTGCAGCTGCCTGGCAGAGCTGTTGCATGGACTGCTGACACCTGAGCTGGCTCTGAAAACTTCACTGACAAGCTGTGTGTGCAGAGCTAGAATTGCTTTTACAATGCATCTATTTCTCCACAATAACTGAAAATGAAATCCACCTGCTCTCTGACCTCCTTCAGAAAAATTTTGAAACACTTCTAATACTTCTCATCAACTTATTAACTAATGTTAGACTAACTGTAAGCAGAATTTGGCACCAGCAGTGAACCTCCTCTTTTGGTTTCATTCTAATTTGGAATTTTCTAGGATTGAAGAGGAATAATCCCTGAAAACTCCTTCCTGTCCAGCTGCATGTGCCTACAGAACAGTTGTGACTAACAGAGAGCAAGGGGCTCTAAACCTTCCCAGCAGCTTTTCCATGCTCATGGCTTGAGGAGCTTTTCCTGCAGCCCTGGGGCCTCCGGGGGCCCTTGGCCGAGGATGGCCATCAGGGCTATCTCAGCGAGAAGCAGCAAAGGGCTCAAGGACAAGGCAGAGAGGGCAGAGCTGCCCCAGCGTGGCGCAGCAAGAGCCTCACGTCCTTCTCCCGAAGCTGCGCCATGCTGCAGGGCTCCAGGCCGTGCTGGGCCCTGCGGGCTCTCCTCTTTCGGCAGCACTGAGCCTCCCCAGCGAGCGGCTGCTGCTGCGGCTGCGGCCCTGGGCACATTCGTGCCGCAGCTCCCGGCTCTGCCGCTGCCCCGCGGGGACACACACGGCCGAGGGCTGCCCGGGTCCCAGCGGGGCTCACCCGCAGCGGGGCCGGCTGCTCCCTGCCCGTCCGCATCGGGCCTGGCGGGGCTGCTGCTCCCCGCGGCCTCTGCCCGCCGCTGCCGGCCCCACCACGCTGCTCCCTGCGGCCTCTCTCTGCCGCAGCCAGGCCCACACGGCAGGGGAGGCGACACATTCCGCCGGCTCGAAACGGAACGGCACGGAACGGCCCTGCCCAGAAACCCCCCGCGGGAATGGGCAAGGGCTCGGGGCGCTGCCGGCAGCCTCGCAGCTCGCAGCTGGCCTTGCCCGGCTGCCGGCCTCGGGCACAGCTCCCGCCGGGTCTGCATGGCCGCGGCTGCTTGGCGCAGGAGCCGAGCCGAGCCGAGCCGGGCCGAGCCGAGCCGAGCCGGGCCGAGCCGAGCCGAGCCGAGCCGAGCCGAGCCGAGCCGAGCCAAAGAGCCGAGCCCAGCCGAGCCAGCACCGGCAGCAGCTTTCCACCAGCCTGGCCTCAGGGCACTCGCAGCCCCAGCTCAGCCCAGCACAAGCACCGAGCCTCGGCATTGTCACACTGCGTGCCCTGGGGACAGCACAGTGTCCCCTGAGCTCATCCCATGCTGACAACAGCCTGGCAAGAACGGAGATTGACTGCATCCTCATGAGAGATGAGGGAATTCCCAGAGTGCCTCATAACCTGAAACCACAAGCAATTGAAGTTCATTCAGTCAGTGGGGGAAAGAGAAAATGGTGTTAAAGGAAAAAAGAGTGATCTAAAAAGAGGGCACGAAGAAGTGGGAATGTGCAACAAAGCGGGCACAGTGTGTGAAACGTGCTCTCACTATTTAAATTTTGAAGGAATTTTTCACTCATTTTGATGTATAAACAACGGTGAGAGGTCTAGAATGGCTGGCTGCTGTTACACAGAGCACAGTACACCCAGCGCAGTGCACATGACCTGCAACTAGACACCCTCCAGTCTTCTGTTGCTACATTTCATATCCCACAAATCCCGCCCTATCACAGCCCCAAAATCCTCCCCCATGGCCCAAGATGATTGGCTGGAGATTGTGTCCGTCCCTTCCACTGGTTTGTTGCTTGCTCCCCGTTGTCTGGGATCTTGCCATAGGCTCGCTCTTCACTCCATGATCTCCTTGCATTTATCCCTTTATGCTAAAATCCCACTCAGACTCCTCCTTCGATGGCACCCCCAGTATTCCAGAACATTCTAATCCTCCCTAGCATTGAACTATATTGTGAACCTAAGCTATACCTATCATTAATTTACAACAAAGGTATTATTTTGACATGATATCAAGTGCCCAAAAATAAAACCATTTTCAACAAACTCATTATCCTTCAACAAATGAACAATATCAATATCAACCATTTGACCCACAATTGATCATAACCCCTCCCACCAATTCTCATTTGCAAAAGCCAGCTCCAACAGCCTGTTTTTAACATGAGGGCATTCCCAGAGTGCCTCATAACCTGAACCTACAGGCAATTAAAGTTCAATCAGTCAGTGGGGGAAAGACCCCTTGGCATTAAAGGAGAAAAGAGTGATCTAAAAGGAGGGCAGGAAGAAAGGGAAATGTGCATCACAGCAGGCAGAGGAAGAGGAGGCAATAGCAGAAACACGGCTCATGCAGACACTGATCATATGCATGGATTGTGCAGAGGTGTTTCAAAACAGTCACTAAAGATCGGAATGAAACTCAGGTATCCAGCTGATCAAAAATTCCCCAAACCCAGGGAAAAACATGGAGATGACACCAGGCCGAGTGGTGTGGTTGGCACAGCTGAGGGATGAGAAGCCATCCAGAGGGACCTGGACAAGCTTGACAAAGAGGCCATGGTGGGAATCTCACCAGGTTCTACAATGCTGCAACTGCAGAAACCAGAAAACCAGCAGTGTCCCAGGCTGTTCTTCAAAATCATCTGGGAAAATCTTCCATCCAAAACCCACTCTAGGAATCCACGATTTCAGGCAAGCTGAGCAGTTCTACGTGTTAGAAGTGTGTATGTTTGCCTTACACACCTGCCATGTGAATGGCATGTTTCACCCTCCAGGCCAGCAGATTGTCAAGAGACATGAAACCAGTTGCGTTCCTCTTTCAGAGCCCCACAACACATTGCAAAGCTCCATGGTTTGAACTGTTTATTTCTTCAGAACATTAAAACACTGGCACTGGGCATGACAACATAATTACCGATCAGGGTCAAGTATGCAGCCTGAGATGGAATTAGGCATTCTGTATTTCAATGCTGCAGGCAATTTTATCGCTCTCACAAAAAGCTTTTCTGATACAATTCTTGGTTCTTTTTAAAGTAAAGAATTTTCTGGACCCTAAATTAAGCTCTGATTAAAACTCGTATATTTCAGTGCATTTAAGTGGAAGTTTAGATCTCAGCAGTGTCTTTTTTACTGAATTTTGCATGACTGTAGTATCTTCTGTCCTGGACAAGAAGCAGTTGCTGTGACTCACATTTCTTGTGTTGGTTAGGAATGCCAAGAAACTGCCATCTTTGCTCTTCTGATACAGCTCTGTTCATGATGTAGGACAGCACTAGTGCTGATGTGCAGGAGTTCCTGCCGATGGAAAGGACAGGCTGAGTGCCAAGCTGACAGAGAGATGATCTCTAAGAGTGGCACTGGAGGAGAAGTTTCAAGGCAGGATAGAAAAGGTCTCATCTTTCAACGCTTGTAAGAATTGAGCTGGGAGAATGTTGGGAACACCAGAGTGTGGAGTCCTTTCCAAGGCTGTGTCAGCTGAAGAGGCAGACAGAGTCCAGCAGGAATCAGACAGAAACCAGCAGTAGTCTGAGCCGATGTGGTGGGAGCAAGCAGCCAGGGAGAGTAAAGACAAGGGGCTAAAACAAAAAAAACCTGAACCAGCAATGAAAGTAGAAAGTAGTGCTTCTATGGCTTCCTTATCAAATAATTGTGGGGTGTGACCTGTGGAAACTACATTCAAGGAGAGCTGAAAACCTGGAGCAAGTTGATGAAAACTAATTCAGGAAAGGAACAACTTTCTTGCAGCTATGCCTCACCCAGCTCTGTCCCAGTGGTGTTTAAAGCAGTGCAGGTGTGTTGTGTGAAACAGTGCTGCATTATCAAGATCATGCTAGTCAAGAGCTACAAAGGCATCTGTCAACTGTGGCAGCAGGGAATGATACTCAGCTGACCTGAACTCACATAGAAATTGTCTATCTGACTGAGAAAGTTATTTGGCAGACAGAATATCACACATGTTGAGAAATGGGATTAAAAAAATCTAATGCTTAATTCTCAGTTCTCTCAGGAATTGCTTCAGGACACTCAGAGTGTCCCAGAGGACTGTGTGGTGGATGTTCCACACTGTTCACTGTGTCAGGAATTGGCCTGAGGCTGTTAGTATTTTTTGATGGTGGTAGAAGTGAAATTTCACTGAAAGTCAAATTTCAAGAGTTGTAGGTCTTTGGAATTTGATTGTACATAATAATAGTTCCTTCATGGGGCTTAACTGTCTTTTATTCTTGTTTTCTTAAATGAGATAATCCTGAGCTTTGTGCAACTTTTCACTCTACAAAAGCCCAAATTTTAGGGGGCAAAGAGGGAGTGTTTTTCCAGCAAAGGACCATCCCTATGCTTTAATTCAGGTCAGCTGGGGACTGTCCAAAGACTGGAACCACCTGAGTATCAAGCACAGAATCACATGTGTTGCCAAAGGTAAACCTCAGCAATTTCAAATGCAAGTGTGGCAAGTTGGTGAAGATAAACAAAGCAGAAATGCTGAGAGCAAAACGTCCCCATTGTCCCCAGGAGCACAGCAGTGCCATTGCACCAGTGAGCAGCAGGGCACTGATAAGAAATCTGGGAACACTCAGAAGGTGCTGATTTGCCCTTTGGTTCACTGCTGGGTGCTCCAGAGAAATTCCAAAAGGCTCTGACAAGAGGCAAGAAACAAGGGATGGGAGGAGTGGAGATGTCCTCAAGCTGCAGCAGGTGAGGTTTAGGTTCAGCCAGAGGGCACTCAGGGGTGCTCAGCATTGGAACATCCAGCTGCAGCCCCCATGTTGCTTTTAGTTGTGGCTTTTGGGTGTCTGCAGCCTTGATCCCGAGTGCCCTGGGGCTCCTGGGGCTGGGTTTGCACTCAGGCTGAGGATGCCCAGGAGCTGCTGAGCCCAGCAGTGGGACCATGATGCCTATAATGCTGGTAAAAAATTGAGACGCAGATATGCAGTATAGGAAAAAGGGTATTACCGTGGTTTAATAGGATCCCAGGTGCACCACGATGAAAAGAGACCCCAGGTACAACGAGTGTACAATTTTATGGACCTCACCAATTAGCATACCTATCTAAAATTCCCCAATAAGAAACCTAACAAATGAAGTTATTGCCCCTTTATTCAAATTGCCTCCCCTCAAAAAGGTTACAACTTAGTTTACAAAAACATTTCTCAGGGATGGGGCTCTTTCAAGGTTGGTGCCTCATGTTCTTGAGATTGTGGAGATTGTTTTGTCCTCTCCAAAGAATTCTGAACAAGGCTAGAGTACAAGGCTTATAAACACGTGGGCGAAGATATAGAGAGTGAAAACTAAAGGAATTGAAAAGGGTAAAGAATATATTAAAGGGTATAAAAGTATAATGAAAAAGGAAAAAAAAACCATCAGGCATCAACCAAGGCTGGGGCTTGTGGGCTGGGAGGTGTGGCTGTGGGGCTGTGACATCCCAGGGGATGGGTCACAATGGGAGCTGTGACCAGAGGCATGTCCAGCTTGGCAGCTGAGTGCCATGGTTCTTCTGGCTGTGACATCACAGGGGACAGGTGGCACTGGAAGCCGTGTCCAGGGACATCGCTGGTCAGTTGGATTCTGGCTAGCAGTGAGTGCACACGCAGGGGCTGGGAATGCTGGGCTGGATGGGAATGCTGGGCTGGATGGGAATGCTGGGCTGGATGGGAATGCTGGGCTGGGAAAGCTGGGCTGGATGGGGCTGGGAATGCTGGGCTGGATGGGAATGCTGGGCTGGATGGGGCCGGGAAAGATGGGCTGGATAGGGGCTGGGAGGGATGGGCTGTATAGGGCTGGGAAAGATGTGCAGAGCATTTTTAAGCCAGAGTGCCAGCAGGGCCCTCAGGGCAGGGCTCTGTCCCCACGGTTGGGGGAAGAGGGGCTGGGGCTCTCAGTGTGGCAGGTGCCCTGAGAGGCTCTGGGCACATTCCAGGTGCCCCCAGCCCTCTGCTCCCTCCCAGCCAGCTCTGCTGAGCCCCCTTTCTCCCACCAGGCCATGTCTCCAACACTTGCCCTCATCCTGGCCCTGTTAGCCACCCACACGGGGAAGGTGGGCATAGAAAATGAAGCGGACGTGGTGAAGCGGATGCAGGAGCGCGAGGAGTATCTGCATGAGGAGATGACTCGGCTCCAGCAAGAGATTTTCAAAACCTGTGATATGAAGGAAAGCCTGGTTTCTGCTACACTGCAGCAGCAGTGTGTCTTTTGGATCATTGACCTGGTTTTGCTCCTTGTTGGCTTCTGGCTGCTCAAAAGATGGAGGTTTGGCCCTGCCAGATACAGGAAGCAGCAGAGATTTGCTTTCTGCCGCTGGCTGGCTAGAAGATGGAAGCATGGCTCTGGCAGCTGCAGGAAGCAGGCGGGATCCAAGAAGAAGGTTGGCAGCAAGAAGACCAGCAGCACAAAGAAGCTCGACAGTGAGAAGGTCAGTGAGCAGGAGGAGAAGGTCCAGGGTGCAGACAGTGGTGTCAGTACTCTGGCTCTGTCCAGCCCTGCCCCAATGGGCACAGCCAGGATAAGGCTGGATGGGGCTGGCAGTGTCTGATCTAGATAGGGATGTCCCTGCTCATTGCGGGGGGTCAGACTAGATGGCCTTTAAAGGTCACTCCCAAGCCCACCTGTTCTGTGATTCTCCCATTCTACAGCAGTTCCTGCCATTGTGGAGGTGCTGAAGCAGCTGGTGGATGACCTCCTCGGTGTCTGCAGAGTGCTCTCCAAGAAGAATTTCATGCCGGAGTTGCACGCAGCCCCTGGCACGGACACCACCATTGAAGACTGGAGCACCCAGGAGAACAGCAGCACCTACCGCCTGCTGGTCATCCTGCGGTCACCCCCCGGACACTCCTTCAGCCTGGACACCACGGAGCAGCTGCAGGCCAGGCGCATCCGTGTGGGGCTGGAGTGCCTGTGCCCCGCAGAGCAGCTGCTGGGGAAGATTTGCATTCTGCACCCCTCTGCTGGCCAGCTGCCCCTGGAGCAGTGCTCATACGTGCTGAACACCCTCTGCACAGGCTGCTTCTTGGACCTGGAGAAAGTCATCTGCTGGGTCCAAATGGTGTTGGTGTCAGCCTGGCAGCTTCTGCCTCAGTCGCTGCACTGGCAGCTCACAGCGCTGCCCTTGGAGAAGTGCTGCAGCTTCCAGCTGAGCAGCCCCTCTGGGATGCAGAGCACCATTGAGATGGCTCTGGCAGTGCAGCCAGGCAGCTCAGCTGCCTACCTGAGCCTTGAGTAGGCAGCAGCCAGCTCTGCCAGCAGCCTCACATGGGCCAGGGAGCTGCTGCATCACAGACTAACAGCACAGCCCACCCAGCAGGACAATTTCCATGCCACAGCTGCAGACCTGCTTTCCTGCTGCCTTGGTGGATCCCAAGGAAAATCTTGGAGCAACACAGACTCTGCTCATCCAAGAGCCCAATGAGAACATCAGTTGAGGAAGGTGGAGTCAACCATTCCTCGTGGAGCATTTTTTTGTGTTGTGTTATAATTCCTTAGTTCCTTCATTACGAACTCTGAAGAACACAGCAAAAGCAGAAGAAATGTAAAACCTCCCAAGGCGGAGCTGGGAAGGTTAACATTATTTCAGAGATGTTTCAGTTTTTGTTGAAAAGATTTATACATTTATAAGAGATTTTCTACTCTGGTTTTTTTCTTTACTTACTTCATTATGAACTCTGATGTACTCAAATCAGAAGAACTGTAAAACCTCCCAAGGCAGAGCTGGGAAGGTTAACGTTTTTTTCAATGATGCCTAAGTTTTTGTTAAGAAGATTTATACACCTAAAGGAGATTTTCCTACACCATTTTTTTCCTTAGTTCCTTCGTTATGAACTCTGAAGAATCTAGCCAAATCAGAAGAACTGTGAAACCTCCCAAGGCGGAGCTGGGAAGGTTAGCATGATTTCCATGATGTCTAAGTTTTTGTTGAGAAAAATTATACACCGAAAGGAGATTTTCCTACATCATTTTTCATTAAAAAATTAAAAATTTTGACTTACATTCTGTCTCCCAACATGTCTCTTGTGATGAAAAGACAAACAAGTCACAAACAGTCATAAATTGACAAGACCAGCAATTACAGTGGCAATTACAAACTTCACTGGTTCTCACACAGCTCCATCTCATCTGTAGGTAGGTTCTTAAAAAAAGAAAAGAGAAGATCTGGCCCCCTATTGAACTACTATTAAAGGAAGGAGAAGCCTCTTGTATCTCACAAAGTTGGCAGGGCTGCAGTGAAAAATGATAATCACATCTCCTTTTAACTCTGCTGGCAGCTTCATGTTAGGGACTTGCCATTTGTATGGCACATTTCACACTCCAGGCCAGCATTTCATCAACACACATGAAATCAGTCAAGTTCCTCTTTTTTTCAAAATCCTTCAAACCATTACCAAGTTGTGTCGTTTGAACTGTTTATTTCTTCAGAAAATTAAAACGCTGGCATTGTGCATGACAACAGTTACTTCTGTGAATCACCTATGTAACCTACACGAAACTGGGGATTCTGTATTCCATCAGAATGCTCCTTTCAATTTTATCCCTTGCACAAAAATGTCTTCTGACACACAGTTTGGTTCTTTCTAAACTGAAGAAATTTGTGAACCACAAATTAAGCTCTGATTAAAACTCATATATCACTCAGAAAACTAAATACCACTGCATTTAGTTGAAAGCTTAGATCTCTGCAGTGTCTTTTAAACTGAATTTTGTGTGAACGTAGTATCTTCTATCATGGACTAGAAGCAGTTGCTGTGACTCACATTTCTTGTGTTGGTTATGAATGCCAAGAAACTGCCATCTTTGCTCTTCTGATGCAGCTCTGTTCATGATGTTGTACAGCACTCTTTGTACCCTGCAGACAAAAACAACCACAAGAAAAGTTGATTGTAAGTATACTTCTCCTTTTCTGCCTAGGCATGATTTTTTTTTTTGTCCCTACTAAAAATTGACTACAGAAGCTGAAATGAATTCATCCCTGTAAATGATGGACAGCTCTACTTAACAGTGACATTCATGGTTTTCAGTCAGTTTCCATCCGTGGAGATTTAGGCAGCAGCATGAGACAGTGTGAAGGTGATGTCCCCAGTGGAAGAAAACATAAATTTTATCCATCACAAGCTGCCTAAAGAGGCTTGAGGAATGTGGTCCAGGCAAAAAATGGACAGAATATTTAATGTGCACAAGTCTTCCTAAAAAGTAAAATTCCACCTTCCTGCTTCCCCCTGCTGATGTGCAGGAGTTCCTGCTGATGGAGGGACAGGGATGAGGATGCAGCAGGCTCAGTGCCAAGCTGACAGAGGAATGATCTCTAACAGTAAGACTGGAGGAAAAGAGTTTACAGTCAGGACAGAAAATAGCTCTTTGTTTTACCTCTTCTTTCAATGCTGGTAGGCATTTAGTCTGGAGCAAGTTGGGAACACCCCTGTAGGGAGCCCTTTCCAGGACTAAACCTCTACTATTCCCACAACTTCACCTGAGAAATTCAGAGGAGCTAAGAAAGCTCAATTACAAATGAGCAAAAATTAGGTTGTATATCATAGTAACAAGTGACATTATTTGTATAGATTTTGTTTTCTATTTTAAAATGCAGAAGTTAAATCAATCCAGTTTTATATTTTGTCTTCAAGCTTCTTGAAATGAAAAAAAGTGTGCTCAGATTTGATTATTTTCTACCAGTAAAGTGAGAAGTAATTTTAATTTCATATTTCTTCCTGCCATATGTTTTCAGATGTGTGATGAAGGATCTGTGGAGCCCAAATGCTCTGCTCCTGTATGTCACACAACCTTTGAGAAGGGACAGTGACACAAGCCTGAGCCCTCCCTGGTGCAGCTGCTGGGAACAGAGAAAATGTAACAGAAGGTTAATGCATGCATTGAGATAAGGACAGGGAGAGATCACTCACCAGATACCATCACAGGAAAAACAGACTGAATTTGGGGATATTAATTGAATTTATAACTAGCAAAATCAGAGCAGGATAATGAGAAGTAAAATAAGCCCTTAGAAACACCTTCCCGCCACCCCTTCATTCTTTTCAGCCCTACCTTTGCCTCAGCAGTGCAGGGAAATGGGAATGGGGTTTAGGTCAGTTCATCACCTGTGGTTTCTCCCTCTGCTCAGGGAGAGGAGTCATTCCCTGCTGCACTGTGGGTTTTTCCCACAGGAGACACTTCTCCATGAACTTGTCCACTGTGAGTTCATCCCAAGAGCAGCAGTTCTCCATGAGCTGCTGCCATGTGTGTCCCTCTGCCATGGGCTGCAGTCCTTCAGGCACAGCCTGCTCCAGTGTGGGTTCCCCACAGGGTCACAGGTCCTGCCAGACTCTGCTCCAGCACAGGTGTCCCACAGGGTCACAGCCTTCTTTTCAGGCATCTCCCTGCTCCAGCCTGGGCTCCTCCAGGCTGCAGGTGGCTCTCTGCTCCCTCATGCCCTCCATGGGCTGCAGGGGCACAGCTGCCTCTCCATGGCCTTCACATGGGCTGCAGGTCAATCCCAGCTCTGGTGCCTGGAGCAGCTCCTGTCCCTCCTCCTTCACTGACCTGGTGTCTGCAGAGCTGTTTTTCTCACACGTTCTCACCCTGCTCTTCTCTGGCCGAAATTACATCTGTGTAACAACATTTTGGTTTTCCTTCTTAAGTATGTTATCACAGAGGCATAACCAACTTCTCTAATTGACTCAGGCTTTGCCAGCAGCATGTCCATCTTGGAGCCACCAAGGATTGCCTCTGCTGGACATGGAGAAGCTTCCAGCAGCTTCTCCCAGAAACCAACCCTGTAGCCCCCCTGCTATGAAAACCTGGCCACAGAAACCCAATACAGGTATTACCTCAAAGAAAGAAAAGGAGAAAAAGACATGTAGTGCTCCCCAGCACCCCAGTGGAATACACACATCACTGCCAGAATGCAGGAACAGGCACTAAATCCCACAATCTCATCAAAGGCTTCAGCAGATATTGGGACAAGTCTTTAGCAGAGAGATTGAAATCTGAGAAAGTATGTTATAATGAAATTTTCATCTCTGTTTTGGAAATAATTTAAACAGCTTTACATCTGATTTATTCCTCATAAAGAATCCCTTTGGTGACACAGGATAATCCTTCAAATGTGAAATTTTCATATCTGCAGGTTATTTTCTATGTGGTAAATACATTTTATGGGAAATGGGTTCATCAAGTTAAAGCAGCTTCATTTCCATCCCAAACCTCTAATCCAAAAGGTGCTGGAGTTTTGTAAATGTTTCCATTAGGATCAAGATATTTGGATTTTAAGTAACTTCCTTTATGTATTATTTTGACCTGCTGCTTTTTCTAGTCTGAGGTAATAACAGCTCTAAAAATTGCCAGCTTCTTTTATTCAGAAGTAAAAAAGTTACTGCACCATCACTGGAATTTTAAATGACCATTACTTAATATTTAGAGGGGTTCACACCAATGTCATTGCATTATTCTTTGCCTTCAAAGTGCCTGGCAATTAGCACATCACCATGTAATGAGAACACTTGTTCTTTTTATTTGTATTCTTTTCATCTGCTGCAAGGTCACACCTTTTACAAGTGGCGAACAGTCTGACTTCTCATGTCAATGTTGTCTTTTCATTCTCAATTCCTCTAATTCAACTAGCTTTAAATGATAAACGAGATTCTCAGCCTCCCCCGTCTGAGGTTTAGTCTCTTTTGTACAGCAATGCTCAAGAAAGAGATGAGACCAGAGTCCTGTGTCTGTGGAAGGCGTTTGTTCTCATCAGGGTTTGATCAGCGGGAGACACAGGAGGAGTTCCCATGACCTTTTCACTGATTAACACGGGGCAGGTTTGCATGTGTGATTCATCTGAATTTACACTCTGAACTGTGCAGGAGGCTGTGCATGGTTAGACCATTTCTGTTTTCAGGTGTTGGAGAGCAGGGGAATGAGTTCTGCTGTCAGGCATTCCAGATGCGGTTTTCTGATGAAATAATTCTTTTGGCCTTTGTGCCTAGCACTTATTTTAAAACCAACTTTAATATAAAGTATTTCACTGGTGGGTGTTTATATAGAGACAAACAAGGTGGCTTAAGAGGTGTCAATTTTCCATTTTCCCGCAGCATCTTCAGCAGTAAATGAGATATTGGAGAGCTGAAGACACTGCACTGGGTTTCACCCAGCATAACTTGCTGTTTGCAACAACAGCCTGCAGTGAATGCTCAGAGAAATCCCAGTTTCCCAAGTGAAATCTTTCCAAACAGCGTTTTCCTCAGGTATTGCTGAAAGACAAGGAATAAGGAACTAGGACATTTTTTAACTTTTAAGTTAAGGTAATTATGGATTTCAGTAATATACCTTAAGGTAACAACTATATGGAACAGACTTGCTTTCCAAAGACAGCTGTGAAGATGTTTTTAGCATGCAGATGGACTTCATGGTCACTTTAACTACACAGAGTACACTGGAAGTCACCCTGTGAAGAGCTCTTTTATTTCTGAAACTGATGGAAAGGGTTGAGGGGAACTTTATTACCTGAAAAAAGTACAGTGTCAGTGCAAATAAAATTTAAAGTCTTCCACCGATTTAAACTGCTTGTGTTTCATCTCAAAATACATAAAGCCAAAACAATAAACCCAATATTTTATAACTCTACCAATATTTACTTCATGACATAATTTTCATTTAGAAGGCATTGAATCTTATTCCAGACAGAGTTAGCAATAAACCCTGAATTTCAGTTGTGGAATGGTATTGGAATTTTTTCTGTTATTTTGGATTATTTTGCTATTTTCCCGCCAAATTGTTTGGAGATAAGGATGGGGAAAGGAAAACAATGGATTTGAAAAGATATTTTATTTTTCAGTCCTGTTGTGACATATATTAGTAATCTTGGTAATATTATGTCTCGTCTTTCCCTGGTACCATTTATGTAATTAATGCAAATTTCTTGACATCTCTTGGTGAAAAGCACACTCATTGGTTACACTCATTGCTCACACATTGGTTACACTCATTACACACTCATTGCTGCTTTCTAGACTAATATCACGTATTCATTAAAGGTTAATATTTATCTTCTGCTAATGGTCTGAAAGTCTGGAAAAATCTAAATTTTGTGACGCTCAGAGCTTTCAACTCTGTTGCTTTACAGTTTAAACATTTATTTAAGTCTTTCCATTTCTGAGCACACACACTAATACTAAACCATTACAGATATATCATCAAATATTCAAAAATAAGTGTAAAACTAAATCACATGAAATCTTCCCCAAGATCATAGGGTGGTTTTATGTGCAAACTGTTTGCTTGAAAAATGTTTTTAAAAAATGCCCAGAAAAATTTTTAGGTGCAGCCACATGGTTCCAAACCAAAGATGTGCAAATAAATACTATTTCTACATTTCAATAGACTCATAGATGTATTGTTTGATTTATTTTTGGAGTTTCACAAGCAAGGCACAGAATGTTAGTGGATTTGACAGATAATTGTAGGAAAAAAAAAAGGTGGGGGAGACATAATATTTAATCCCAGATTTGATAAATCCCTATTGCCAAGCCCTTCTGAGTTCTGAATTCCCTGAATACTATATATATTCATCAAAAAAGAGCAAAATGTCTTTCTCCCAGCAAAACAAAACTAAAAAGAACACTAAAAAACAAAACTGTAAAAGCACTAGACTTTGATAAATATTTTTATACATTCAGTGAGAAAAGAGTGTACTTTCAAAAATCGCAAAGTACTAGGAATTTTTTTTTTACACAAATTGTTGGCAATAAAAGAGGGCTACAAAAATCCAGGGGTTTGCATTTGAAGAGAAATGGTAGATTAGAATCTGTATTCAATAAGTTCTGAATTTTTTTGCATATATGTGTTTGATTTTAGCCTGTAGCACTGCTCTTCAAAGGTTTGTGATCCACAGGTATGTGAAGGAACTCATATCTGGTCCCAGCACAGCCAGATTTCTCATGGGATGCATTTTTACAGCCCCGATTTCCATTTCACTGTGAGTCAACTCTGCAGGGGATCAGAAGTTTGTATGCAGCTTCATCTGGATTCATGTGAGAAAACTTTTGAGCAATATAACAAATTTCAGTAGAAATTAAGGGTTATCATCCCTTATTTATGCACTCAAAATGTTCATTGTGTTCTGTAATGTAAAGCTGGTTTCATTTTGGTTTGGTTTGCTCTCCCTTTATCTGTGCTGAGGGGAGTATTTTCAAAGGTCCTATGGTTGAACATGTTACATCACACAAATCACTTTTTGGAGCCCTCTGCCACTAATTCCACCAGAATTTGCAGACTTCTTGTTGAAATGTTGAAGTCCAGTTTTGTGTGTCAGAGCAAAAGTAAACACTATAAATTTATGAGGACTGCCATTTTCAGCTCAAACCAAGGTTTAAACCAATTCTGACCTAGACCAGAGAACTCACAACTGTCCAGAATAAAAGTCTTACTGAGAACTGTTTTCTTTTTGTTATTAACCATGTATCTGAATTTGTTGGTAGCTCAGGAATATGTAACCCCACAAAAATGCAAACTTGAGATACATAATTCAGTCTCTAGTCCTTACTGGGGGCACATAATGGAACAAACCACCAAAACCAAGGTGAAACAGCAGCTCATTCACAGAAAGCACTCCATCCTCAAAACCTCATGCATCTGGTCATGTACAGCTGTTTTCTTTTCCTTTGTTCCTTTTAAAAACAATTTTCAGTTTGGCTTAGTTGGATACAGACTGTATGAGATTTAAAATTGCAAATCTTATCTGATTCCCCTGATCCATTATTTAGCAAAATACTAAATCCCAGAGTTCCCTCCAGGTCAGAAGAGCACTTTGCTGGACACTTCCAGCTTCATAACTACTGGCTTGAGTATATATTTCTAACGTTAAAAATGCATATTTTGTTCTGCTTCTGCTGATCTCCATTTTCATGTGCAAAGTAATTTGTGAGCTTCACTGACAGGTTTGTTGTCTCAGATTAACAGCATTTCCTGAAGAGAGTTTAGCCCTGGTTTATTCAAGCTTGAATTTCCTTTAGAGATATTCAAACAAGCCCTAGAAAAATGTCATATGCCTTTGCCCTTTGTTCCTCAAAGAAAGTAAAATTTTAGGAAAAGACTTTTCAGCTTAAACTGGCAGTCTGACACAGACATACAGGAAAAAAAAGAGACTAAAACTGAGTGTACTACATCTCCTTGCCCATCATGCCATGCTTGAAAAATATGATTTCACCATTTCTGGGGCATTCTAAGAAGTGCTCACACTTCCACAGAATCCATTCCTGTGAATTCACAGGGGCCCTGTGTGGCTTTTCCAGTTTGTTTAAGGTGTCACACCTCAAGCTGTGGTCTGTGACTATGAGAGAACACCTGATTTTCCAACATCTTTGGACCTAAAATTGAGCATCCCAGTCTCATTTCCAGCAGTGATAATAATGATGGCATTGGCAAAATGAGAATATTAGCCAAGATTTCTAGAAATTGCCAGAAAGAAATTCCCTGTGGTAAGATTCCTTTATTTTAGGGAGTAATGGAACCTGGGAACCCACTGGTAGCTTTGAGCCCTTTAACCATCAAGCCTCCCAGTTTGCAGACAGATTTCCAACCAGGGGTCAGCAAGTGGCCATCTGAGTAATTACCTCTGAAAATCTGACCCTCAGCCTTTCTAGGTGTGAAAGTGACCTTATTTTTCAGAAGTGCAACTCACCCTAAAGAGAGCAAAATACAACACCCAGGAGAAACTCTTCTGTTTAGATATCCAGGAAAACTAAGTTGCTTCTGTTAAGTCAGATAAGAAAATCTTGAGTAAAATTAATTATTATAATTGCCAGCCCTTGGGAAATAAAAATAATTTTCTTTCTCCTATGGAGTGGGGGTTTGAAATACTTGTTTTGAAATATATCTATTAAAAATATTTTTAGTCAGATGTTGCAGTCAGGTAATTTTTTATCAAGGAAATTTTTTCCTAGGAAAAGGGAAGGAAGAAGGAAACTTTCCAAAGGCTTTTCAAAGGTACAACTTGCTCCAAGCATCACAAAATTATTCATCTCTTCTGGCAGAAAAAGAATTGCCCTCTTGGGGGCATTTAGATACCTCCTTTTAAAAATATCAAAAAAAGTTATTGCTGTAACTTTACCACATGGAATTTCAGAGTAAGGGCTGCCTAAGGAATTTTCATGGTTCTTCTGGCCATGTGCTTTTCTCCTTCTTCTGTAAAGAGGAATAATCCAAATTGTAGCTGTATTATTTGTGGTTTGGAAATGATCACAAATGGGGGGAAAAAAAGAGCACATGTGGCAAAACAGAATGAAATAATTTATTAGTTTAATTAAAATAACTGTTGCGTCTTAGCTGAGAAATCTTTATCCTGAAGAAAATCCTGAAATCTTGAAAAATCTTCACTCCTGAATTTGAAAGCTTGGAAAATGCTGGATAAAGACGGTGTTTGAATGATTCATTTAAACTTTGCCTTTAAAGTAAACAGGCAGGATAAAACCATAACAAAGCACATTCTGAACTACCCATATCTCCTTCTGCTTTTTTGTTTTTTTGCTTGATCTGCATTTTTCTGAGAAAAAAAAAAGATATGAGTGTTCTAAAGCATAGATAAAAAGGTGGTAGATATTAAAAGTTTATGTGGCAAGGAGGATTAACAGCCTGAAACTTGATTAGCTATCAGAAGATGTTCCAACAATAAAAAATGGATTTGAGAAGTGAAGATTTATTTTATAATATTAACCTTGAAATTTCTTGACAAATGGAAAAGTCTAATTTTGAATAAATGTCAAAGAGTGTTCTTGTTCATTCTTAAATAACTCACAGTGAATAAATATGCTCTCTAATATGACCTCTTTTTTTAAAAAAGAAGTTTTTGTATTTGTAGGTTTTTCCTCTCAGTCCCCTAGGGGATATTATTGCAACTTATAAATTATTTCTGAATGTTATTTCTTTTCTTATTCAAAGAATTCCTAATTTTTGAGATTCTGCTTGGTGGTGACTAATGGAATTTAGCTTTAAAATCCTGACACTTCAAATATTTGAAATTGATCCAACATGTACAATGTTGGTTTTAAACAGAAAACTCACATCAAAATCCTGCTAGGTTTTGTGGGGGTTTGAGTTGTGTTTTGTTTTGTTCTGCTCTGTTTTGTTGTTTTTTCTTTTATCTCTTCACACTCAGGAAATAAAACAAGATGAAAAATTATTGGAATTAATATCTGTATGCAAGGGATGAATCTTGCTTTTTAACAAATGTAAGAGGTACTTTTATCCACTTTTCTTTAAAGAAAGACTGAATATGTAGCTTAAAGTTGTGCTATAGGTTTTGGGGTGTTTTTTGTCTGTTTATTTATGTTTTGTTTTTATTCTAAAAGCTCACACTGTCAAGAGCTGTGGCCTGATTTTTTTTTCACAATGTGAGATAGCAAAGACCAGAGACAGCCCTGGAACATTTAATACATGAATAGAGGAAGCTCAGATACAATAATAGTAGAAACTGGTGCATAACCTAATCCAGGTCAATGTTAGCAGCATGAAACTCATCAATTAAGGGCAAAAATGTTGGTTCTCAGTGGTTCTTGGAAAAGCTTTATGAAAGCACAGTCACCATATGTAGTGGGGAGATAATCTGAATTTTGGAAACTGAAACAAGAGTTGTGCAGTTGAAACTATAGGAGAAGCATTGGTTAAGTGGATGCATTTCTCATGGGAATGATGCACAAGTATGTGTATTATACAGCATATGTAGATGGGAGTAGAGACTTGAATATTTGCCTCCTGTATATTTGAAAAACTATTTTAAAAACTAGATAGAACTGGTGTCCTTCCTGGCACAATTCATATTTAATTGTATTCAGTGTGGAATAGCTCAACTCAGTGCTGAAAAGAAAAAAAAAAGTTACAATACATAAAATGATTTACTGTATAAAGCAAACAATTTTCTGCTCAATAAATTCACTTTATTTTACATAACTTGTACCAAATTCACTTTTAAATGGCGAGCATCTTTTAGATGCCAAATAAAATGCACCTGCCTTTACTTACTATTTGTGTTTCTTCATATGTAGCTTGGGATCATTAAATGCATTTGAAGAAAAGCCAGCATCTATATCATATATAGATGGAGCAAGAGCCAAGAACAACTTGCTCTGTTGCTGTTTACTCTGAAAATAGAGAGCAAAAAAAAGCTAAAAAATGCTGTTTAGCCTGCTAAACATAGGGGATTTGTGTTTTAGTCTGTTTTTCTTTAGAAGCTGAATTATAACTGAATGAGGACTTAGTCAACCTTTTTGCTTGTAAGTCCACACAGTGAAGTTCTGCAGAAACCTCATGCTCCATCACACGTGAAAGAACAGAGCTGTAATGGGTACTTGTGCAACCAACAGATCAGCAGCAGACAGGGTTTGATACACCAGAGGGAAGGAAACTTCCCTGGAAGAGGAAATGTGACTGAATCCTGTGGTGTTTCTGTATTTTAGCCTTCCCTCAGCAGTGGATTCAACAGGGCCAGGCTGCCAAGGATCTGTTCCTTAACTCTGACCTTTGTGTTCTTCAGAATTACAGTAAGTTATCCTAATATCCATCACAGCTGGTAAGAGCAGCATCAGTGAGACTTTGGGACATGCCTGGACCTATTTCAATATCCTAGTGAAATGCAATGAGAAAATCTTCATAATAAAAACTGATCTTAGTGATTCTGACCACTCACTGGGCTGAAATGCATGTTGTTTTCCTGAAGGAATTTTTTTCCTGTTTTATGAGATCTGCATTAAACAGGAAAAAAAAATCAATTTTTCTGCTTAAAGAAAAAAAAATTAGTGTAAAAAAATTGTTTCAATTTCCGAAAGGATTATAAAGCCCTTCAGAGCCAAGTACTCTGCAAATCCACTTCAGGGCCTGGAGAGTCAGTGTACACCATAGAGAAATTCTCTTTCTTGTCCTAACTGAGAGTTTAAGGTGGATGCAAGATCACAGGTCATGAAACCATTTCCTCAGGCAAAGGGTTAGAGCATAACTCTGAAAAACCCAGTAGCTGCCCCCACAAACTCTGTCCAGTTGCCAGAGGCTGTGGAGTGACAGCACCTCTGCTGAAAGACACAGGTAATCCTGCTCCCTCTCTTTCCTGCGTGTTTGGGAATTCCTGCCTCCATGCAGGAATGTAGGAATGAGCTGCACAATGGAACCAACTCAGGAAATATTTTATATGACAGGCTGCACCATATCACATGCCAGAAATGAAAGCTTCAAGGTCAGATTATAGGAAAAATAGCAGAACTGCAGAGATGAACTGACATTGTGTGTAACAGAGAAAGGGGTGTGCAGTGGAAAACTGTTTGGTCAATTGATGTTTTATAAAATTTCAGGAAAAAAAAAAGGTAAGAAAGAAGTCACTTAGGGCAAAGGCCATCTATAAGAATTGCAGAAGAAAGAAAGGACTAGTAGCTCATAAAAACCTGTTCTATCCACCAGGTGCTCAGACTGCAGCACAGATTTAACCATGATGAACCTACTAACTCCTCTGAAAGGCCTGGGTTTGTGTCAGCAAGAGCTCCAAGTTATGAAATGGGAGTTGCTTTGGTTGGTGTGAGAGTTATGTTTTTCTCTATTTTTATCTCTTTGATGCTATCAATGTATTATTGTTAAGCCACACTGAAAATCAGTAAATCAGGATGCTGAGGTGAGCACAAATTCATTTGTGACTCTGTGTGCTCAATGGGATTAAGCAACAGGGCATGAAGGGAGTTTGATAACCCTGAAATTCTTTACTGGTTTTTGTCCATGCAATTTTGCTCAGTCTAGATGAGTCTGCTGTTATGAGGCTGACCATTTGTCTTTTTTTTTGTCTGCAGTGAGAAGATGTCTGGTGATTGTACCCTCTTGAGCAAAGCAGGCTCAATTACAGGTTAAATGTGTATTTATGGGTGCGTTTTGCAAAAAGGGTGGTATGGTTTTATAGCTAAAGGAACATCTTAGAAAGTCTCTGTGGGGCTGTCAGACATTTAATTGCTCTTTGAGTTGATACAGAGTTGGTGAATTGGTGAATTTCTATAAAATGAGTATGAATCCTCAGTAAAGAGATTTATGTAACTGTATTACATAAATCTTGGGTCAGACCCATTAGCTGATGCAAACCTACAGAGTTCAATTTCCATATATCTGCTATGATTTATATTAGCTCAGAGCCCAGTCCTACATTTTCTCAGTCTGAGTGGATTATTATTTATTAAAAGTGAATTTGTTGTTTACAATACCCTAGAGATGCAAACCAGCCAGGTTTCTGGCTTAATTTCACTGAATGTGAACTAAAATCATAGGGAAGCAATAATTTTGGAATATTTTTTTTCAGCAATATTATAACAGAGACAATTTTGTGTTAGCTGTCTGTTCAGAAAGTCTAAACCACATTGCAACTAACGTTTTACACAGGAAGCATATGAGAAAACATATGGAATGAGTTGTCTTTAGTTAAGCATTCAGGCAGGTTGTGAACCTGAACTGCTGTAGCTGTTCTGCACATTCCTGCAGAGAGACACCAGCAAGAGGAAATCCCTGAGTAGATCTGCCCCTGGGAGGTAGTTAGGAGTGATTAATATGGGCAGTATGATGCATAACTAATTTTCTCTCTGAGGGTCAATATTCACATTTGAGGTCTTCCCTAATCTGTTGTTGTTGGCTCCTTCCCTCCTTCCCTCCTTCCTCCCCACTATAGTGGGTATATCCTCAGGCCCAGATTTTTCCCTTCATCCACCAGGGACTTCCAAAAGGGTTTTAAAATACACCACCTGTGACATGAGGACTTGCTGAACCAGTAACTCCTGAGGAGAGTGGCAGCAGGAGGAGCTGGGCTGAAGTGGTGTTGATGTACAAATCTCTGACAGATTTCTTTCCCAGCAGTGCATATGGTGAACTCCACAGATGACAAGTGACTGCTGGGCTCCCAGCAGGTATCTGTGATTCCCTGGCTGAGACCTCAGGAGCTCTGTTTTTATGTCTTTATTCACCCTGAGTGACAGGGGTGTCTTTGTTCAGCCCACAGAGCACTAGCCAAGGCAGCAGCTGTCATGGAGAAATGCACAGACACATCTCAGATGATCCTCCTAGCAGTGACTTCTGCTTTCTCGGGGCTCCCCTGACACTGCCACTTGTGCATCTACAGCAGGAATGGGAAATTTTATCTCAGAGCAACCTGTATTCCTGCTCAGGTCATTCACTGACCAACCCTGTTGGAGGAAGGTGTGTTTCCTTCTTCCTGCTGCCTGCAGAGCTCCTGGTGCCCATGAAATTCACTGACTGAGCTCATTCCTGACTGGTTTTGTGCCTGCCAAGAGCCAGACCTGCGTGGGACCTGCTTCTCATTTTCTTCAGCATGCCTTCCCTTCCATCTTCACAGAGAGAAGAATGGGCCAGAAGTGACAGCTGTCACTCTGTGGCTATTGGCACTGATGGATTTATAGGTCTGACAGCACTGGGCACAGGGCCCATGATGTGAAAACATCATTCCTGCTACAGAAGATTTCCTTCCTTTTACTGTTTCTCAAGTATTAATATTCTTTTATAGAACCTTTTCACTCTCTTAATTATTGTTCTTTTTTTGCCAGGGAATGGCAGCCAGGATTCCTTCAGCAGATCACAGGGAAATGATCAGGGAACCTCTTTTGACTGATTTGTGGAAGTACTATCAGATTTATATTAGAAAAAAATAAAAAATAGGTGTGATGTTATACCTGCTGTCTCTTCTACCACTGGTTAATCACTAAAAGAAAATTAATTATTTTTTTTTCTATTTTGGATGAGCAAGGTGGGGCACACCTGGCTGTCAACATCACATGAGAACGAGGAGAGACTTTTGGTAGGTTTTGAGGCTTTGAGGGTTTTGACACCAGGGTTTGGTTTTCCACCAACTGCATCAGACCTGTGAGATACAAAGAGGTGACTCTTGCACTTCATAACAACGAACAGGGAAACTGAAGAGAAAATGTGGAGTCAGAGGGAGAGGGAAGGGAGAGGGAAGGGAGAGAAGAACTTTGATTTCTGGGTGTCTCTGGGGAACATTCAGGACTGTTTTCACATTTATCTGTTGGTTTTCCAGGCGACTTCCTCTCTGTGTTCTCCCTGACCCTTACAGTTTATCTCATCATGAGGCAGCAAAAAGACTCTATAGAGATGCTTTGCTCCAAGATTGCTCATATCTCAGTCTGTACTGTAGGTAGAAAACACCTTCCCTTCCCTTCCCTTCCCTTCCCTTTCCTTCCCTTCCCTTCCCTTCCCTTCCCTTCCCTTCCCTTCCCTTCCCTTCCCTTCCCTTCCCTTCCCTTCCCTTCCCTTCCCTTCCCTTCCCTTCGCTTCCCTCCGCTTCCCTCCGCTTCTCATCCCATTCAGATTTGCTTTGTTCATAGACTTTTCCTCTGTCATATTCCCTTATTTCTGCTGTCCACAACTTATTTTTTGTTCACTTGCAAGAAAAATTTTGGCTGTTTCATCAAAATGATTAAGAAAAACAACCATCTGTTAACATTTTCTCAACAATAAGAACATTCTCCTGTTCCTGCATTCCTGGCACAAGACCCATTTTTAAAATTAGAGTCCTGATCCTTTAGCTGTACATCCATGTCCTGCCACATCCAAGGCAGATAAAAAGGTTGGTATCAGCAGGAACATCTGATCACCAGACTTTGTGACTGGAATGTCATCAATTAGCATGTCCTCCTTTCAAAAGGCAGAGTGGCAGAGAGCAAGGTGATCTGAGGCATACAAGGTGCTGAAACATCCATCTCTTTCTGCAGTGCTGACCTCCAGCCAGGTAAAATGATGAGGAAGAATAAACCCTAATTGGAGATGATGATTTGGGCCAACATGGAGTTTAACTGGAGACTGCTGTCATGCTGGAAAGAAAAAAAAAAAGATATTCCTTGTCTGGTGCCTGTTGGGAAAAGCATGGTCTCTGTGAGAGAGGAAACTGGATTCTAATTTTGGTTACTCTGTGGTGAATTAATGAGCTCAGAATAGATAAAAGCAGACCCATGGACCTATATTTTCTACTCTTACCCTTTATCAGATTTCACTTACATAATCTTTTGAACAGTTTTTGTGTACTAAAATCTGAGTGTCCCTCCATGTTTCAATTAAATATCTTTATTTTATTTATTTTATCTTATCCAAAAATAGTTTTAAGGGCCTTGATTTTATTCCTCTTTGGAAAGAAAAAGCAAAGGAAAAAACACCAAACAAAAACTTCCAATGGTGCCATGACCAGGAATAACCCTACTTCTTTCTCTCTTAACTTTTATGAAAAGTTTTGCCCAGGTTTTTCCCCCTAAAGTTCTAAAAATATGATGACACAACTTTCCTGTTCATGGAATCACACAAAATGCTCAAGGTTGGTAGAAACCCCTGGAGATCATCTAGTTCAACCTCCCTGCACAAGCAGAATCTTTTCCCCCTTTTCAAAAGAAAAAAAAAATCTTGGCATTCGTACTGAGTATGATTTTATACAGAGAAGCTACTGAGCATTCATCACAGCAACAGAAAATATATGTTGGGTGATTTTTAAATTTATTTCTTATTATTGATGAGTAGTGGTAACAAAACTGAAGTGACTTGCAGCTTCACCTAGCACAAATTTCACACACTGTATATATCGAGGAGGGATGTTTTTGGCAGAGGGGGCTGAGAGGCAAAAACTAAGTGATTAAAATCCAAAATGATGCTTAGAACGGGACAATAAAAGAAGCCATTTATTTCAAGAATACTCCAGGCTCACCAGTATCATTAATCTTGTCTGAAATGACAAAAGAATAATGAAGAAAAGCAGGTGGAGATGGGGGTAGGAGGAGAAAACAAGACAGAGTGAAGAAAGCTATGTCTGTTCAGCAGGATTTTGAAAGACTAAAGGAAGAATTATGTTCATAACTGTCCAAAGAGGGAGATTTATAAAATTAAGAGTTCCTTATGGAAAACAACCGTTCAGTCTGAAAAATACATATACATGAGCATGTATCTGACAGCCCATTTTGTCTCTTTAATTCCTGATTATCCCTGGTGCAGATTCAGTTGTAACAAGAAACCATTACCCGATTAGAACAGAACTTGTACATTGCAGAAAGGAAGTCCAATAGATTCATTTTAAAAGAAGTCAAATAGTTTCATTTCACACCACTGCAATTTAGTTTTCCATTAGTAACAGTTTAAAAAGACTGAGCCTGAGTCTATTCAAAGTAACCAATACTTGGACAACCTGCAATCCTCCCCATTTTGTGCTACAGGTAATAAATTTTTCCTCTGCAGTCAATGCAGCCAATTGTCTCTGAAGTGCCTTTTAAATATATTAACAAGCAATAAGCTTCTGTCAACACATTATAGGAATTTATTTCCTTCATAAAACACATAAGTACCTCTCAGGAATAATTTGGTCATTTCTTTGTATATGTTCAAAATTCACATATTTAGCTGAGCAGAAAGTATTTCCTTCTGCATCCCTTGGGAAAGATTCCTTCACGGAACAGCTAAGTGCTGATTTTGTTAGTTTTCCCACCAGTATTTAACACTATAAAGCAGGGACAAGAAAAGAGATATTTTTCCAAAGAGATTGAGAAACATATATTTACCTTAAATCTGTATTTTGGTTAAAAAATACCTTTAACACCACCTTATTTTTCAATAGAAAACCAGTCATTTAAAATACTTTGATTGTGCAGCAAGAGTTTGTGAGAAATATTTGTGAATTCCTGCCTTTCCATTCTCTTTCCTCAAGAGATTGCAGGAAGAGGAAAATCTCTTTCCTCAAGAGATTTCCTCAAGTTGGTTGCAGCAACATGCTGGGAGCAGTAAAACCTCTTCCTTGAGATAGTGACGTTCCGGGTTTTCATTAAAATAATGAGGAAATAAATAAACCTGTGACTTGAGGATCAGGAACACACCCTTTTCTACCCAGCTCCAATGGTTTAATGATTAGAATGAGGTCAATCAATTTCCTCTTTCCCTGTCTAAATCAGTGCATCATATTTGTGTAACATATTAAATTTATTTAATTGGCTCAGCATTTGAACCCTGCAGAACCAATGCTTTGGAGAATACTCTCAGATAAATTATTGAAAAGCAGCAGTTATTACCACATCCATCCCACAGCTTCTGACCCAATTCTGCCATATTGGTAAAAATGCCAACGCTGGTAACATTGCTCAGCCACAGGGCAGAATTCCTCAGCCCTTAGTTTGCCTTTCCAGACATATTCTAAACACATATTCTGAGTCAGCTGAGAGATCTAAAACTCCCTGTTTCCTCCCAACTCAAACTCCTCAGCCACTTGGCAACTCAACCAATTTGCTGTTTTCTGTCTGGGTAAGTGATTATTATTATTTTTATTATTTTCCTCTGTTGTTCACAGTTCTCGGTTGCTGACCATAAAGTGAGGCATTTATTTACTGCAGGCTGTTTGTGTGGATATCGTGGTGAGAGTTCCCTTCACAGAAAAGTGAAAACAGCTAAGGGCTGGAGCCTTGTGCCCAGCTTTCCTCCCTCTCCTGTTCTCCTTCTGACATTCACAGAAAAAATCTGCAGAGACCTTCCAGAGCAAGGCTGAACCTCAACCACTGGGGTTTGAGTTGTCTTGTTTCCATCGAGCATTTCACCCAGGATTTACCAGCTGAGAGTTCTTCCAGCAGAATAAACGCTGTGAGTCCATAAGTAACTCCACACGACCAGAATGTATTAGGCAATCCCTTTGGAATTAGTGCAATTACCATCTCCATCACCCAGTACACTCCTTCTGCACATGAACTGTCCTTTCCACTGGACAGTGAAGCCCAAAACACATTTGCAGCAGGATGGGCCAGCAGAGAGCTGGAAGCAAGAGTGGGACAGGGAGATTTGCTATAAAAGGGCGCAACCTGCCCTCAGAATTTTAACCAAATATCCTCATTTGCTGATCTCTCAAAGCCTGGATGCTGCCCTGCAGCAAATGACCAAAGGGAAAAAAAGATTTTGTCATGAAAGTGGTTTAAAATAGCTGTGCCTGATAAAAAACCCACTAGCCTTTTTTTCAAAGAAAGGACAGGCAGTCCAACAAGCTGTCATGGATCTCACTGTTTAAATAATGAGAGGGGGGAAAAAAATCACTGACTTGGATTTTCTTTTTTTTTTTTTTTTGCCATTGTATTGGTTGAGCTATTTTCCTGAGCTTCCCCTTTGCCTGTGTGTGAGTTTCTGTTTCCTGCTGGAGCAGCCCCTGATGGCTCTGACACAACTCCTGTTTCAACCAGGTCTGTGAGACCTGGAGAGGCACAGGGAGCAAGGGCAATGTGTGAATGACCCTGCCAGCTCAGCTCCAAGGGTCACTACGCCCAGGATCATATCCCAAAAGCTTTTTTGAGGGAGATGAATGATTCAAGCCTGGAAGTCATTTTTGTACTCATGGTTAACACTTTCTCTGCAAGCAGCTAAGCTTCATGAAGCTTCAGAGAAAATGTGTCACCTGTCACACCCACCTTGGGCACTGACACAACTTTCAAAGTCTTATTTTTGCTGAGCCTGTTGCCAAAGTAGCTAGATATCACCAGCTTGGCTGGGAACAAAGTCATAAAATGAGACAGGGAGGCTTATCAAGTAAATTAATTAGATAAATTTATTTACAAGCTAAATTAATGCCAGACAGCGTGAATGTTGTAAGTCTGGCATAAAACTGAGGAGGCCAAACACTAACTACAGAATTAAGTGTAAATAACCCTCTCTGATGTCCTCTAATTAAACATCCAGCAGAATGACTTTGGCATCAAAAACATGTGAAGAAGAAATCCCAATATTTAGAGTGTACCTGTCATCAAAATACATACAGAAAGTAAATTACTCTTCTTCTGATGAGACTGGGCAGAAAAATGTCTTTCCATGAGGCAAAAGCTATGAGAAATGACAGCCTTAATTTAGGAATGGAAGTCAATGAGGGTAATTACACAGTGCACTAGAGGTCATTCCTTCTGCTCTCTGAAACCAAACTAAGCTGCATTTGCAAACTTCTCCCTGTGTCTTCCTTGGTGCTGCTCGGTGAAGAACAACTGAATACACTCTTTTTTTTTTTTTTTTTTTTACAATTTCCTTTAGCAGAAACCTCTTTATTGTCACCAAATGAAGATTAAACAATGTGCCTGAAGCTGGGTAATACAACCAGTCCCTGAACAGAAAGTGGAAATAGTTTTGTTTCAACTCAAGGTGAGAAAAGGATGATTTGGCTTTTTTTTCATACAGGTGACACAGTAAAAGCAGTGAACATTGAATTATAAATGCCTTTAAAAGATTTTTGCAACTAAGCAAGGACATCTAATTAGTTCTAGAAAGTATCTAATTAATGAGTGTAAATAACACAGTGGAAGTAATTAACTTATGCAATGCAAATTGCCCACTCCCAAATATTTACAGTTACAGCTTTACCAATAAACTTCAGAGACAGCTATACACCAAAAGAAAAATGAAGGTTAAATATCTTTGAAAGCTCACACATTTTTTATAATGATATAAAATAATATAAAATGAAACCAATCATGACTCACCAAAAAATTATTAATTGCAAGTCACAGAGCCATGTCCTCAAGTAGCTGAATTCCTTGTAATTCCACAGCCCAAGGGAAGAATTTGAGAAAAGCAGCAGATTTTCCTCTAATGGGTCTAAAACACTCAGCTATTCATAAAAAAAAATGGAGTTGCAAGAAATTTTTGTCAGTGATTTCAGGAGTTACTTCCCTCTTGGAAAGTAAATCCTGCTCATAGTTCTGGAAAAATTACAAAATCTTGGGGAAGAAACACCACTTTAATCTCCCTGTAATTTTTTGCTTTCTGATCAAGCCATGCCACAGTTCAAGATGTGCTGTCAAATCAGCTACATTACTCATCAGCAAAGTACCTAGAAATCCTGAGGACTCTCTTAGTTCTTGGGTTTTTAATTTCATTATAAGATTGGACCAGCACTATGCCTGCAAAACCAGAAGAGAAAAACACAGATGAAACTAGCTTAGAGGACTAGCTAGAAGCAGAGAAGCTGAGGAGAGAAAGGAAAGTAAAAGTTGACAAAACCCCAGCTTTTGGCCTCATTCTTGCACCATCAGGTGTTGCTGGAAAACATATAGATAATAAAAAACATAAAAATCAGGAGGAAGAGCAACACACCACTTATTCTCACAGGATTGGTTAAATGCTTGGAGTCTAGAATTTCACAAGCACAGGGCACATCCCTTTTGAGGAACTTCCAGTTCCTTATGTGCTGAAAAGTGCAGATTTTTAACTGTGTCAGTTAATTACTTTACAAAATGCCCCACTTTTGCTGATTACATGTCGCTGTTGAGCAGCTAGCAGAGTAATGAAAGCACCAGCTCTCAGTGGCAAGAAAGAATGACCTTTATTGTTTTGATTTCATCATATATATAGAGTTTTCAAAAGTCACCCAGATTGGTCGGTCAGAAGCCTTCCCCTAGGCCTGATTGGACAGGCCTGCACTGTCCAAGTTCTGGGACACTGTTCCAATAACATCCAAACTTTATCTTTATTTATAAAACACAAGAAGAATTCTCGTGGGAAAAGCCTGTGCTAGCCACAATTACACTGCTCAGGGAGCAGCCCAAGGCAGGGATGTTTCAGTGAAGTGAAGTTTAAGTACCAAGATTGCATCAGTGTTGTCCACATAAAGAAGATGTGATTTACCACTGTGTTTCTGCAGATTTAGATGCAGCATAAATACCAATACCAATGCAGTGGCAAATGCTTGCTACGATTGATTACTAAGGGAAAATGGAAAAGAATATTTCATAATTCCACAGGAACCCTAAGACATGTGAAACAGGAGCTGAGAGTACATTTCTGACCCCTAAGATGGGCTTTCCACCAAAGAAAAAGTGAACATTTCAGAGCAGATCATTCTAATTTTCCCCTTAATGGGATTTCCTAAATAGTTTGTGTAAAAACAGAAAAAAAGCACCCAAGACCTAACCAGCCCCAAACATCACCAAATGTGTCAGAGGATTATTTATTATTCACTATATTTATCTGTTCTCATTATTCCAGATTAACACAGTTAAAATTAAACACTTTTAAGAGTGTTATAGTGATTTTCTCCAAACCGTTTTTTTCCTTTTCCTTTTCAAATCAGCATAAAACCACCAAGTGTGTAATTGTTTGAGAAAGGAATCACAATGGGAAAAACAGATAAGTTACCAAGTTTTTCTGACAGTTTTGAGCTTTTTTATTAAAAATTATGTTTTCCTGAGAAAACCAGCATCAGCTGGCCTATGATATCATTAACAAAAATCAAGTATAAAATTAAATTTTTAAATGAAAACAGAAATGAAAACAGAAATCAGTAACATTTGTAAAAAAAAATTTTCCTCTTCAAAATATTTTTTAATTTGTTGCTCTTTTTATATTCTTGATATCTACAACTAACGGGAACATCAGAAAGCCATTTAAAACATACTTGGGCATTGGGAGTGGTCTTGTTAACAGGAATCTTTCAATGGCATAATTTTCAGTGTTTTCAGCTCTGTTGCTTATGAACACATTCTGTTCTTTCACTTTTCCTTCATAACTTCCCCCCCAAAAAACCCATTTTTTCTTCCTCCTCCATCACATAAATGAACTTTAAGGTTTTATCCCAAAATTTTCAGAAACTTCTGATCAATTTAAACTTACTAACAATTGTTAATAATAAAGCTATTCAGGACAATAAGTACAGTTTGTTGTAGTTCCAAGAATATTTTTTTAATTATTTGGTGTGCTTAACATTATTTAATAATTGTTTATTTAAATAATATTATAAATAATATTTATACTAAATAAAACTATTTAGTATAATATATTACTTTAGAATAATATGTTTAATCACTCTTGTTAAAAAAGTATTTGGGTTTTTAATCTACAAAAACGAGGCTTATGCTCTTCAACCACAGAAATTGAAAGCTACTGAGGATTCTGAATTTTTAGTACAAACTCAATTAAATTAAATAAACCACAAAATGTTAAAAATAAATTAAAAAGGCCAGTTTCTTTAAATATCAGATCACAATTCTTTTCCAGTTAAATATCATCAGATATGTTGGCAAACAAGATGTATTTTCAAGATTTTTCTCCTTATACTTCTGAAGTTTAAAAAGTTAAAGAAGATGTTTTGGAGAAATTTTATGCTATTTGTGTTTCAGTTTTCTTAGACTGATAGTTCAAAATAAAAAGTTACTAATTGCCCAAAACCAGAAAGCTGACAGAAGTGCTGAAACCACACTGCTGTTTCCTCAGTAGCTTTCAGTTTCTGTGAGTGAAGTAGTTTGAACTGACCTGGACATAAAATTCAGGGGAAACTTTCCTATGTCTTTAGTAGTGTTAAAATAAGGATTAAATGAAAAATACATCCAGGTTCCCACACCACAACAGTTCTGCATGACCAGAAACATTCCAAGGGGTCACTTTCTCTTGGCCTCTCTGGATTTGCAGGGGTTTTTGGTACAGCAGCAGCAAACCTGGGGCTCATTATCCTGATCCTACAGCTCTGTGCTGACATTCATTCAGTTTCAGCAATCAAGAAAGGTTCATAGCAGGAGAAATGAAGATACAAAAGGCTGAATTGTCACATCCACAGGTGTAAAACCAGCCATTGAGCAGGGAGGATGGAGCCAGCACACCTCACTCGCCTGCCAGGCCACTCTTTGGACATCACAATAATTCTCCCTACAAATGTAGCTAATTTCAGAGGCAAGAGATTAGATGAAACACACCACTGATCTGCCAGCCTCATTTCTACATGAATTCTAACATCCTTGGCCTCTCCTGAGTTCAGCAAATATGAAAATGTACAAGGCAGCTTGGAGCATGAGAGAACAGCCAGACGAGCTTTTGTCTCTCCCATATTTCAAACATTCCATTAGAGGTTTAATGACTGACATAATTATGATACAGTGCTTGTGAGATTCCAGGTCATTAACCTCCTCTGCCATGTGTAAAATGGAATAACTCTGTGGTAACTATTAAAAGAGCTATGCACAGAAATAATTAATACTTATTAGAGGAGTCACACGGAGGATTCGTGGGCATCAGCAGTGCTGGGCTGACTCTGGCTCTGCACAGGACTCACAGCAGAGCTGTGCCAGAGCTGCTGCCTTCCCGGGAAGGTGGGATATCCCACCCTGCAGCAGCTGCCTGTTGGAGCACTGGCATCTCTAGGGTCCCCAGGGGTGTCTGCCAGCCCTAAGTGGCTCCCACATTTCCACAGTCAGGCGCCACTTCCAGACAAGCTGAGGTTACCTCTGGTTGCCTTGGAGAGTTCTAAACTGATGGTCAAAGCCTGCCTCTTCCAGCAGAGATGTGAAATAATCACTTCTCTGGTCCAAACTCTGTCAAAGGTGTTATTTTACTGACCAAAAGGGTCAGTAAAATTCCCTCACCTGTGACAGTCAGAGAGCTCTGGAACAGAGCCCTGCTCTCTGGCACTGCTTCACAGCCCCCAGAAGCTGGAAATTTATAGATTTAATGGAGAGAAAGCCAAGGAGACATCAGCACGAGGTCTTTATTTACACTGTCCCTCAAAGATTCTACACAAATAAGTGAAAAAAAAAAAAAGGGCAAAAAAACTTCCTGTGCACTTTCTGTTTTTTGAGATACTAATTCAGACATGTTCTGCCAGCAGCTCCCAGTGACCACAAACATTTCACCTCACTAAAGAGAGGGTCAGTGGCTTTAGGCTGGACATTCCCAGCTGCATCCTTCTGTTTGCTTAGGACAGCAGTGTCCAGCTGGATCACCTAGGAATCACGTCCAGCACTCACCCTGGAAACTGTGGTTCAAACTGCTGTGTTCTGCCCTGCAGCTCCCTCGCCTGGATGCAGGACCAGCTCATTGCTTCCCAGCACTCCTTCCCTCAGCAGGAGCACAACAAAAACAACAGGAGATAAACACAGGTGAGTTTGGTAAATCTGGCCAGCGGTTTTAGTCCTTCTGAAAGTAATATCTGCCCAGCATGAGACTGCAGGAAGGCAGGACCTGTGCAAAGATCACATAAAAAGACACTTCTCACCCCAGAATAAAAGCTACTTATCCATTACCATCGATCTTCATGAATTCCTAAAATCATGGAATACATTTCAGCTTACATTTTGTGAGCCTTAATTAAAATTTTAGTGAATGGAATCAGTATTTCTTGTGGCTTCAGGAAAAACTAACATAATTTCTGGAACTGCCTATGTCTGTATGGGAAACACAGGTGTATTACCACTTCAGCTGGGCTCAAGAGGGAATTTCACAGTCATATTCATGTGACAAATTCATTCATTTCAAACCATGGTGATGAGTTTTTTTCTGGAAAAGGCTTCACCAAACCCTAACATCCAGAGGGTTTTCTAAAATGCTTCATCTTCTGCAGCCTTTCAGTCCACAGGACCAGCCTAGGATTAATCTAATAAAGCACCTTGAATCTGTGTAATGTGAATGTCAGCCCTGAATGCTTTGCTGTGCAGATCTGCTCCTTTTACTCTACAGTCCATGCTAATCTCCATGCACCCTTGTGTTTCTTCTGGTCAGCATAATCTTGGCCTGACATGAGCCATATTCATAGTTTCCCAAAATACAGAGTTGGAGAGTACTACACTGCCTATAGAAAGTCAACAATTACAGAAAAATGCCTGATTATATTGCTTGTCAAGATTGGAATAGTGGTGCTACAATCAGGCCAAAATTCTATTGCCCAAACCTACAGAAAGCAGATTCCAAAAGTTTCTGATGCAGCTACCAACATCAAGCACAGCTGAAAAATGTTTCTGTACTCAATCCACCTCTGTTGGTTTTTCCTCAGCTTTTTTAAAGAAAGAGGTTCTATTTGGGTAAATCCCTCATTGTCTAAACAGTTATTTCCTTGTTCAGTCTCTGCCAGAGGGGTGGAGAAGAGAAGCAGAAGGGCAAAAGCATGAAAATCTCGTGGGTTCAGATAAAAAAACATCTAATAAATGAAGAGGGAATAATAAAAGAAAAAGAACAAGTGATGCAAACACTGCCACCCACCAACTAACTGCTGCCCAGTCAGTCTCCAAGCAGGGGCTGCACTCCTTCTGTCAGTGTGGGAAATCACTCTGAGAGTTTGCTGACCCCAGGAGTTTCGGGGCACCTGAACTTTCAAGGAAATTCCAAACAAGATGACAGCAATCACCTGGGGAAGGCAGAGCCTATTTTGAGGGAAGAAAAGAGCAGCACCCTTTAGGATGCACTTTACCATGTCATGAGTCAAAGCTGAACACTGTGTTGAACATGGGAATCTGTCAGGAAGAGTAAAGGAAGACACCAGATGTAAAAGAACTTTTTATAAATGATACATGAGGTATCTGTCATGCTGATGTTAAAATTAGAGCTGGTCTTTAGCATTTCATAGAGGACAAAGACATGTATGCTTTTGTAACCAAATTCCTGCCACTGCAGGGTAGGCAGAGTCTGGTTCTGACAGGGGAACATCCCATTAGGGTGGCACTTAATCATTGTCATTCCTGTTCTTGTCACTTGAGACAGCACAAAGTTTGGAGTCTCTTTTTCCCTTCTCCTCTCACTTTCATGAGCTGCATACAGGGGACTGAGAAATTTCTCCACAAGTTTTCAATGCCAATTTTAATTTGAGATTTGCACTAAACAGTCAGGAAAAAAGTTCAAGGCCAAAACTACACACTCATGCAAGATCTGCTGTTCTAAATCCTGTAAAACACCTGCACAAAACTTGTGAAAGCTGGCTTCCTAAATCCTGAGTTACTGAATATCAGGTCTGATTTAACTGGAGATCTCAAGGGCCAAACACTGTGGCCACTATGCAGAGTTCCTTCCTCATAAAAAAGGTGTGAATCCACTTGTGCCTCTTAATTGGACACAGGGACAATTAAAACTCTGTCCCAGTTCAAAGCCCTCTGAGAGGCTGTGAGAAGCAAACCAGCAAACAAATAATGCATAAAGCAGCAACAAGAGGGTTGTGTTAGTCGCAGTTAATCAG